>NC_084745.1:32281348-32518848 GCF_033978785.1 Entelurus aequoreus
TCATTTATCATTCTATTATTTATATAACATCATTAAGGACAAGTGGTAGAAAATGAATGATTAATCTACTTGTTCATTTACTGTTAATATCTGGTTATTTTCTTTAACATGTTTTATCTACACTTCTGTTAAAAAAAAGAATAATCACTTATTCTTCTGTTGTTTGATACTTGACATTAGTTTGGTAACACTTTTGTATGGGGAACATATTCTAAGTAACAAAAACTTAATTAAGAGTTATTTGGACACTAGGGGAACATATTACGGTTAGGGTTAGGGTTACTAATAAGCAATAATTCTGAGGTTATTGAGGGAAGACTCCTAGTTAATGGCTTACTGGTTGTATAATAAGGCCATGCAGAATAATGCATTAATACGTACTTAAAATGACTAATTAACAGCCAATATGTTACTAATTTGCATGTTAATAAGCAAATTGGGGCGGTATAGCTCGGTTGGTAGAGCGGCCGTGCCAGCAACTTGAGGGTTGCAGGTTCGATCCCCGCTTCCGCCATCCTGGTCGCTGCCGTTGTGTCCTTGGGCAAGACACTTTACCCACCTGCTCCCAGTGCCACCCACACTGGTTTGAATGTAACTTAGATATTGGGTTTCACTATGTAAAGCGCTTTGAGTCACTTGAGAAAAAGCGCTATATAAATGTAATTCACTTCACTTCACTTCACAACTAATTAATGGTGAATATGTTCCCCATACTAAAGTGTTACCATTAGTTTTGGATGATACCACACATTTGGGTATCAATCCGATACCAAGTAGTTACAGGATCATACATTGGTCATATTCCAAAGTCCTCATGTGTCCAGGGACATATTTCCTGAGTTTATAAACATAATATGAGGTTTTTTTTAAATGAAAGAAGATGTTGTGATGCCAAAAAATATTGACGTAATGATAGTAGTATCGACTAGATATGTGCCTGTACTTGGTATCATTACAGTGGATGTCAGTTGTAGATCCCCCCATGGCGTTTGTTTACATTTTGACGTCGGTGAGCTACGGTTTGTAGTGAAACATCTTTAGCTATTCCTTGTCCTAAAAAAAAACTGCGGGACCGGTACATTTCAGAGGCGGTATAGTACCGAAAATTATTCATTAATATCGCGGTACTATACTAATACCGGTATACCGTACAACCTTAGTTTAAGGGTGTTTCGCCGATTTACTACGAAATCTGGCTCGCAGAATGACAAACTTGTGAAACATTGGAGCAAGACTGGTAGAAAAACACAAGAATTTGCCGTAAATCAATGAACATTTGTTGAGTGAGTATACTGTACAACTTTGAGGATATCTAATATGTATGCTAGCAGGTCTTCTAAGTAGGGATGTCCCGGACTGATCAACTGACCAGCCCATCTGTACAACAGCTGTGCCCCAGTGTTTACGTGCCTAAAGATTGTACTCACATGAATGATTCCTTCAAAAAGGGATGCTAAAGGACACACAATTACATATTCATATTCCTTTGTTGCACACATGCAGGCGTTGCATGAATTTCAGAAGGGTGCATGTCTTGCCAGAACACCGGCTCCGCATATAATCCTCACCACCATAGGGGAAAATAAACTTAGTTTCTTCCAATTACCGTTATCACTGGAGGTGTCGAGCAAACTAAATGGCTAAGCATGCTACACATACACACCTAGCTGGACAACATGAGAACATAACCACTAAAGCTTCAATGGAAAGTAGGGGTCGACAATCGAGATGTCTATACTATCGATACCTAGTATGGTATCAGTTTTGAACCATACTAAAGTAAGTACATCAACATTTAGATTTTTCTTCTTCTTTATTAATACACAATATTGTTTAACTTTTGTTTTATTGTTGTATTATTGTTACAAACTTGGGGACATACAGGAAGGCTTTGAGGACAAAACCGAAATGATTTAATTGGGAGCCAATAATTTAGTTATTGTGCACTATTTACTTGTATTTGTTTATAAAAAATAAAAATAAAAATGTCTCTAGTGTTGAATACCACCACATACACATTATCGGATTTAGAGCAATACTAGCAAATTGTAAATGTAATAAGATTATCTTTTTAAAAATGTGTTATTGTGTTTACTTTAGTTATACCATTATCTCTCATGACAATTAGTTTCTGGTCATTTGTTTCCGTTTCCTGTCCGCCTCTTTTTTGCCACTACTTCTCCTGTCCCTGCTTGGCAATCAGGACACACCGTTTTCTGGTTGCTAATCAGGATCATTGTGCTTTGTAACTCCAAGTTGCATTTTTTGTTTCCATCTTTCCCTATGCTTCTTGTGACTGTTTTTTTAAATTCTGTGTGCACTTCCCTGCTGCACTAGTTTTATTTTTATATGCAGTTTCCATGCACTTCGCCTGCCATCTCTACACCCTGGGATCACAACCAACACAACACCACACCAAAATCATTTGCAGTTGCATAATCTATTGTCAAAGTATCAGATCCGGGCTCGAAATCTGAGGCCCAAAAATCGTCTTTGGGACATCTCTACTTCCAAATCTGTACTGTAGGGATCACTAACTGATGCACCGCAGTGTGAGTCCAGACCCAGACTATATAGGCCTGAATTTATAGACACAATTTTTTTATTTTTATAGACTTTATGGTACTAGTTTATTGGATTAGATAATCCAGAAGAGGCTAATATTCCCACATGATACTACTCAGCCACTCTAATATGTGCATTTCTGCGACTCTGAATACATTGACCAAATAGGCGAAGAATTAATTGAGTGAAATGCCAGCGTGAGTAAGAGATACGGGGGGAAATGAAAGAAACAGAGTGAGAGACATAGAGAGGCATACATAGTCAGTGTTTTATCATCAATACTAACACTGTTGTTATTACCGACAATGAAATGTGGCAAATTATTATTGTATCGTCCTGACAGAGTTTTTTGACCTCAACACGTCTACAGCAGTGCTCAGTTCCAACACGTACATAACAGGTATCACACTCAAGGCCCAGAGGCCAAATCTGGCCCGCCACATGATTTAAAGTGGCCTGCCCCATGATTGTATGTCTTTTGCTGCGTCATTTTTGTAGCCCGCCACTTCATTTATGTGACCTGCTATATCATTTTATGTGGCCTGCAGAATCATTTTATGTGGCCTGTCACTTCATTTATGTGGCTTGCCGCTTATTTTCCGTGGCCTGTTGCATCATTTAGCGTGGTCCATCGTTTCATTTTAAGTGGCTCACCTCATCATTTGATGTTGACACCCTGCTGCATCATTTGAAGTGATATGGCCCTTTAATTAAGTGGTCTGCCAAATCATTGTATGTAATACGCATTGTTTTGTGTGGCCTGCAAAAAAAAGCCTGGAATTAATAAAGCACTTTCTGATGAAATGCTTGTATTATTCTTTCAATTTTGACGGCAAAGTGTACTGCATCCAGTTGCATATGTTGTTTAATTTAATATCATCGGATCTTGCAACAAGCAAAGCAAGTTATCCATCAATATACTCGTAAAAATAAGAATATTCAAAAAACAGTTTCCTATGCAAATTGTGTACCAAGGCTATTATACAGCTATATTCATATATATTCACTGGTACAGTGTTTTTCAACCACTGTGCCGCGGCACACTAGTGTACCGTGAGATATTGTTTGGTGTGCCGTGGGAGATTATGTAATTTCACTTAATTGTGTTGAAAATATTTTTTGCAAACCAGTAATTATAATCCGCAAATGTGCCGTTGTTCAGGGTATGTGCTGTCTAGAGCTTGGCAGAGTAACTGTGTAATACTCTTCCATATCAGTAGGTGGCAGCAGGTAGCTAATTGCTTTGTAGATGTCGGGAACGACGACGATGGTTTGTAGGAAAAAAGGTATCTAACGCTTAAAACTAAAATAAACAAAAGGCGAATGCGGCTAAGAAAAGGCATTGAAGTTTAGGGTTGGCTATGCAAAACGAAGCTAAAACTGAACTGGCTGCAAAGTTAACAAAAACAGAATGCTGGACGACAGCAAAGACTTACAGCGTGTGGAGCAGACGGCATCCACAAAGTACATCCGTACATGACATGACAATCAACACCAAAATAGGAGCGCAAGACAAAACCTAAAACACTACACACAGAAAAACACCAAAAAACTCCAAATAAGTCACAGCGTGATGTAACAGGTCGGGACAGTACACCTACTTTGAGACAAGAGCTATATTGATGCATGCTTGGTTATGGTTTGAATTCATATCCAACAATTGCGAGAACAACTTTTTATTGTCAATATCGGCTGCTGAGTTTAATTTTTTAATGATTCTGCTGGTGGTGTGCCTTGGGATTTTTTCAATGAAAAAAATGTGCCTCGGCTCAGAAAAGGTTGAAAAACACTGCACTGGTACATGCGGCCCTCTGAGGGCAGCTATAGTTGCGAAGTGGCCCTCAATAGAAACACATTTGACACACCTGCGACAAATTGCTCACCGTCTCTGCGTCCTCCCCAAGTCCACACAACATGTCCTCATTCACATTCAAGGTGCATTCACAGACGTCGTCAACAGGATGTTACATCATGCACTGATACGGCACCGGTCAGAAAAGGTAAGGTTTCGCAATATTTACTTAACTAATTGTATTAATAAACGAGCTACTCATCCAATTAGGTTTTTTAAGCCAGTAACTTTAGTATACCTCACTGCTTTTTTAAAGTGAGGCGGCGTTCAAGTAAATAGTGGCGTTCTGCGCATTGTCGTTTTACATCCTCCCCAAGCTTGAGCAAAAACGGTGCGTTCAGGACACATCGGAGCTTTTACCAGCACACGCGCTCAAAGTGGGAGCGAGAGCTTCCATGATCTTCACACATGGATGACTTGGAGTTACATGACCTATATAACACGTTACACGCTCTGCTTGCTGCCTATGTCTCACCCTAATAGAGAAGGGCAGAGCATTACAGGTGTGGAAGCTCCAGATACGCACACGCACGCACGCACGCACGCACGCAGACTTCTCTGCGATCTTAATCGCGTATGCATGATTGCGTAAACAACCAGCATGTTTACCTGCCGCTGATTGGGCCCCACAGGATTCATGCACTAGTCACAATTAGCATCACGTAAAGAGCGCCAGCAGAGCTAATCTATGTAAAAAATATTGCTAAAAGTAGCATTTTATAACATTTCTGACAGCTCATTTTAAAATAAACTGTCCCTTGTAAACTTACATTTCATTATGTACACTACATTTAAACAATAATAATGATCATTTTGCATAATCTTTAAGACATATTTTTGTTTGTTTGTTTCATGCATGTACCGTATTTTCCACACTATAAGGCGCACCGGATTATAAGGCGCACCTTCAATGAATGGCATATTTCAAAACGTTGTTCATATATAAGGCGCACCGGATTATAAGGTGCACCTATGCATCCATTAGATGGAGCGGCGCTAAAGGGAATGTCAACAAAATGTCATGTCTTTTGTTCATGTTTTTGTTTGGCTTTGTTCTGTTTGGTTTTTGGACTCTTTTTAGTTCCTGTTTACGCTCTCTTGTTTGGTCACCATAGCAACCCATTAGTTTCACCTGTTTCACGTTCGGACTCACGCACCTGTTGCCAATCATGTTCACGACTATTTAAGCCGATTGTAATTAAATTAACACTAGAAGTCCCAGCATTTTTCTGTCTACCTAGAAGACCCAGAGAGGGGTCATTTGGCCCGACGCTTTTCCCGAATACACTAATCACTCATTTTGTTATGGTAATGAGGCTGTTAGGGGCAGTTTGTCTAGGTAGACAGAAAAATTATACATGTGGGAAATGCCGAAAGGAGCAATGGCAGTGCCAGGATTGTGAGTGACTGCTCAAATGTATGTCAGTCACGTTTACATGGACATTGTTTTTCATTCTTTGTAAATATGCTTTTTTCTTTGTAAATTTTTTTTTTTAAACTATTTTTGGCACACAAAAATAACAATTGCTTCTGCAACAACCCTCCACACCAAAACTGGGAAAACAGTTGCTTTTTCATTCTTTGTAAATATGTTTTGTTTTGTATTTTTTTTAACAATAAATGTCAGAGTGTTGATCCCTTCATTCTGTTGATCCTTGCAAAAACACACACAACCTACCTCAGAACTAAAGCTTGAGCTGTAAGGTCCCCTCCCCCACACAGGCTCAAGTGGCCCCCTGCCGTGTGCCACTAACAGCCACATTTTCATAACAAAAGGAGTGTCCACAGGGGGGACTAGGGGTCAAATGACCCTCTTGTGTGTTTTCTAGGTAAAAGTGTCAATTGACCCTTCTCTGGGACTTCGCGTGTTAAATGATGTCCTTACCTTCACGCCATGTCCGTTCCAACCTTTCTTGCATCTCAGGAAAACAAACCCCCGAAAGTCTTCGCCATGACACAAAACAGTCAGATAGGTCAGTCAAACTTTATTAATAGATTACAAACCAGCGTTCTGACAACTATGTTCACTCCCAAAATGAATAAACAGCTGTTTTATTATTTTCCCCGAGGTAAAGTCAGTGACGTGGTGTTTTGTTTATCTTTTAACAACAGCAATAGTGCATCATTTGTATCACATAGTGGAGGGAAACTTTTCCCTGATTCAATAAACACGTAAAAAACAGTGATGCTGTTACGGTAAATCAAACGTTAGTGCAATCACAATATAGTAACACTCAAAATAGTGCGGAGCAATAACAATATATCAATAACTCAACGTTGCTCAAACGTTAATGTCACACAACACAACACACAAAATAAACATGTAAAGCTCACTTTATGAAGTTATTCCTCATCCACGAATCCCTCAAATTCTTCTTCTTCAGTGTCCGAATTAAACATCATTGATTCGTTTATGTTAAATTCTCTCGTTGCTGCTCTATTCCCGTGTTCTACTGCGTGGCTGATAGTCTTAAATTTAAACTCTGCGTCGTAAGCGTGTCTCTTAATAGGAGCCATTTTTGGGTTAGAAGCGCGTCTTCTTCTACGGTGGAAGTGAAGTTGGTGGCTGCTTACCGTAGAAGAAAAAGCGCTTCGTCTTCTACGGGGGAAAATGAAGTTGGCGGCTGCTTACCGTAGTTTGTTGTGGTTCAATATTAGTCCATATATAAGGCGCACCGGATTATATGGCGCACTGTCAGCTTTTGAGAAAATTGGAGGTTTTTAGGTGCACCTTATAGTGCGGAAAATACGGTACTTGGAAATACAAAAATTACCAAAACAAATCAAGAATAAGTAGCGGTACAATGTTTGGTTTGTCTTATTTGTTAAACAAGACCTCAGAGAAGAACTGTGAAGTGTGACTTATATTTATAGAGCGCTGTTTCTCTAATGACTCAAAGCGCTTTACATTGAGAACCCCATTATCTACATTTTTAAGCCACATTTACACCCGTGTGGGTGTGGCACCCGGAGTGACACAGTGTCTTGTCCAAGGGCACAATAGCAGTAACTCGGATGGCAGAAGCTGTATTCGAACCAGTAACCCTCAAGTTCCTGGCTGGCCGCTCTACCATCTGAGCCACGCCGCCGCAATAAATATATTATTTGTTTAAAAAAAAAAGAACATATATAAATAGACTGTATATGTTACTTTCTTAGAAGACACAACATAGAATAGAATATAATGTATTCTATTGTCACTATACAGAGGTACAATAAGATTAAAAGCAACTCCAGTATCAGTGTGACAGTCTATAAATATGCAAAACATAGGAAGGAAAGAAAATAAAAATAGTGCAAAAGGAGGTAAGGTACACAGTCCAGTCCTGAGAACGAATGTTCTGAATGTGTTGCTTAAATATTATACTATATACAGTACATATATACAGAAGCATTCAGACTGTGGGTGGAAAGTAAAAATTGCACACAGAGAGGTGCTAAACTATAAAATCAGTGCCTATGAGAGTTCACTGTGGTTATGACTTTAGGGGAAAAAACGGTTTAATTATTTAATAATTTCAAATTTACAAAGTCAATCAAGAATAGTTACACAGTTATTTGGTTTATTTGTTTAATTGTTGGTCTATTTTGTTAGACAAAACTTCAGAGGATGTAATTGAAGCGCTGATATATTAAATGTACTATACCAGGGGTCGGCAACCCGCGGCTCTGGAGCCGCATGCGGCTCTTTAGCGCCGCCCTAGTGGCTCTCTGGAGCTTTTTCAAAAATGTATGAAAAATGGAAAAAGATGAGGGGAAAAAATATATTTTTTGTTTTAATATGGTTTCTGTAGGAGGACAAACATGACACTAATTGTTATAACACACTGTTTATATTAAACATGCTTCACTGATTCGAGTATTTGGCGAGCGCCGTTTTGTCCTACTAATTTTGGCGGTCCTTGAACTCACCTTAGTTTGTTTCCATGTATAACTTTCTCCGGCTTTCTAGGACGTGTTTTATGCCACTTCTTTTTCTCCCTCATTTTGTCCACCCAACTGTTAACGTGGTGCGTGAAGGCACAAAGGTGAGTTTTGTTGATGTTATTGACTTGTGTGGAGTGCTAATCAGACATATTTGGTTACTGCATTAATGCTAGCTAATCGATGCTAACATGCTATTTAGGCTAGCTATATGTACATATTGCATCATTATGCCTCATTTGTAGCTATATTTGAGCTCATTTAGTTTCCTTTAAGTCCTTTAAATGTATATCTCTTGACACACTATCTGTATGTAATATGGCTTTTAATTTTTTGCGGCTCCAGACAGATTTGTTTTTGTATTTTTGGTCCAATATGGCTCTTTCAACATTTTGGGTTGCCGACCCCTGTACTATACAGTTGATCCAGTAAATGATTAACACGCAGGAAAAAATATATATTTTTGACATGCCGATCCGCTCCTCCAAATCCAAACCCTCTTGCTAGCTTAACCTTTTCCTCTGATTTCGGATCTACATTCGCAATAAAAGTGACTGTTGTAGTTATTAGATTAATTATTAATTATATTGCAAACGTTCACTCGCGACAAACGAAGCTACAGTAAGGAAGGGATTCATATGGTCCCTTTCCTTGGTGGATCTCGCATGAGAGGAAGAGAGGGGGGTTAATCATTTCGCAATGCAGTCTGCTAGAGCTGTGAATCTTTGGGCAACACACGATTCAATTATTGTGGTAACGAATTGATTCTCGATTCAAAACGATTCTCGATTCAAAATCACTGCTTTTTAAAAAGATTTTTAGAAAAATCGATATTTGATTTTTTAAATCAATTAAGAATTGTTACAAGTAAGAATCGCAATTCTTTCGAAAATATTTTTTTTTTGACGCCCCTACAGTCTGCTGAAAACAATGGAAAGCGCCACTCTACATAGCAACTGACACTGTGGTCAAGGTTGGAATTGCCTCAAAACACATTTCGAGATATCCAACACTCTACTGCCGTCTGGCGGCTAAAGTGAATTGTGCACACACACCCAACCCCCATTTGTCACGTTTCATGTGTCAGTTAAACCTGCGACAGATGAGGCCTTATGAATCCCCTTCCTACTGTAAAAAGCTAAATACACAGAAGCACAACCCCTGTTTTAGATATGCCTCCCACACATGATGAACACATTTTAAATGGTGAAATGTTTAAGTGCTCACCTATAATGAATGATAATAAAACATCGATAGTAAAGATGGAATCAGAGTCACAGTTTAGCCTTTAGCCTGATCGACCGGCTATTGCTGACGTAACACTAGCGTAGTAGGCCGAAGTAATCATTAAAAACAAAGCAGAGGTTTTATTTGTATATTTAATATTTTGGCCACTGTAACATAACACACAGTTTGAACAGTAACACTGTGTTTGAATGTAGTAAAATAAAACACTGTACTTTATTGATTCTTCAGCGTACCACTAGATGAAGCCCGCGTACCATTAGCGGTACACGTACCACCGTTTGAGAATCAAAGCTCTAATCATTGTGAATACAGATTACACATTAAAATAACCAAAAAAGAAGGGATTCATTCTCTTTCATAAAAACGTTATGGTAATAATATTATGATATGATAAGTGGGTATCAAATACTTTTTGGTCCCATTTGCTTCGATAAAATAGATAAAGTATTTAAGTTAAAGTCAAAGTACCACTGATAGTCACACACACACTAGGTGTGGTGAAATGACTCTCTGCATTTGACCCGTCCCCTTGTTCCACCCCCTGGGAGGTGAGGGGAGCAGTGAGCAGCAGCGGTGGCTGCGCTCGGGAATCATTTTGGTGATTTAACCCCCAATTCCAAACCTTGATGCTGAGTGCCAAGCAGGGAGGTAATGGGAATGTGTCTTACCTTTCATTATTTGTCTGTGAAGCAGAAATATCTATCCTCCATGGAAATGTACTTTGTATGGGCATCTTATTGAAATCCAATTTAGACAAGTATTTGATCTTAAAGTTATAGTTAAAGTCCCAAAGATAGTCACACACACACTAGGTGTGGTGAAATTATCCTCTGCATTTGACCCGTCCACATGTTCACCCCCTGGGAGGTGAGGGGAGCAGGGAGCAGCAGCGGTGGCCACGCTCGGGAATCGTTTGGTGATTTAACCCCCAATTCCAACCCTTGATGCTGAGTGCCAAGCAGGGAGGCAATGGGTCTAAATATATTAATATAAATTAATATAATATAATTGATAAAACATTATATAATATATAGCCTCTATATATATATATATATATATATATATATATATATATATATATATATATATATATATATATATATATATATATATATATATATATATATATATATATATATACAAATATATATATATATATATATATATATATATATATATATATATATATATATATATATATATATATATATATATATATATATATTAATGTATATGTATGAATAAACAAAATATATATATAATAATATCATTAAATAAAAATATGAAAAATATATTCCTCTATATTGGCAGACACATTCACTCATTCATCCCATTTAATTTAATTGAAATTTGTAATACAATGTTTTTGCATCTGACTAAAATATAAAAACACAAACGTTGACTTCCTGTGTTAGAAATTCTATTTTTGTTATAAATGAAGTTGTATGAAAAATGCTCGTTAAATATTGTGGAGACACGCATTTTTAAGGTCACCAGCGCCCCCACATCTCCCGGTGTGGCGAGTCAGAGTACTGCTTACCTAAGCGACCAGCTTCTCATTTCTTTATTCTAGAGTCCAGTTAGCAAGAAAAATGATGTCACATTTACATTAAAAAACAAAAAAACATTTAACAGACTGTAGACTCTACAGCAGGGGTGTCAAACTCATTGTAGATGGGGGGCCACATGGAAAAAAATCTACTCCCAATTGGGCCGGACTGGTGAAATCACGGCACGATAACTTAAAAATAAAGACAACTTCAGTGAACAATGGGAGACCGGGCTTTCTGCTCCGCTGCTCCCAGTCTGTGGAACGCTCTCCCTGACCACCTGAGGGCACCACAGACTGTGGATGCTTTTAAAAAAGGCTTAAAACCCTTCTTTTTAAAAAAGCCTTTTGTTTTTTTTAGATATATGCATACTAGTTTTAGCTATTTGGCTGTTCTAGTTTTTTTATTTTTTTATTATCTTTTTATTTTTTCTAATTTATTTATTTATTTTATTTTATTTTTTTAATACACTGTAGCACTTTGAGGTTGTTTACTCAATGTAAAGTGCTTTTTACAAATAAAATCTATTATTATTATTATTTTTTTTTTTTAAAAATATAAAAATCAAATTACAGGATGTTATTTATGTAGTTTGCTTACATCGTGTGGTATATATATATATATTTTTTTACATATGTAGCATAATCTAGAAAGACACAAATAATTGCTATTGTGACATCTAGTGGACACAACTAAAACAGCAGTTTCTTTCATTCAAAAATTTCGGCTCATTTTTATACTTAGTAAACTCATCCCGCGGGCCGGATAAAACCTGTTCACGGGCCTGATCCGGCCCACGGGCCTTACGTTTGACACCCCTGCTCTACAGTGTTCAAACTAAAAAATGCTAATGTAAAAATGTATCTAAAACACAATATAAGTGACCGGGAGTAAGCCACACTCTCATTCTCTTCCACACAAGTAAGGACACGAAGCAGCATCACACACTGAAGCCTCATGGTCGGTTTGTGTGCAAATTAAGTGATCTTTACTCAAGTAAATGTTAAAACCTGATTTTAATCATACAGAAAATGCATTTCCAACACAGTTTAATGCACAAACAATACTAATTGATGTTTTTGTTTTTTTTTCCATCACGACAATGGGACCCTACCTCACCTGCCTACCCTGACTGTGTGTCCCTGACACACAAGCACTGCCATCTTGCACTCACCTAACATGTATGCTCTATTATTATGCTGCACATTTGATGCTTTGCTATCAAAAAAAGTTAAAAAATAGAATAAAAAAATGTAAAAGTAGAAACATTTAAATAAAAAATGTAAAGTTTTTAACCAAAAATCTGCAAATCTGTTTTACTGCAAATGCCATATTGCAGTAGACGAGCATCTATTGTATATGAATGAAGTAAATAAAAATAAAAAAACGATTGACATCCAAATTGCAATTCTTATTTATTCCGATTCTAAATCGATTCCTAATTTTCAAGAATCGATTTTAAAAAACAAAGACATATACTTGTATGTATGTACAGTATACAGGCATTAGTATAGTACCATGATACTAATTAATCATATCCGGTACTATACCGCCTTTGAAAAGTACCGGTCCCGCACCCACCCCCCCCACCCCCCCCTGCCCCCCGTCGTCTTCAAGTCACGACATAATTGGTTTAAGAGCAGACGAGCATGTTCGGCAGTGCACAATCAAGGAGTACTTAGAAGCAGACACAGTGTGTAGACAGAAAAGGGAGAACGGACACATTATGGCTTAAAAACTAACGATAAAGGTGAAGTTATAACACTGAAACACCCTCAGGAAGAGGTGCTTTAAGACATGGCTAGCTAACTAGCGGCTAACAGTGTTTTAGCTACTTCTAAATCACTAATCCTCGCCTCCATGGCGACAAATAAAGTAAGTTTCTTACAAGTATCATCCCTGCAGGACGAGGAATAGCTAAATATGCTTCACTACACACCGTAGCTCACCAGCATCAAAATGTAAACAAACTCCATTAGTGGATCTATACCTGATATCCACTGTAATGATACCAAGTACAATAGCGTATCTAGTCGATACTACTATGATTTTGTCGATATTTTTTGTCATCACAACATCTTCTTCCGTTTTTTTTAAATGTATATTATGTTTATAAACTCAGGAAATATGTCCCTGGACACATGAGGACTTTGAATATGACCATTGTATGATACTGTAACAATTTGGTATCGGATTGACACCCATATTTGTGATATCATCCAAAACTAATGTAAAGTATCAAACAACAGAAGAATAAGTGATTATTACATTTTAACAGAAGTGTAGACAGAACATGTTAAAAGAGAAAGTAAGCAGATATTAACAGTAAATGAACAAGTAGATTAATAATTCATTTTCAAACCACTTGTCCTTAATAATTTTGACAAAATAATACAATTGAAAATGACACAATATGTTACTGCATAAGTCAGCAGACAAATTAGGAGCCTTTGTTTGCTTACTTACTAATACAAAACAAGTTGTCTTGTATGTTCACTATTTTATTTAAGGACAAACTTGCAATAAGAAACATATATTTAATGTACTCTAAAATTTGTTGTTAAAATAAAGCCAATAATGCAATTTGTTGTGGTCCCCTTTATTTAGAAAAGTACCGAAAAGTATCAAATTAATTTTGGTACCGGTACTAGTACCAAAATATTGGTATCCGGACAACATTAGTATGTTTGTATATATATATATATATATATATATATATATATATATAACATGTTTTATCATAATTTTTATACCAACTAATATATTCGAAAATCGTGTTGAATCGAGAAGCAAATAGATTTGGTTCAATGTAAGGCAAATATTTGTAATTTTTAAAACACATTGTGAAATTATACAATATATTGATATGACTAAGTTTTATCACATTGGTGGGAATTGATGTTGTTTTTGTAGTTATGCATGTGCAAATGAATATGACATGACTTTGTTGTTTTTGGGTATTTATCATAATAATACTAATAACAGTTTTTTTTTAGGTGTCAGTGTACGACTACGTCTGGACGGCAGAGGACCCACTAGCGGGTTGCGCCACCCCTATAGATGACCCACATAGGGAAGAAGGGCCCTCACCCCTGCCAGAGGGAGAGACCAGCACCCACGTGGCCGTTTACACGCTCTACGTGAGCGGGCTCAAGCAGAGGCACCGACATTTCCTGCGACAACCAGACGGGGCCATCATTGAGGTATGGCTGCTACTGTAGGCCACAGCATTAGGTACACCTGCAGCACGATGAATAAACAGCGGAGAAATGGGTGGGATGCAAACTCATAACCACTCCCTCTGTCCTCCACCCTCTCTCTGTGGGAGGCTGGAGGCTCGGAGTGCAATCCACAGACAACAGTGCAGCTATGTGGTGTGTGAGGGTGAGCAGCCACACAACGGGAAGAACGAGAATCAAAAGGTTTTCCTTGGGCGAAAACAAATGTCAAATTGTGTTTCCTTCACAAACACAAGATTTTGCCCTCAGAAACAAATCATAACTTCATTCAACATACTCATATAGTGAAGTCACTGCTTAGCAAATAGTATCCAGTCCAGCCTCGTATCAACTCTGCATTGATACAACAATGTCAGCATTTGGGGAATTGAATTTCTTTTTAACTCCTTCCACTTTTTGGTGTAAAGTAGGGGTGTCACACTCATTTTAGATCGAGGGCCAAATGGAGAAAAATCTACTCCCAAGTGGGCCGGACTGGTAAAATCACAGCATCCATCCATCCATCCATTTTCTACCGCTTGTCCCTTTCGGGGTCAGGGGGGTGCTGGAGCCTATCTCAGCTGCAGTCGGGCGGAAGGCGGGGTACACCCTGGACAAGTAGCCACCTCATCTCACAGATAGACAACATTCACACTAACATTCACACACTAGGACAGTGGTTCTCAAAGTGGGGGGCGCAGAGGCATGACTGGGTGGGGCGCGAGTGACGAGAAGTTTTTTTTAACAAATTGTTTTTTATTTTATTTTATTTTTTAATTATTTTTTAATACAAATACATATGTCATTTCTTTTAAAAACCCAGACAAGCATCAAATAAACATACTATAAAAAGAGGAATAAATAATGTCTCTTACGGCGGAATACCATCTCTATGCCGACGTAATAAACAAATCGCCTTGTCCCGCTCGCCCACCGCAAGACAGAAAGCAAAATACACAAACCGTGCTGAATATCAGAAAGTAGCTAGGTACCCTAATTTCTAATCTCAAGTCAACGTTGAGCATGACTTAAGAGTGGCAGTATCAAGCCTGCGACCCCGCTTTGAAAACATGTGCAGTGCAAAACAGGCTCATTGCAGCCACTAACGCTGTGATAAAACTTTTTTTTTTTTTAGCAAGGTAACTGTTCATCTTGTTACCAAATGGCTGCATTTTCTTTCATTTTTTGCACAGACTGCAAAGTGAGTTCAATACTTTAAGATGTTTTATCTTTTTGAAAAAGACATATTTATGTTATGTCAATACATCTAAACTTGACTAATTCTGTGACTATTGGTGTGGGCAGGGGGGCTGAATTTTTTTTTTCATCTGAACCACTGCACTAGGGCCAATTTAGTGTTACCAATCAACCTATCCCCACGATAACTTAAAAACAAAGACAACTTCAGATTGTTTTCTTTCTTTAAAAATAGAACAAGCACATTCTGAAAATGTGCAAATCATAATGTTGTTGTTGTTGTTGTTGTTGTTGTTGTTTTTTACACTTACATGTTGCAGTTAATAGTATTCTATCTTTATTTGTCGTTATTTATACTTTCTGGATAAATGATGTGTTAATGTTCATCAGTCAACTCATTGGTGTTAATTTTCAATCTATCAAGATAAACAAATAGGTAACACTTTAGTATGGGGAACATATTCAACATTAATGAGTTGCTTATTAACATGCAAGTTAGTAACATATTGGCTCTTAATTAGTCATTATTAAGTACTTATTAATGCCTTATTAATGTCATATGCGTACATGGTGTCATGTCTGTGTGATCATGTTTTGTTTTAGTCATGTTCGGTTTTGTTTTTGGACTCTTTGTGCACTTTTGTTTGTTTTGTCACCATAGCAACCCATTAGTTTTCACCTGTCATGTCACGCACCTGTTTTCACTAATCTTGTCACTAATATTTAAGCCCATTGTTGCCAGGAAGTCAGCCTGGCGACATCACACTCTCTACACACCCTTATGATCCACGCTGCTCTTTTTCTTGCCCTTTTCTCGTCCAAGTAAGTTTTCTTTATTCATGCCATAGTTTGCAAGTTTTGTTTTTTGTCCATAGTTCTGCCTTTGTGCGAGTTTTTGATTGTATAGCCAAGTTTTGTACTTCCGCCATTGTGTGCGCCTTTTGTTTATTCCTTTTTTGAGTGTTATTATTAAATCATGTATTTTGTCCACAAGCGATGCTGAGATCATTATCCATGCGTTCGTTACATCTCGTCTCGATTACTGTAACGTTTTATTTTCGGGCCTCCCTATGTCTAGCATTAAAAGATTACAGATGGTACAAAATGCGGCTGCTAGACTTTTGACAAAAACAAGAAAGTTTGATCATATTACGCCTATACTGGCTCACTTGCACTGGCTTCCTGTGCACCTAAGATGCGACTTTAAGGTTTTACTACTTACGTATAAAATACTACACGGTCAAGCTCCTGCCTATCTTGACGATTGTATTGTACCATATGTCCCGGCAAGAAATCTGCGTTCAAAGAACTCCGGCTTATTAGTGATTCCCAGAGCCCAAAAAAAGTCTGCGGGCTATAGAGCGTTTTCTATTCGGGCTCCAATACTATGGAATGCCCTCCCGGTAAAAGTTAGAGATGCTACCTCAGTAGAAGCATTTAAGTCTCATCTTAAAACTCATTTGTATACTCTGGCCTTTAAATAGACTCCCTGTTTAGACCAGTTGATCTGCCGTTTCTTTTCTTTTCTTTTCTACTCTGCTCCAAACCCGGGGTGGACCGCTAGCCTGTTCATCAGATGGGGACATCTCTACGCTGCTGACCCGTCTCCAGTCGGGATGGTTCCTGCTTGCCCCACTATGGACTGGACTCTCGCTGATGTGTTGGACTTTCACAATATTATGTCAGACCCACTCGACATCCATTGCTTTCGGTCTCCCCTAGGGGGGGGGGGGGGGGGGGGGGGGGGTTACCCACATATGCGGTCCTCTCCAAGGTTTCTCATAGTCATTCACATTGACGTCCCACTGGGGTGAGTTTTCCTTGCCCGTATGTGGGCTCTGTACCGAGGATGTCGTTGTGGCTTGTACAGCCCTTTGAGACACTTGTGATTTAGGGCTATATAAATAAACATTGATTGATTGATTGATTGATGTATTTAACTTCACGCCATCTCCGGTCCAAATCATTTGCACCACGGGAGGACAAACCACGCCATAGTCCAAGTCTTGACACATGGCCTTATTATACAACCAGTAAGCCATTAACTAAGAGTCTTCCCTCAATAACCTCAGAATAATTGCTTATTAGTAACCCTAACCCTAACCCTTATATGTTCCCTTAGTGTCCAAATAACTCTAAACTAAATCTTTGTTACTTAAATAAGCAACTAATTAAGGGTGAATATGTTCCCCATACTAAAGTGTTACCAAAAAATAATATCAAAATCAAATTACAGTTTAATATTTATGTGGTTTGCTCATTTTCCTCGACTGATGCACTAACATCATGTGTTTTTTGTTTTTTTTACATAGCATCATCTACAAAGGTACAAATAATTGCTATTGCAACATCTAGTGGACACATTTAGAACAGCAGTTTCTTTCATTCAAAAATTTCGGCTCATTTTTATACTTAGAAAACTCATCGTACGTTTGACACCCCTGGTGTAAGGCTTCATTTCTGGGTCCCTCCATCATCTCTGGCATCCCCCCGCACCCCTGAGAGCCACCTGCAGCATCTCCACTAAATTAATATCAGGAAGTTTGACTGTCAGATAACATGAGGAGCTTTGTGACGCTATAGGCGCCAACAATTAGCTGTCCTAATAGTCCTCTGTCATTATTGACTGATGGAGAGCGTAAACTTGCAACATGCTTCTCTCTCCAGCCTGCAGAGCTGATCACACATCTGGGAGGAATATACACAAACACATGATTCAAACGTATACGCACCGACACGATAAAGGCCACGTTAAGTGAGGGGATGCATGTGTCCCTTGGGTGCTACTGTCTGTCCTTTGCATCTTCACCACCAGAGACGCTGATGGCATGTCATTTTCAGAAAGGTGTGGGGGATAACACCAACAAGAATAAGCGCCTATTTGCATATTCCTAAACTAATCCTCCCCTGTCTATATAGAGACTGCATTTTATGTTGATATGAGCATCCAGGAATCACCAAAGGGCATCCCCTGCACTTGAAGCTGATTTTTATTGCCGGTTTATACAATGGTGGCGTTAAGATACACACACTGTGTGCAAATTGTCCTCCAGATGCACAGTGATAGCTCCTTGGAGATAAACGGCAATAAAAACATGAATAGATGGAAGATTAAATGATAGAAAACAAAATAGCTTGATTGGTGGATGTACTGTATGGATCAAAGTATTTTTAGCATTTCCTTCCCAAGACCCAAACGTGTTGAGACATCAACATATTCTCCGGAGAATCAGTGTCCACTGCAGTGGACATTTGTTTTTGGTCTATTTCTTTTGTCAAAGGTAAACAATTTAAGAGAAATGAAATGCCATGCGTCTTATTAAGGTTAAACAAGACCTGCTCAGTGGCCTTGTGGTTAGAGTGTCCGCCCTGAGATCGGTAGTTCGTGAGTTCATACCAAATACTATAAAAATGGGACCCATTACCTCCCTGCTTGGCACTCAGCATCAAGGGTTGGAATTGGGGGTTAAATCACCAAAATGATTCCCGAGCGCGGCCACCGCTGCTGCTCACTGCTCCCCTCACCTCCCAGGGGGTGAAACAAGCGGATGGCTCAAATGCAGAGAGTCATTTCACCACACCTAGTGTGTGTGTGTGTGTGTGTGTGTGTGTGTGTGTGTGTGTGTGTGTGTGTGTGTGTGTGTGTGTGTGTGTGTGTGTGTGTGTGTGTGTGTGTGTGTGACTACCAGTAGTACTTTAACTTTAACTTTATGTAGTGGACATTTCTGTTTGACCTATTTATTTTAAACAGAGTGATAACATGATCTGTCCACTGCAGTGAACATTTGTTATTTTACTTTATTTCCTTTGTCAAGTTGTCAAGTTACAATATGTTGTCAGAACAAAAATGTTGTACATCCACGTGCAGTGGACATTTATTTTGGGGCTGTTTCTTTTTAACAGAGTAATGACATTTGAAGGGAAAATGCCCTTTGTCCACTTCAGTGGACATGTGTTTTTGCTCCTTTTTTTTTTTTACAGAGTTATAACATTTGAAGGGGAAAATGTCCTGTGTCAACTGCAGTGGACATTTGTTTTCAGTGTATTGTTTTGTTTACGTTGCAAAATTTGCAATTATAAATGTTAGGGGTGTGGGAAAAAATAGATTCGAATTTGAATCGCGATTCTCATGTTGTGCGATTCATAATCGATTCTCATATTTAAAAAATCTATTTTTTTTGTATTATTATTTTGTATTTTTTTTTTTTTTTTTTTTTTTTTTACAAAATCCAATTCCAAAACCAAACCCGACCCAGCAACACTCAGAACTGCAATAAACAGAGCAATTGAGAGGAGACACAAACACGCCACAGAACAAACCAAAAGTAGTGAAACAAAAATGAATATTATCAACAACAGTATCAATATTAGTTACAATTTCAACATAGCAGTGATTAAAAATCCCTCATTGACATTATCATTAGACATTTATAAAAATAAAAATAAAAGAACAATAGTGTCACAGTGGCTTACACTTGCATTGCATCTCATAAGCTTGACAACACACTGTGTCCAATATTTTCACAAAGATAAAATAAGTCATATTTTTGGTTCATTTAATAGTTAAAACAATCAGTTGATAAAACATTGTCCTTTACAATTATAAAAGCTTTTTACAAAAATCTACTACTCTGCTTGCATGTCAACAGACTGGGGTAGATCCTGCTGAAATCCTATGTATTGAATGAATAGAGAATTGTTTTGAATCGGGAAAAAAATCGTTTTTGTATCGAGAATCATGTTGAATTGAAAAAAAATCGATTTTGAATCGAATCGTGACCCCAAGAATCGATATTGAATCGAATCGTGGGACACCCAAAGATTCACAGCCCTAATAAATGTCCAGCGTTCACTGCAGTGGACATTTGAGTTTGGTCCATTTCTTCTGTCAAAGTTAAACAATTTAACATAACATTTGAAGGGAAAATGCTCTAATGTCCACTGCAGAGGACATTTGTTTTTAGTCTATTTCCTTTGCCAAAGTTATAACATTAGGGGGGGAAATGTATTGAGTCCATTTCTTTTGTCAATGTTACAACATTTGCAAATATAAATGTCCTGCGTTCACTGCAGTGGACATTTGAGTTTGGTCTATTTCTTTTGTCAAAATTAAACAATTTAAGAGAAAAAAAAAATGCTGTGCATCCTCTGTAGTGGACGTTTGCTTTTGGACCTATCTCTTTTTAACATAGCATTTGAAGGGAAAATGCCCTATGTCCACTGCAGACAATATTGTTTTTTAGTCTATTTCCTTTGCCAAAATTGTGGGGAAAAAATGTTACGCATTCACTTCAGTGAACATTTGTTTTTGGTGTATTTTTTTTTTGTTGACAGTTATAACATTTGAAAGGGAAAGGTCCTGCGTCCACTGCAGTAGACATTTGAGTTTGGTCTATTTCTTTTGTCAAAGAGGAAAAAAAACTGCCCTGCGTGCTCTGTAGTGGACATTTACTTTTGGCCTAATTTTTTTTAACGGAGTTATAACATTTCAAGGGAGAATGCATTTATGTTCACTACGGTGGACATCTGTTTTTGATTTAAAAAAATGTTTTGTCAAAGTTACAAAAAGGTCCCATCATTTTTTTTTTATTTATACAATTTGGTGGTTGTGGTGGTGGGAAGGGAGGGGTGCCCTGCCATGGGTCTTCTGCAGCAGACTTTTGATTTTAGTTAATTTATTTTGTCTGAGTTCCAAAATTCTTCAAATTAAAAAAGTCAGACGTACTCCGCTAAAGACATGTTTTTTGGTCTATTTATTTTAAGAGTTATAGCATTCAGGGTGAACATGCCTTGTGTCCATCGCAGTAGACTTTTTTTTTTTTTGCTCTATTTCTTTTGTCAGAGTTAAAATATTTGGGGAAAACGTCATATAAACCACAAAAGTTCACTGCAGTGGACGTTGGTTCTTAAAAAAGTTATACATATTAAAATATAATGAAGACAACTCTTCAGTTCAGTTCAGTTTCAGTTAATTTCGAATATGCAAAAGATACAATATAATTCATCACATATTTCCAGTTGTTTCATTACAGCACGTCCGAAAAGGAGTAGGAAGAAGCAGAGCTTATTTAATCCTACCCCTTTTCATACCATAGCAATTTTATCCTATTTCCTTGTTCTCTGTAACAGAACAGTGAACAAATAAATAATAAACTAATAATATACCATAGTAAGTAAACAAATATTAAATACATAAATTATCTTTGTCTCAATAAAAAAAAAATAGAAAATACAAAATAAAAAAGGGTTCAAGATGTTCATCATAATTCTTGTTCTGTATACTTTGTGAACACTTGCAGTTTAAACAGTCTCTTAAAGTGAATCATATTGGTGCTTTGTTTGATTTCTTTGGTTAATCCGTTCCATAATTTAATTCCACATACTGATATACTAACGGTTTTAAGTGTTGTACGAATGTTTTAAATTAGATTTTCCTCTCAGGTTATATATTTTTTTTGTTGGGAAGAATTTTTGTACATTCTTAGGTAGCAGGTTATAATTTGCTCTGTACCTCATTTTAGCTGTTTGTAAATGCACCAAATCATTGAATTTCAATAATTTTGATTCAATAAATAAAGGGTTTGTATGTTCTCTATAGCCAACATTATGTATTATTCTAATTGATCTTTTTTGTAACACCGTTAGTGAACGAAGCACACTTTTGTAGTTGTTTCCCCATATTTCTGCACAATAACTCAGATATGGTAACACTAGCGATCAGTTAGGAATATGAAGTGATTTTTGGTCTACAACATGTTTTGCTTTGTTCATTATTGACGTGTTTCTTGCTACTTTATGTTGTATATTTTTTACATTAAATTTCCAATTCATTTTATCATCTATTATTACACCCAAAAATGTGTTTTCTTTTAGCCTTTACTCTAGACATCAATTTATTACAAGAACCTACAATGGTGTTGTTACTTGACGATCAATACAATTTCTTGTGAGGTGTTCCTATTTTTTTATTTTACCATGATCAAAATGCCAACATGTAATAAAACAGCTATCTTAAGCGTTTTATAACTGATAGACAAAAAGTACATTTTGGGAAAACATTTTTGCTTGATGGCAGCCATCTTTTTCAACCAGTCCTCCTCAATTTGTACACATATGTTTCTCACTCCCAAAAAGTGTGTTTTGATTCCCCCTTACAGTGGGTGTGTGAGAAAGTTCAAGTTGATAACAACTAGCACAGGCAGCAAAGTTAAGGTAGTTAAATAATCAAATATGTCACTTATTGCATACCAATGTGCAATAATATTCTTGAAAATGAACGTTTCCCCTCTCTTCAAATCTTCGGTGTGACCTGCCCTTAGAGCTCCACACTGATACAAATATTTACCCTCATTTAAATATGGAATAACGTGACCTGGCTCTCCTGCCAAGCTAGTTAACAAGGCTAATCATGGTCCTTAAAAAGGCTTCTTCCATTTACTGAGGAAATATTGACGGATGGCTCATTTCCTTTAAAGTGCTCTGTTGTCACAGGCAGCGTCCTGGACGCCAATGCCCCCGAGGACCAGCTCCTCCCTTAGACTAACATGACCACATCTCCGGGGGGGCCAGCGGCTTTGCATATTACTCACACATTTTACAGCGCAAATTTGTCTAAACGAACACCTTAACAAGTAAAGTCCCCGGAGGAAAGGCCCTGAGCTGTAGACATTGTGAGACACGGTTTGGAAGGAACCCAACAGTCAGGTGTGTCCTGTTTGGAGAGAAATGAACAGTCGTGCAAAAACGCAAGATGTATCCAAGCAAGTTACTGTATATTGTTTGACCCTGAAACAAAAGATATTTGCTGCAAAATGTGACTTCCACTCAAAGAAAGTATTGAATTAAATTGTTTTGGGGGCCAGTTTTACAAAATGCTTCTCCCTTCACTATTAGTTGTACGTTGTATATTCCGGAGAACCAGTAGAAATTAGATTTTCTGTCTATTTATTTTGTCAGAGTTACTGGAACAACCTGCTGTTTTTGCAGAGCTTCTGCAAAAAAAAAAAATATATACAAACACTACCGTTCAAAAGTTTGGGGTCACATTGAAATGTCCTTATTTTTGAAGGAAAAGCACTGTACTTTCCAATGAAGATAACATTAAACTAGTCTTAACTTTAAAGAAATACACTCTATACATTGCTAATGTGGTAAATGACTATTCTAGCTGCAAATGTCTGGTTTTTGGTGCAATATCTACATAGGTGTATAGAGGCCCATTTCCAGAAACTATCACTCCAGTGTTCTAATGGTACAATGTGTTTGCTCATTGGCTCAGAAGGCTAATTGATGATTAGAAAACCCTTGTGCAATCATGTTCACACATCTGAAAACAGTTTAGCTCGTTACAGAAGCTACAAAACTGACCTTCCTTTGAGCAGATTGAGTTTCTGGAGCATCACATTTGTGGGGTCAATTAAACGCTCAAAATGGCCAGAAAAAGCATCACATATTTCCAGTTGTTTCATTACAGCATTAGAACAATCCGGATGGTTCTTTTCCTCTTTGTTCCGAAGGACACGACCTTCACAGTTTCCAAAAACAATTTGGGTAAGACTTTAGTATGGGGAACACATTTTCACCATTAATTAGTTGCTTATTAACATGCAAATTAGTAAAATTTTGGCTCTTAATTAGTCATTATTAAGTACTTATTAATGCCTTATTCTGCATGGCCTTATTATACAACCAGTAAGCCATTAACTAAGAGTCTTCCCTCAATAACCTTAGAATTATTGCTTATTAGTAACCCTAACCCTAACTGTTATATGTTCCCCTAGTGTTCAAATAACTCTAAATTAAGTCTTTGTTGCTTTAATAAGCAACTAATTAATGGTGAATATATTCCCCATACTAAAGTGTTACCACAATTTGAAATGTGGACTCGTCATACCACAGAACACTTGAAAGTGCTTTACAGTAAATTACAGGAAGGCAAAAATATAAAATAATCATAAAAATAATCATGATCCAAATTAAAATCAGAAAATAAAATCATCATAAAACAATCAAAACTAAAATTAAAATCAGTCTAATAGTGTAGATAAAGTACTTTCAGTTGTCATTTGCACAATTAAATAGAAATGTTTTCAGCCTGGGTTAACATTACCAACAGTCAGGCCTGTCTCACATATTCTGAAAGACTATTCCAGATTTTAGTAGCATGAAACTGAATCGCAGTCTCATAATTTTTGGTGAGTACTCTAGTGTTTTTAAGGATCTGCTGCAAACATGTGAGTCTCTCACAAGTTAAATAGCCCGAATAATGAAAACGAGAGTGTAATATTCATAGCCAATGAATACCCTATGTTGGATGAGTGGCATTTTAATCAGGCATCTGTTTAGGCAACTACATACTCAAGGTGGCCCGGTAGGGGTCCTGGCTTGGAATGAGGAAGTCAGTAGACAACACAGCTAACGGTAGAGAAGTTGGATGTAGATGACCTGTTGGAATAAAAACACAACTCAAAGCCTGAAGAAATCGTCCTGCAGTTTATTCCATACATGGGAATATTACATGGTGTCAGAATAGAGGAGCAGAACCGACACTAACATGGAACCGACAGGAGTGCCGTCGCCCCGCATGGATTGGGACTCTCTCGATTTACCGGGAGAATGGAGAAAGTTCAAGCAGCATGTTGGACTGACGTTTTCCGGCCCGCTACAAAGCAAAGGTGAAGCGGAAAGATGCAGCTATTTACTCCTGTGGGTAGGAGAGAAAGGGCGAGACATTTTTAATACGTGGGTCCTGACTGCGGAGGAAGTAAATGTACTGACAGGGTACTACGACCGTTTTGAAGCATATGTAACACCCAAAAAGAACACAATATTTGCTAGATATAGGTTCCAGGAAAGAGTGCAGGGACCTAGTGAATCATTTGAGCAATTCGTGACCGGATTGAAGCTGCTAGCAAAGGATTGTGATTATGCGAACAGGGATGAGATGGTCAGAGACAGCGTTGTGTTTGGGATACATTCAGCTAAAGTGAGAGAAAAGCTCTTAAACGTTGGATCCGAGTTAACGCTAGACAAAGCCATAGATATAGCTAGATCACACGAGTTAACCCAGACGCAGACTAAGGCTCTCAGCGGAGTCACCAGTAGCCCGCGTGAACAGCAGCTAGTACATGCGGTACACTGGCGCGCATCAAACGGTGCCGCAGAGAAAACGGAAAACATGCGAGTAAGTGATAGAGGCGCAAAACGGACAAGGAACTGTAGCTACTGTGGTAATAAATGGCACAGGAACTTAGACGACTGCCCAGCTAAAGGAAGACAGTGTGCTAAATGCTCAAAACTAAATCATTTTAGTGCCGTTTGTAAATCTAGCCAGTACACCAGGAAGACAGTGCATGAAGTAAGCCAAAGCCCTGGGTCAGACACAGACGAATTCTTTGTAGATGCAGTGCAGAGAGAGCGTGTTGCAGAAGTAGAGCAGGCTTTTGCATGTATTGAAATGGGCAAGCAGGGAACAGAGCTGAGGTTTAAGCTAGATACTGGGGCCCATGTTAACATAATTCCTCTGAGAGAGTATCACAGCCTTAAACAGGAGTCTAAGCTTCAACCCACCACACGCAGACTGACAGGCTACGGGGGAGAACAGCTAAAAGTAAAAGGCACATGCACATTAAATTGCAAATATAAAGCATGCTGCATGATGTTGGACTTTTACATCGTAGAAACGCAAGCGCCCCCTGTGCTAGGTCTACAAGCATGCCTGGACATGGATCTCATCAAGTTAGTGCTGTCAGTCACTGCGCCGCCGCCGCTTGAGAAAAAGACAGTCATGGAGGAGTTTAGTGACGTGTTCAAAGGGATCGGATTATTTCCCGGGGAATGCAAAATCCACCTGGATCCGAACGCAATACCCGTGGCGTCCCCTCCAAGAAAACTTCCACACAAGCTACGCTGTCAACTAAAGGTAGAGCTACGAGAGATGGAAAACACACACATCATCGCCAAGATAACTGAACCAACGGAGTGGGTAAATCGGCTAGTGGTCGTCGAAAAACCACGGACAGGCAAGCTCAGAGTATGCCTGGACCCTAGAGACTTGAACAAGGCCATTATGCGCCCGCTCTACCCACTACCAACACTGGAGGACATCACGTCTGAGCTAGCCGGCGCACGCTACTTCAGCGTAATGGACGCCCGCTCAGGATATTGGGCCATCAAACTGTCAGAGGAATCGTCCAAACTCACAACGTTCTGCACGCCGTTCGGGCGTTACCGATTCCTGCGGTTACCATTTGGACTCATCTCAGCACAGGACGAATTTCAGCGGAAAATAGACGAAACCTATGAGGGCCTTGACGGCGTACTCGCAATTGTTGACGACATCCTCATTTACGGAGCGACCAGGGAGGAGCATGACAGAAGGCTCCGTACTATGCTGCAGAGGTCACGGGAGAGAGGAGTCCGGCTCAACCCGGAAAAGAGCACCGTCGGAGCCACTAAAGTAAGTTACTTCGGGCATCGGCTCTCAGCAGACGGTCTCAAGCCAGATCCAGACAAAGTATCCGCCATCAAGAACATGGAGCCGCCAAAGAACCGGGCAGAGCTAGAGACTGTGCTAGGCATGGCCAACTACCTGGCCAAGTTTGCCCCCTGCCTCTCCGAGGTGAACGCGCCCATGCGACAGCTGCTGAAGCAATCCAGCGAGTTCCTGTGGGACAAACAACAGGACGCAGCGTTCCAGAAGAGGAAAGACGTGCTCACCATAGAACCGGGCCCAGTCTTGGCCTATTTCGATCCGGAGAAACCTCTCAGTCTACAGGTGGATGCTTCGAAGTACGGGCTCGGAGCCGTGCTGCTCCAAGAGGGCAGACCCATCAGCTATGCGTCCAAATCCCTTACAGACAGTGAGATCAACTATGCGCAAATAGAGAAAGAAATGTACGCAATACTCTTCGGCTTCAAACGTTTCCACCAATACGCCTACGGACGCCACGTTCTGGTGGAATCGGATCACAAGCCACTCAAATCAATTTTGAAGAAACCCCTTGCTGTAGCCCCTCCGAGGCTACAACATATGATACTCCAGCTCCAAAAGTATAGCTTCACAATCGAACACCGTCCTGGGAAGGACATCCCGGTCGCTGACACACTCTCCAGAAAATCCCTAATCTCCCACGGCAACGACAACCTTAGTGAAGGAATGGACTGGCAGGTGCACATCGTGTACCACAGCTTGCCGGTGAGTGACCCTAAACTGAAAGAGATTGCAGCAGCTACAGAGAATGACACACAGTTCAGGCAGCTGAGCCAGGTGATACTGGACGGATGGCCGGAAAAAAGAAAACAATGTCCACAGAGTGTGTCTGCGTTCTGGAACCACCGGGACGAGCTGTCAAAAACGAATGGAATTATTTTCAAGGGAGAGAAGATCGTCATTCCAGCCAGCCTCAGAGAGGAAATGCTGTTAAAAATCCATGCTGGACATATGGGAATGGAGAAATGCAAACATAGAGCCAGGGACATCATGTTCTGGCCAGGGATGAGCAAAGACATAGAGGTCATTGTGGAGCAATGCTCTGTCTGCCAAGAACGACGCCCAGCAAATGCCAAGGAACCCATGATACCACACCGGATCCCGGACCGGCCCTGGCAAGTAGTTGGAACGGATCTCTTCATGTGGAACAACCAGGACTACCTGGTAACTGTCGACTATTACAGTCGTTTCTTTGAACTAGACAAACTCACCAGCACCACGTCAACCGCAGTCATTCACAAGCTCAAGGCAAGTTTCGCCAGACACGGCATCCCAGAGACCTTGGTCTCAGATAACGGCCCCCAGTATACGTCCAAGGAGTTTGAGTCCTACACAAAGTCATGGGAGTTCAGGCACGTCACATCGAGCCCATTTTTCCCACAGAGTAATGGCCTCTCAGAGAAATCAGTACAGAGCGCCAAAGCTCTCATGGACAAGGCCAAAACTGATGGAAGAGACCCATATATCAGTCTTTTAGAATATCGAAACACACCAGTCGACAATTTCAAATCACCAGCACAGTTGCTGATGAGCCGCAGGCTACGCTCCATCCTGCCAATCACCGACCAGCAGTTGCAACCAGAGATCGTCAGTCACCAAGAGGCACATGCGACGCGAGTAAAGAGACAACAACATCAAAAGAGATACTTCGACAGGATCTACCACCACTACACAGTGGAGAGCCCATCAGACTCCAGGAACAGGGGCACTGGAAGCCAGCAGTGGTCATGCAGCCTGCTAACACCGAACGATCATACATCATCCGCACTCCAGAGGGACAGGTGTATCGCCGTAACCAGAGACACCTCCGAAGCACCAAGGTACACCACTCTCACCCACCTGAACCGACCTCATACTCACCTGACGACAACACACCGGAAGAAAACCACGCACCTGTCACACACACAAGCGAAGAAATGGACTTGCCTGCTTCGCATGCACCAGAACTGTCATCTGATTCAGAAGCAGAGGCTTCATACCGCACCAGGTCAGGCAGAGAGGTAAAGCCTCGAGCCATTTTGGACCTGTGAATTGTAAAGGGTGTACGCCGAACGCTGCCCTGAAAAACAAAACAAAAAAAACCAAAAAAAAACGAATGTAACCTTATATGTGTAAGCTGAAACCGTCATATTTATCGGTGATTCTGATTATTTGTTGGGAATTTACAGTCAAGACTTTTCACAAATGTGCTTGATATGTTCATACAATATCTTCTATTACAGTGCAATGCATACTGCATATGGGTTCACTACCGCGCTAAAATGTTGTATGATGCATTCTGGTATTGAGACACGTTAGACCGATACTTGTGTAAGTTCCTCACTACGTTCCAGTCCTTTTATAATACTGTTTTGCACTAACCAGGTACCTCACACAGAATCTGTCTATTGTGCCATGTTTATTCATTTAATATTTGTTCCCAGTTTACTTACCTGATATGATGCTATTTTATGCATACATGGTACAGGCAGCACTTTACTATTTTGTTTTGTTTGTTTCCATAAAAAGGGGGATGTAATATTCATAGCCAATGAATACTCTATGTTGGATGAGTGGCATTTTAATCAGGCATCTGTTTAGGCAACTACATACTCAAGGTGGCCCGGTAGGGGTCCTGGCTTGGAATGAGGAAGTCAGTAGACAACACAGCTAACGGTAGAGAAGTTGGATGTAGATGACCTGTTGGAATAAAAACACAACTCAAAGCCTGAAGAAATTGTCCTGCAGTTTATTCCATACATGGGAATATTACAGAGAGGACCTAAAATGGAACCTGGAGGAACACCACTTGGACAAGCAGAGAAGTTCAAACACATGACTACTGACTGCATCTGAAGAAAGCAGGCTACAGGAACAACTTGGTTACATAAATCACGTAACGTAAAACATGTGCAACTGTCAAAAAGGAGAGGACTTAGGCTATGTCTACACTAAGCCGGATAACCCCTTAAACAAATATTTATTTGACCTAAGCATCGTGTCAGCCACACTAAACCAGCGTTTAAGGTTCCCCTTCTCAAACAATTTTTTACACGGGTAAGTGCGCCGTGCATTTCTTGAATCTCCAGCACTTAGCTCTGTATGGACTCATTGATCGTTTACAAACTGAGTTCGAAGAGGAAGTGACGCCAGAAATGAACGCCCACACAGGAAGGGACGTCGGAAAGAACGCGCCACAGCCAGCTTTATGACAACCTGTTTCCCCTCGGAGGTAAACACTAGAAAGATGGAGGCGAGTCATCCAGACATGCCCGTGTTTCTCCTTCTTCTACATGTACAGACACTTGTGGAAATCACACATCAATACCTTAAGGTCAGCTGTGATTCTACTTACCGAAAAACTTTGTCCATTTGTCAAAGGAGAGAAAACGAAAATGCGGGCTCCCGTGGATGTGATAAAAAAGGTAGCGTGTGCTTTGTATTACTTGGCCAATGAGGGAAGACTACGGGAAACGGCAAATGCATTTGGACTGGCAACGCAGACTGTACCAGTTATTGTCCGCCATGTATGTCGCGGACTCAAAGTCTAGGTCCAGAATATATAAATCCATCAAAAATGAATGGACAATGAAGGTGAAGGCAAAAGAGTGAGGAGTGTCCTGACCAGATATCTAGATCCCTATATTGATTGATTTAAAATGTTCTTCATCAAATTGTTAACTTTCACGTGTCCATTAAATATTTGATTAATTTATGATGGCTCAGGTGGATATTGTTCAGATAAGTTACATTTAATTTAAGAACTTGCACACAAAGCAACACTGGAGGTGAGTCACTATGTAAAAAAATAAATAAACCACATGATGTTAGTGCATCAGTCGAGGAAAATGAGCAAACTACATAAATAATAAACTGTAATTTGATTTTGATATTATTTTTTGGTAACACTTTAGTATGGGGAACATATTCACCATTAATTAGTTGCTTATTAAAGTAACAAAGACTTAATTTAGAGTTATTTGGACACGTAGGGAACATATAAGGGTTAGGGTTAGGGTTACTAATAAGCAATTATTCTGAGGTTATTGAGGGAAGACTCTTAGTTAATGGCTTACTGGTTGTATAATAAGGCCATGTGTCAAGACTTGGACTATGGCGTGGTTTGTTCTCCCGTGGTGCAAATGATTTGGACCGGACATGGCGTGAAGTTAAATACATGATTTAATAATAACACTCAAAAAAGGAATAAACAAAAGGCGCACACAATGGCGGAAGTACAAAACTTGGCTATAAAAACAAAAACTCGCACAAAGGCAGAACTATGGACAAAAAACAAAACTTGCAAACTATGGCATGAATAAAGAAAACTTACTTGGACGAGAAAAGGACATGAAAAAGAGCAGCATGGACCATAAGGGTGTGTAGAGAGTGTGATGTCGCCAGGCTGACTTCCTGGCAACAATGGGCTTAAATATTAGTGACAAGATTAGTGAAAACAGGTGCGTGACTCAAAACGTGAAATAGGTGCGTGACATGACAGGTGAAAACTAATGGGTTGCTATGGTGACAAAACAAACAAAAGTGCACAAAGAGTCCAAAAACAAAACCGAACATGACTAAAACAAAACATGATCACACAGACATGACACCATGCAGAATAAGGTATTAATAAGTACTTAATAATGACTAATTAAGAGCCAATATGTTACTAACTTGCATGTTAATAAGCAACTCCATAATGTTGAATATGTTCCCCATACTAAAGTGTTACCTATTTGTTTATCTTGATAGATTGAAAATTAACACCAATGAGTTGACTGATGAACATTAACACATAATTTATCCAGAAAGTATAAATAACGACAAATAAAGATAGAATACTATTAACCGCAACATGCAAGTGTAAAAAAACCCAACACTAAACAACATTATGATTTGTACATTTTCAGAACGTGCTTGTTCTATTTTTAAAGAAAGAAAACAATCTGAAGTTGTCTTTGTTTCTAAGTTATCGTGGGGATAGGTTGATTGGCAACACTAAATTGGCCCTAGTGCAGTGGTTCAGATGAAAAAAAAATTCAGGCCCCCCCTCACACCAACAAAAGTCACAATAGTCACAGAATTAGTCAAGTTTAGATTTATTGACATAACATAAATATGTCTCTTTCAAAAAGATAAAACATCTTAAAGTATTGAACTCACTTTGCAGTCTGTGCAAAAAATGAAAGAAAATGCAGCCATTTGGTAAAAAGATGAACAGTTACCTTGCTAAAAAAAAAAAGTTTTATCACAGCGTTAGTGGCTGCAATGAGCCTGTTTTGCACTGCACATTTGTACAAGGAGGGGTTGCAGGGATGATTCTGCCCCTCTTAAGTCATGCTCAACGTTGACTTGAGATTAGAAATTAGGGTATCTAGTTACTTTTTTTAAATTAAAAAAAAAAAAAGTGTTTTATTTTTTTTTAAAAAGCTAGTTACTTTCTGATATTCAGTGCGGTTTGTGTCTTCTGCTTTCTGACTCGCGGTGGGCGAGCGGGACAACGCAATTTTTTTATTAAGTCAGCATGGTGTTATAAATGATAAATGATAAATGGGTTATACTTGTATAGCGCTTTTCTACCTTCAAGGTACTCAAAGCGCTTTGACAGCAACGTTCCCTCTAAGGTGCGCGCCTGCGCAATTGCGCACTGCTCAAGCGTCCTCTGCGCACAGCAAATATATGCCGCGCACCAAATCAAATCCCATCTGAATTCTAAACAAAATAAACACATTTATTCTGTGTAATTTTGCAATGCAACTTTGAGTGACAGTGACAACAAGCGGCCCTAACGGTGTTCATCAACACCGTTCAATTGAACACCGTTCAATTATTGTAACGTCTATCGAGATGCTTCGAGGACAGGAATTATATAGATCACTTTATTGAGCAAAACTGTTTATATTCGGCCATTACCACACCAAAAACATGAGTAAAAAACTTCTATCTCGAAAAACTAGTCATTTTCTGCCGTACAAACCAGGCCAAAACCAACTTGTCATCTGTCACCAACACGGATAGCACTAGGCCACTGGCCACACAAAAAGTCGGACAACTCAAACACCACACAAAGTTACACTATGACTCCTCAGTCATACGTATGCTTATTCTACTGTCATTTATTATTAATGTTAATTTATTTATATTAATCATGGAATGCTGTTACTAGAGAAAGTTACAGGAATGCACACTTCATCCTATGCTTACATTTCATTGTGCAACATGAGGATGTTTAAGAGGAACTAAATGTGATCTCTGAAAGGGGTAAAAATGATTTCCAAAGCAGGACCCCCACCCAGACATATGGTACAATACTAATCAATAGCTTATGAAAAAACAGATTTCTTTTATTTTCATTACAAGTGGGCCAAATCACTAATATTACAAAATAATCTCATGAAAATGACTCCTCATTTGAGTGTTATTATAAAAGATTGGTTTGAGACAGGTGTGCTGCTGGTATTGCCACGTGTGATGTTGCTCACATGTGCTCCACTGAATGCTCAGGGAGTTTGTGTGTTTGCTCAGACACATGAACAATTAGAGGGAACATTGGAGGTGACTATGGTGTGCACATTTTCTGCGCATGGGTCGAGTTGCGCCGGCGGACAGAGGGGGTCAGGGGGTCTTAAACGACCAATGTGTGTGTGTGGACAAGGATAAGGTTAGGTGGGATTTACCCTGGATAACCTTAGCCAGCTTAGTGTAGAAGGGACCTTAAAGGGGTGCCTTGAGGAACGCCTCAGTTATGTAAATCACAAGTTTGGACACAGGGTTAAATGTCAATGCAAGGATCTGCCAATGTGTTTACAGTGGTCCAAGTCCCTCTGTACAACAGGTTTTTAGGAATTTGCTGCAAAAATGTTTGTCTCACAAGTTTTGAACCAGTCATTCCCGGCCGGGCCGGATTTGGCCCCCGGGCGGCCGGTTGAATAGCCTTGATCGATATAACAGCGTGCATATGGCCCAAGGATTTTGTTTCACTTTTAAAGCGGTGGCACAACAATACAATTGTTCTCTGTGCTCCAATAAAAAAAGAAGGTAAAGTGAGGTGTAGCTTTGCAAGCACTCATTACCTATAAACAGATGTTCCCCAGCTGCCAGCTCCCAGACAACAACATTTAGGGCCAAAATGACGCAGGGAATTGGGTCTGTACAACGCAGGCCCTTCAATGAAGGCCTCATAACCGCTCGGTCTGCAGAAACAAGATGGCTGATGAAGAAATTAATGCAGGCAAAGTCATTATCTCCCCTCCTAAAACCACAGTGGGTTTATGTCCCCCCGTGTCGTCTTTTTACCTCGCGGGCTCGCGCTTAAGTGTCGACGGACAACTGTGCTCTCGTCTTTTCGCTCCATATGGGAGGCGGCGGCATATGCAAAAAACTGGCTCGGCTTCTGTAAAACTTCCATTAAAGATGCACAACTAAGGCTCCGCCAGCTTGACTATTACCACTCCCCGCAAATTATTTATGGCTCCCCCCCTTTCCCCGAAAAAAAGAGCTGATGAGGAGTATCTCCAGCGACGTGGATAAATAAAAACACGGGAACAAAAAAAAAAAAAAAACACTTTTCACTTGAAATTTCTGCTGTGTTGTCTCTCTTTTCTGGGGGAATCACTTTGAGAGAGAGTGTGTCGTTTATCCACACGCTGCGGTTTTGTTCTGATGTTCGATGCTTTTTGAATTTGAATGCACTCTGTGCTCAAAAGTATAGAGACAAAGTACCGGGATGACCACACTTGGAGCTTACAAGTAACAAAAAACATGGCCAACCATCGCAAACTGCAATCCAGACCTGATCTTTAACACCAGTTACTTATTGTTAAAGTTAAAGTACCAATGATTGTCACACACACACACACACTAGAAGTGGTGAAATTATCCTCTGCATTTGACCCATCACCCTTGATCACCCCCTGGGAGGTGAGGGGGGAGCAGTGAGCAGCAGTGGTGGCCGCGCCCGGGAATCATTTTGGTGATTTTAACCCCCAATTCTAACCCTTGATGCTGAGTGCCAAGAAGGGAGGTAATGGATCCCATTTTTATAGTCTTTGGTATGATTTGGCCAGGGTTTGAACTCACAACCTACTGATCTCAGGGCGGACACTCTAACCACAAGCTATATACATTACAGCAGTGGTTATAAAAAACAAGTCAGAAAACACTTGGTTCTCCAAGTACCACCACAATGAACAACAATAAAATACAGCATTGTAGTAGGCCTGAACTAAATATTTAATAAAAAACAAGGAGGTGATTTTATTTTGCAAGTATATTCTAACATTACACACCACTTGAACAGTCACACTGTGTTTGAATGGAAGAAAATAAAACTGTTATATCACAATATTTGATTAGAGGATTTTTTGATGTACCACTAGATAGAGCCCGCGTACCACTAGTGCGGGGGAAAGCAACCCGCGGCTCTCGTTTCGGCTCTTTAGCGCCGCCCTAGTGGCTCCCTGGACCTCTTTCAGAGATGTGTACAAATGGAAAAAGATGAAGAAAAAAAAAGTTTTTGTTTTCACATATATTCTGTAGGAGGACAAACATGACACAACCCTTCCTAATTTTTAGAAACCCCACTGTTTGTGTTAAACATGCTTCACTGATGAGAGTATTTGGCAAGCACCGTTTTGTCCTACTAATTTCAGCGATCCTTGAACTCATCGTAGTTTGTTTACATGTACAAATTTCTCCGATGCTGCCACAGAAACACTTGTTTTATGCCACTCCTTCTTTGTCTCATTTTGTCCACCAAACGTTATATGCTGTATGTGAATGCACAAAGGTGAACTTTGTTGATTTTATTGACTTGTTGTAGTGATAATCAGGCATATTTGGTCACTGCATGACTGCAAGCTAATTGATGCTAACATGCTATTTAGGCTAGCTCTATGTACATATTGCATCATTATGCCTCGTGTGTAGGTATATTTGAGCTAATTTAATTTCCTTTACTTATATCCTCTGTGTAATTGCTTTATATTTGCATGTTTGATGACACATTATCTGTATGTAATATTGGCTTCATTTCTGATAGTTGTTTGTGTGCCATGTTGTTCCAGACCACAGCAAACGTTACCCATTGTACTAATGTTTTCCAATGTTGTAAAAATGTGTAGAATAATTATTAAAATACAACATTTCTGTCAATGAAGATTTGCATCAGCCTTTGATAGTAGGCTAATATAGCTAATATAGACAATTACATCATGTGTTGTCTTCATTACAACACTTATATAAGGCTTTTAATTTTTCGCGGCTCTGGACAGATTCGTTTTTGTATTTTTGGTTCAATATGGCACTTTCAACATTTTGGGTTGCCGACCCCTGCACTGGTGGTACCTGTACCTCAGTTTGCGAATCACTGCGTTACAGCAATACATATCCTCCTGTGAACCAGTGTCCACCGCAGTGGACATTTGTTTTGGTCTATTTCTTTTTTTTTCTTTTTTAAACACAACAACAACATACTGTTATGCAATAAATAAATAAATAACATGAATGAACTGTCCACTAGAGTATGTTTGTTGTTGATCTATTTCTATCTGGACCAAAAAAAACTCTATGTAAAACATGCAATTACCTGTAAATCTTACAAAGTAACTGCAGTAGACATTTTTTGGTCTATTTCTTTCTAAAAAAAACTAACATGTGCTGCAAAAAACTAAAAAAATAAAATTCTAAATGTGTAATTCTGACGAGAGAAATAAATGGTCTATAGTCTCTGTCCGATAAGCATGGCCAACAATCGCAATCAAGAAGTATTTTCTTTTTTTGCAATGTTGAACTAATCACCAACTTCCCAAAAACCTTACAATAAGTGTACGTATCTTCCTAAGAACCAGTATTAACTGCATTGAACATTTGTTTTCGGTCTATTTTTCTGTGTAAAGAAAACAAAATATTGTTTAGCAAAAATAAATCAATAAATAAAAATTCTTAAACAATTCTGACCAAAAAATTTGACTAAACACTCACGTCCGCTGTAGTAGATATGTATTTGTGTTTTATTTCTTTTTGGTTAAAACAAACAAACAAAAAAAACAAAATGCAAGAACTAAATCAGAAATTTTTAATTTGATGAAAAATAGACCAAAAACAAATGTACACTGCAGTGGATGCTAGTTCTCAGGAGGATATAGAAGTATGTTTCTATGCAGAAGCAGTTGTCTTAAATTTGGTTGAATTTGCGTAAAATGATGTGGAGAGACTGATAAGGCAAAAGTGTTAATCAACGGTACCGATCTGATACTTTGTGCAAATATACCTAATGTGTCTGGTAAAATTTAAAAAGCAGTTTATTTTAAGTGTTGCTGCTTTGTCACTTTAGTCATAATTTTTGCGCTGAAGAAACTTCTCCTTGACTTTAACTTTAGACTTCCTCTTTTTTTTTTGAGATTGTCATTACTGCTACGAGTGGTGGAAAAGTGTATTACAACTGACTACCGCTGCGACCCATACAGACACACGACTGAGAAACAGATATTTTTTGGCGGCCCTCTAAAGCAGTGTTTTTCAACTACTGTGCTGCCGTGAGATACAGTCTGGTGTGCCGTGGGAGATTATGTAATTTCACCTATTTGGGTTAAAAATCGGTGCTGTCTAGAGCTCGGCAGAGTAACCGTGTAATACTCTTCCATATCAGTAGGTGGCAGCAGGGAGCTAATTGCTTTGTAGATGTCGGAAACACACCGTGTGAGACGATGATGGTTTGTCGTGATCACAATATGCAGACCACAGCGGGAGGCAGAATGCAGGTAAAAAGGTATCTAATGCTTAAACCAAAAATAAATAAATGGCGAGTGCCCCTAAGAAAAGGCATTTGAGTTTAGGGAAGGCTATGCAGAACGAAACTAAAACCGAACTGGCTACAAAGTGAACAAAATCAGAATGCTGGACAACAGCAAAGACTTACTGTGGAGCAAAGACGGCGTCCACAAAGTACATCCGAACATGACATGACAATCAACAATGTCCCCACAAATAAGGATAGCAACAACTTAAATATTCTTGATCGCTAAAACAAAGCAGATGCGGGGAACAGCGTTTAAGGAAGACATGAAACTGCTACAGGAAAATACCAACAAAACAGGAAAAGCCACCAAAATAGGAGCGCAAGACAAGAACTAAAACACTACACACAGGAAAACAGCAAAAAACTCAAAATAAGTCACGGCGTGATGTGACAGGTCGTTACAGTACACCTACTTTGAGACAATATAGTGATGCATGGTTGGTTATGGTTTGAATGCACAACCAACAATTGCGAGAACGACTTCTTATTGTCAACTGAGTTTAGTTTTTTAATGATTTCTGCTGGTGGTGTGCCTCCAAATTTTTTCAACGCAACAAATGTGCCTCGGCTCAAAAAAGGTTGAAAAACACTGCTCTAAGGAGCCTTATGATTAAGAAACACTCAATTATTTAGTTACTTTACGCTGTGTTTCTGTATACATTATCTCAAATAACTAAATGATCAAAAGTATTGTCATTTTGATTTGAGAATCAATACTAGAGCATACCGATGGTATCGATATTTCAGTATCGATCTGCACACCACTACCCTGCCTCTGAGAACTAGCGGCCATATTTTTGTCCGAAATTGTTGTAACTCTGACACAATAAATATGCCATAAACAAAGTTATTGGGACTAAAAAATGACTTCCCAAAGAAATTGCAGAAGTAGGACAAATTCATTACAGACCCTTATGTCTTGGCTCGCCACGACCCAGCCGACAGTCCATTTGGGGTCTTCACTGCACCCATATTGACCTCATTTGACATGCAAGAGTATATGAAGGAGGTTAACCTTTTTGAAAACACCTCTCAGCAATATTAAATGACAAAACCGCATCAATTCTCCCTCCCGCCACTCTTTTTTGTAATTACTCAGCCCGCACCGTTTTGATTGCCGCTCTGGAGCTGGAGGAGCCACGCTTCATTTGCCGTGAGGTCAGAGTCAGCCCTCAGAAATGTGAATCTGATTTGGAAAGGAAGGGTGTGTGAGTGTGTGTGTGTGTGTGTGTGTGTGTGTGTGTGTGTGTGTGTGTGTGTGTGGCTACAAGACAGAGGAGAACGTCCTTGGCTATGTGCTGTATGTTGCATGAGGAGATTAATGCCTCCCTGGCAGCCATATCTGCTTAGCAGGAGGACTTCTCCAAAGTACTCCGCATGTAATTATCTGGCAAGTTAGTGCAAGTTTTAGATAAAGAAACACTCGGCGGAACATTTTTCAAGTTGGCCGCTCTATCTCGTCAAATGTGCAACTTTTTGAAAAAGCACCCACCGACATTTTTTACATGGACGTGTACGAAAAGGGTTTGGCATTTACCTCCGCCAAGGAGGTTCGACCAAACTTTGTGGAGGGACGGACCAAGGACGGACCCGCTGGTTTTTACGGGGATGCATTAAAATTGATTAGACATGAATGTTGAATGACAAAATTCAGTCAGGTGCAGGCGCTGGGTAGCTAAAATGGTGTTCAATTTGGGCACGATTGTATTAGGATTCTGTGGCCTCGGCGAAGTACTTTGGGTTGTGGGGCAATGACCTAGGACGGGGGTCGGCAACCCGCGGCTCTTTAGCGGCGGCCTAGTGGGTCTCTGGTAACCTGACTCTCGCCAGATCCTTGTAGTTCGCTGAGCTCCACACAAGGATCTGGGCTCGAGGGCAATGCAAACTCCTTCAAGATAGCAAAAAATAATGAACCAATCAGGATCGCCGGGCGGGATTTCATAGATGTGACGTAGCGCCGAAGCGACTGATTCAAACAACAATGGCGGCACGCAGCGAGGAGTCGTGTGCTGACATTGATTCTGCTATTGCAACTGTTTTGTCGGATCTATCGAATATTAATTATTTAAAAGATAAACAGAGAACTTTTCGCTCTGTCGTTATCCAATATGTCCGCTGTTCTGTTTTGGATTTCCCAGCGTCGCTGTCATCAGCGTCACGGGTTGATTTGGATGTGAGTGGTTGAAGTCATCATTGGTGGTCACTCGAAACGAGTATGACGATCCTCCTGGTAGGGGTGTATCCCTTTACAGAGGATGCCAGTGCGGGACTTTGTTTAACGTGGGGAGACTGGTGCACAGACAGTCACCACACGATCCTTGACAGATCCGGGTCAGGGTCCAGTGGCATGGAGTCCAAGACGACTGGGGACCCTTTTCTGCTGCAGCCTTCATCCGCCATCCCAGCCGTTGTGAGGCTCCATAGGGTTAGCAGTCATCCTCCGCCTGTTCCACCATTGAGGTCTTGGGTTGTTATTTCCCCATAACTGGGCCCACATGGATGTGGGGGTGCCTTATTCCCCCATCACAGCCGTTGTGGTCGTTCTTACATTTACCGTCTTCCGCCTGCTCCGCCGTTGAGGTCTTCACCGTATCCCTGGCTAGAGGGCAGTCAGGTACTTGGCCTTTGCCAAGGGCCACCTGGGGTAAAAGTAGTAAAGGGGTTAACCTCCCAGTGCCCCAAGACCCTTTAGAGGAGCCTCCACCGCCGGATGCACTTTAACGTCATGCCCAAGACACGTGGTTGAAGTAACATGTCATTCAAGATAACGGACAAGTGGTTTATCCAATCACATACAATGATTTTTTTTACAAGGCCCCGCCTTCTGAAATACATCAATATTATGTCAGACCCACTCGACATCCATTGCTTTCGGTCTCCCCTAGAGGGGGGGTTACCCACATATGCGGTCCTCTCCAAGGTTTCTCATAGTCATTCACATTGACGTCCCACTGGGGTGAGTTTTCCTTGCCCGTATGTGGGCTCTGTACCGAGGATGTTGTTGTGGCTTGTACAGCCCTTTGAGACACTTGTGATTTAGGGCTATATAAATAAACATTGATTGATTGATTGATATTGAGAAGTCCCAGATCCTTGTGTGGAGCTCAGTGAACTACAAGGATCTGGCGAGAGTCAGGTTAGGTCTCTGGAGCTTTTTCAAAAATGTATGAAAAATGGAAAAAGATGAGGGAAATAATATATTTTTTGTTTTAATATGATTTCTCTCGGAGGACAAACATGACCCAAACCTCCCTAATTGTTAGAAATCGCACTGTTTATATTAAACACGCTTCAGTGATTAGAGACTATTTGGCGAGCGCCGTTTTGTCCTACTAATTTTGGCGGTCTTTGAACTCACCGTAGTTGGTTTACATGTACAACTTTTTCCGACTTTCTAAGACGTGTTTTATGCCACTCCTTTTTTTTGTCTTATTTTGTCCACCAAACTTTCAATGCTGTGCGTGAAGGCACACAGTTGAGCTTTGTTGATGTTTTTGACTTGTGTGGAGTGCTAATCAGGCATATTTGGTCTTTGCATGACTGCAAGCTATTCGATGCTAACATGCTATTTAGGCTAGCTGTATGTACATATTGCATCATTATGCCTCGTGTGTAGGTATATTTGAGCTCATTTCATTTCCTTTAAGTCCTCTTAATTCAATTTATATTTGCATGTCTCATGACATATTATATGTATTTAACAATGGCCACATTTCTGATCGTTATTTGTGGGCCGTTATAGACCACAGCAAATGTTACCCAGCTTGCAAAGTTTGTAATAAATCCATTAGAAGAAGATAGCCTGACGTTTCCTTTAACTTGGACACACACATCTATACCTTTGGCATTTTCATGCCAGTAATTTCCAGGAATTATCTCAACCTCTGAGAAGCCTTCATTTACTTCATATACTAATGATATCGAATGTTGTAAAAATGTGTGGAATAAATATTACATTTCAACATTTCTGTCAACAAAGATTTGCATCAGCCTGCAACACATAGTCATTTTGATAGTAGGCTAATATAGCTAATATAGACACTTACTTCATGTGTTGTCTTCATTCTAACACTTATACAAGGCTTTTAATTTTTTGCGGCTCCAGACAGATTTTTATTTTTTTTTAATTTTCGGTCCAATATGGCTCTTTCAAAATTTTGGGTTGCCGACCCCTGACCTAGGAAGACAAGGCACTTTTAGACATTTAGGCGTATGTCAGAGTTGGGTATCTCTTGCAAAAATATACAGATTGGATCAGCAGCCAAGGGAAAGTCATTCTATTTTTGTGGATCCATGTAAAAATGCACGTCCATGATTTTCAATTGTCACTTGTCACGTTTATATGGCAGGGCGTTTTTAGACATTTTCTGTAATTCATGGATATGTAATCAAAATCCACAGCAAAACATACAGAATGGACCTTAATTTGTTTAAAAGTGCACATCCAAGACACCGGTGTATTTACTTTTGTTAACATTCCAAGTCAGGCATTTTTAGACATTTTCTTTACTTCAGGGATAGTTTGAAAGTTAGTATCTTAGGCACACATATACAAAATATATATATATATATATATATATATATATATATATATATATATATATATATATATATATATATATATATATATATATATATATACATATATTATTTTTGACTAATGTCAAAATTCTTATTCTTGATTTTGAATGGACACTTTCAACATTTTTTGGTGGGGTTGTTTTAGACATTTTCTTTAATTCAAGGATATGTAGGCAAAAAAAATATTTAAAAAATGCAATGGCCCATTGATTGATTTGATTCATATAAAGATGCACTTCCATTACATTATGTTGATTGTACTTTAGTAAACATTCTAAGTATGGCATTTTGGACATTTCCTAAATTCAGGGATAGGTAACAGGTCCCTGGCAAAAAAAATAAAAAAAAATAAAAAAATGAAGAACAAAACAAAATAAAAAGTTATTATATTATTGTTAACCAATATAAAAATGCATATTCATGGTCATTTTCAACATTGTGTGGTGGGCTTTTTTTTAAACTTTTTTTTTTTGTATTTACAAAACCCAAAACCAGTGAAGTTGGCACATTCTGTAAATTGTAAATAAAAACATAATACAATGATTTGCAAATTGTTTTCAACTTATATTCAATTGAATAGACTGCAAAGACAAAATATTTAATGTTCGAACTGAGAAACGTATTTTTTATTTTTTTCAAATAATCATTAACTTAGAATTTAATGCAGCAACACATTGCAAAAAAGTTGGCACAGGGGCATTTTTACCACTGTGTTACATGGCCTTTCCTTTTAACAACACTCAGTAAACGTTTGGGAACTGAGGAGTCCACATTTTTAAGCTTTTCAGGTGGAATTCTTTCCCATTCTTGGGTCTCCGTTGTGGTATTTTACGTTTCATATTGCGCAACACATTTTCAATGGGAGACAGGTCTGGACTACAGGCAGGCCAGTCCAGTACCCGCACTCTTTTACTATGAAACCACGCTGTTGTAACACGTGGCTTGGCATTGTCTTGCTGAAATAAGCAGGGGCGTCCAAGATAACGTTGCTAGGATGACATTATATGTTGCTCCAAAACCTGTATGTACATTTCAGCATTAATGGTGCCTTCACAGATGTGTAAATTACCCATGCCTTGGGCACTAATACACCCCCATACCATCACAGATACTGGCTTTTGAACTTTGCGGCTACAACAATCCGGATGGTTCTTTTCTTCTTTGGTCCGGAGGACACTACGTCTGCAGTTTTCAAAAATAATTTGAAATGTGGACTCGTCAGATCACAGAACACTTTTCCACTTTGCATCAGTCCATCTTAGATTAGCTCGGGCCCAGCAAAGCGGGCTGCGTTTCTGGGTGTTGCTGATAAATGGCTTTCACTTTGCATTTTAGAGTTTTAACTTGCACTCACAGATGTAACGCCAAACTGTAGTTAATGACAGTGGTTTTCTGAAGTGTTCCTGAGCCCATTTGGTGATATCCTTTACACACTGATGTTGGTTTTTGAAGCAGTACCGCTTGGGGGATCAAAGGTCACAGGCATTCAATTTTGGTTGTCGGCCTTGCTGCTTACATTCAGTGATTTCTCCAGATTCTCTGAACCTTTTGATGATATTATGGACCGTAGATGGTGAAATCCCTAAATTCCTTACAATAGCTCGTTGAGAAATGTTGTTCTTAAACTGTTCAGGTGAGGAAAATAAATATATTCCGTCTAAGCCTGGGCCCCTGGAGAGAGGGTCCAGACTGAGGCCAAGGGGAAAAAAACCTCATAGCCATAGCACACATAAACATGTGTGTAAGAGGGAAACATCAAAGAACACAAAGGACATTAGATACATTAAAAGAGCAGAGCTGATGCAAACAGCCAATTCTACACACAGCCACAAAAGTAAATCAACAAAACAAAAAAACAAAAATACACACTGTGGTGGCCTCTGCGGTGTTCCACGGCATCGTCTGCTGGGGTGGGGGCAGCATGGCCAGAGACAGGAGCGGACCCAACAAAGCAACCAAGAGAGCCGAATCTACCCTCGGCCGCCCATTAACTCTCGGCCAGTGTCCAGTCTGTATGGATGAGCGAGTATGAGTCTGAGGTGTCCGATACCTGCTCATTCAGCCTAATACACTAAAGATATATGTGTTATCACTTTAATTAACAGTCTGTAATAGGCATTATTTTTAGACATTTTCTGTAATTTAGGGAAATGTATTTTTGGCCTAAAAAATAAATAAAAATACAGTTTTGTTTGGATCCATTTAAAATACACATCAACATTTTTTAAATGTCACTTTATTGTAGAATAACGCATACGTATAATAACAGTATTTAAACATAGTGGTATGTAGGTGGTGGTGGTGCCGATCCAAGTCCTGATTGTTGGCCTGTTCTGCACAATACTGAGACCCACCAGGGAGGTCATAGTTAGGTTTTCGTTGTTTCCTTGTTAATGGGTCAGGTTAGCAAAAACTACCTAACCAATTTCATTGAAGGATGGATCATTACATTTGGTTTTTATTCATCTTCGCTATGTTACTTAGAGCAGTGTTTTTCAACCACTGTGCCGCGGCCGTGAGAAACAGTCTGGTGTGCCGTGGGAGATTATGTAATTTCACCTAATTGGGTTAAAAATATTTTTTGCACACCAGTAATTTTAATCCGCAAATAATGTGCCGTTGTTGAGTGTCTGTTCTGTCTAGAGCTCGGCAGACTCACCATGTTATTCACTTCCATATCAGTAGGTGGCAGCAGGTAGCTAATTGCTTTGCAGATGTCGGTAACATGTCATAATCACAATATGCAGACGACAGCGGGAGGCAGCGTGCAGGTAAAAAGGTATCTAATTCTCAAACCAAAAATAACAAAAGGCGAGCGCCGCTAAGAAAAGGCATTGACGCTTAAGCATGGCTATGCAAAACAAAACTAAAACTGAACTGGCTGCAAAGTAAACAAAACACAAAATGCTGGACGACAGCAAAGACTTACTGCGTGTGAAGCAGATGGCGTCCACAAAGTACATGGCATGACAATCAACAATGTCCTCACAAAGAAGGATAGCGTCCGCTCAACTTATATAGTCTTGATTGCGAAAACAAAGCAGGTGCGGAGAATAGCGCTCAAGGAACACACAATACCGCAACAGGAAAATACCAACAAAACAGGAAAAAACTACAAAATAGGAGCGCAAGACAAGAACTAAAACACTGCACACAGGAAAACATCAAAAAACTCAAAATAAGTCACGGCGTGATGTGACAGGTCGTGACACTTCCATCCATCCATCCATCTTCTTCCGCTTATCCGAGGTCGGGTCGCGGGGGCAGCAGCCTAAGCAAGGAAGCCCAGACTTCCCTCTCCCCAGCCACTTTGTCCAGCTCTTCCCGGGGGATCCCGAGGCATTCCCAGGCCAGCCGGGAGACATAGTCTTCCCAACGTGTCCTGGGTCTTCCCCGTGGACTTTGAGACAAGAGCTATAGTGATGCACGGTTGGTTATGGGTTGAATTCATATCCAGCAATTGCGAGAACGACTCTTTAACGTCAATAACGGCTACTGAGTTGAATTGTTTTATGATTTCTGCTTGTGGTGTGCCTCAGGATTTTTTTCAATGAAAAAAATGTGCCTGGGTTTAAAAAAGGTTGAAAAACACTGACTTACAAAGTTCATGCAAGGTCCTACAGTACACAAAGTAGGCCAAACTACAGTTGTGAGCGCTATTCCCCTTCTGGGACAAGACGTAGACACTGAAGTACATGACAGTACTACACATGTGCCTGCAGGAGAACAATGGTATTTGTATTTTCCCATGCCTGATACAAATGACTGCAGGCTTTCAAAGGAGCTGCTCAGTTCATTTCTCATATTATATCTGAGAGACTCTCACTGATTGTGTGCTTTCGCTCAAGGTGATTGGCAACCTGGACAGGTCGGACAACACAACCAGGACCATGTCCACCCCGGCTCAGAGGACGCACCGGGAGCGACCGGGCGTCCCCCGGCAGCTAAGAAAGCGAAAGAAGCTCTTCGGACGTGAGTGCTGTTAACGGAAATTTCAATTCCCACGAGAAAATACTGCGCAATAAGACACCATTGACTCTTCTCAAACATGTGTCCCTCCTATGTGTGCAAACATTTGTTTAACTAAACTTCACAGTTTTAATGGGTTGCTCCGTCCCCTCAGGGTGTGCTCGTGTCGAGCCGGTGGGAGGAAGCAGGTGTGACTCCGGTTTAGCCCAAGACCTCAACCAATGAGAATCCAGCACTGGGAGGTATGACTCCAAACTGGGAACAACTGTCGCTTTTTCCTGTATGCACATGATACTTCACAATATCAGCAATAAGGATGTAACAGTAACAGCTAAAATAGCAATACTGCCTTGCTATTAAGCGGGGTAATATCCTGACCGGCTTGATTTCTATTGAATACGTGTCTATAGCCCGTGCTTAGTGTAATAAAGTAGCACACAAATCAGACCATAATGGCCGCTTACTTACGCATATTGCTTCATTAAAGGTTGTGAGCTTATTAGCATGTGTCCTCGACGCCGGGCAAGGCTTTAAAGATTTTATAGATAGCTAATACTGAGCTTAATAACATGTCATTTCTATTAATGATGAGTCTCCTTTATGGGCGGACATTACACACTGTCTGCTGTTCTCGGGCACGAGGTGGAGTGTTTGCTACGATATGCTGTGATGCTTTTGATGACCTTTTTTAGTAAACCACATTAAAACTAGCAGTATTGTACTCTAATAATCTGAAGATTATTTATATGTTGTATTTTTAGGTGCAAATAATAATGGTTATGTACACTCTATTGCCAAAAGTAGTTGGCCACCTGTCTTGACTCACATATGAACTTGAAGTGCCATCCCATTCCTAACCCATAGGGTTCAATATGTGAAGTGAAGTGAATTATATTTATATAGCGCTTTTCTCTAGTGACTCAAAGCGCTTTACATAGTGAATATGATACGGGTCCCCCTTTTGCAGCTATTTTAGCTTCAAGTCTTCTGGGAAGGCTGTCCACAAGGTTGCGGACTGTGTTTATAGGAATTTTCCACCATTCTTCCAAAAGCGCATTGGTGAGGTCACACACTGATGTTGGTCGAGAAGGCCTGGCTCTCAGTCACCGTTCTAATTCATCTCAAAGGTGTTATATCGGGTTTAGGTCAGGACTCTGTGCAGGCCAGTCAAGTTCATCCACACCAGACTCTGTCATCCATGTCTTTATGGACCTTGCTTTGCGCACTGGTGCACAGTCATGTTGAAAGAGGAAGGGGCCCACTCCGAACTGTTCCCACAAGGTTGGTAGCATGGAATTGTCCAAAATGTTTTTGTATCCTGGAGCATTTAAAGTTCCTTTCACTGGAACTAAGGGGCCAATCCCAACTCCTGGAGCGGGCCCCTTCCTCTTCCAACATGACCGTGCACCAGTGCACAAAGCAAAGTCCATAAAGATATGGATGACTGGCCTGCACAGAGTCCTGATCTGAACCCGATAGAAAACCTTTGGGATGAATTAGAACAGAGACTGAGAGCCAGGCCTTCTCCACCAACATCAGTGTGTGACCTCACCAATGCGCTTTTGGAAGAATGGTGTAAGAAACTGCCTTTCTAAATGTGTCTACTGGGTGTCGCAATAGCAATTCCAGTGTAACCCACATGACACTGTTTTGGATTGGAAACTCTGGATTGGCTGCCGCTACTCCAATGACGGCACGGTGTGCACTCTGAACTCCGTTGTAAAAATGTATGTTTCTACTTTTGTTGTTTGTTCTATTTTATTTTATGCTTCAATCTACCATGTTCACATTAGTTACGTTTGTAGTCATGTTACCTTTAATTCGGTTATTATGGTGTCATTTTGACAATTGTTTTGATGATATTATAACTGTAATATTTAAATGATGATAAATTAGTGTGTTGTGGCAATTGTGGATGTCACCAATGTGGGTGGGAGTTTGAGGAAACACTTGGTTGCTTCTCCAAATGCGTCTTTAGTTTAACGGATTTGTTAATACACTTAGGAAAAAGTCTTAGTTCATTGCGTTCTTCATGGTGTCTTTGAAACTGCGACAATTTTTTCCTCAGAATTTTCAACTAACTTAAAATGTTTTGCCAAGAGGATTATTTGTCATGTGTACATTTTCAGATTGTGCTTGTTCTAGTTTTGGCCTAAGTAAGATAAAGAAAACAATTTAGAATTTGTCTGTATTTTAAAATTATTATGCCATGATTTGACCAGTACGGCCCGTGTTAGAATAGCTTTTTCCTCCCTGTGGCCACTGAGCTAAAATGAGTTTGACACCCCTGCTTTAAAGTTAATACAAATAAATTACAGCAGCGTTGCATCACCACTTTCAACACTGCCATTTATTCATTCATGCGCGTGTCCTTTATTTTTTAGCAATGTACAGGAAGTGCTAGGTTAAATAACACTGTTATGTGTCCATCTGCCTTTTGACACAAGCCAGAGCCAAAAGATAGGTAATGCTGGCCAATTAGAGATCACTCCATTAAGAGTGACAGTGCTACACCCCACAATTCAATCAGGGGCATAAAGAACATGAAGCAGAGACCTCGTGGAGATGACAGGACTTTACCTCCAAACTACAGTATGTTTTAGTAATTATTTTTACAAATGTCCAGATTTGCAATTTTTTAAAATCTTTTTGATTAAAGAGATGCATTTCGTGTAGGCCAGGGGTGTCAAACGTACGGCCCGCAAACAGGTTTTATCCGACCCGCGGGATGACTTTGCTAAGTATAAAAATGAGCCGACATTTTTTAATGAAAGAAACTGCTGTTCTAAATGTGTCCACTAGATGTCGCAGTAGCAATTATTTGTATCTTTGTAGATGATGCTACATATGTAAAAAAAAATAAACCACATGTTAGTGCACCAGTCGAGGAAAATGAGCGAAGTACATACATAACATCCTGTAATTTGATTTTGGTATTAATTTTTTTATCTTGATAGATTGAAAATGAACACCAATGAGTTGACTGATAGACATTATTACATAATTTATTCAGAAAGCATAAATAACGACAAATAAAGATAGCATACTATTAACCGCAACATGTAAGTGTAAAAAACAACAACAACATTATGATTTGTACATTTTCAGAATATGCCTCTTCTATTTTTAAACAAAGAAAACAATCTGAAGTTGTCTTCATTTTTAAGTTATCGTGTCATGATTTTACCAGTCCGGCCCACTCGGGAGTAGATTTTTCCCCATGTGGCCCCCGATCTAAAATGAGTTTGACACCCCTGCACTAACATAAAGCCCTTGTTTACTATCTCTGATTCTGTTGTGGGTCAAGCGCTGTGCCTCTCCAAAACACTAGGAGGCGATTGTGGTCATTTCAGCTTGTTTTGCTATGCGGGTAGAGGAAGAGAATACTTCATGCTAATCGCTAGTTGAAGCTAAAAATACTTAAATACTACTAAAATATACTAAAAATACTGTTACTGAATGTGATATATAATTAAAAGCGCTTTGGGTATCATTCCAGGTATAGCAAAGCACTACATAATCAAGCCATTAATTTCTGGACAATTTGCCAACATTGTAAATCAGTAAATTAACAAAATAAAACAATTATCCGTGTGTATTAAATGCAGACTTGTGTGCAAAATAAAGGGCAAAATAGCCAGACAAAAGCAAAAACTATTTTTTTTTTTCTTTCCAACGAGTTAATTTAATACAGGGACAGCACACACTGATGAACATTTCTGTAAATGTGTCAGTGTTAGCCATAGCACAAATTGTGTTATCTATTATAACTCTTAAAAAAATATTTTCCTGTACAATGCCAATGTCTACACCATCTATTTGTATTTGTGTTTGCGTATGTATCTTACTCTTTCCAAACAACATTATTTTGTTGTTGCTGAAATTCAAGGATAAGCTGTTTTTATCAATCCATATTTTTAGTTCATTCATTTCTACCGTAGTAGTAGTTTTCAGTACTTGCTGTATGATTTCCCATGAGCAGAATGCAGCCGCGTCATCTGCAGACAGTATTAACTTTCAGTGTTTTGTGGTTTTGCTGATGTCATTTATATCGAGGTTGAAACATTTTGGTTCCAGAACTGACCCCTGTGGTACACCACAAGATACATCCAATCACTCTAACCTTACGTATTGCTTCCTATTGATTAAGTAGCTTTTCACCCAGTTCAAAATGACACCGTTGATGCCGTATCATTCTAAATTGTCGATTGGGATATTGTGGGTGATTGTATAGAACGCTTTTGACGGATCCATAAATACTGCGTCTATTGCGTTGGCAATGTATTCAGTTGTTTAAGATAGTGCCATCAATAAGGAGGTATTTGGCTAGCCTACAGTAATTTATACTTGTTTATAAACTTGTATAATCTGTTGGTATACAATGCCAAAAATGTATATATATCATATTAATAACATGTTTTATACATAAATAAATGAATGAATACATACAATTAATACATACAAGATGTATAAAAAGTTAGCTTTTGGCTTGTATTTAAATCTCCCATATTTATTCTGAGTATGGAAATAATGTAAACATATGGATATATAATACATATTTAAGACACAATATCCTATTGGAGCGCAAATGTGATAGTTGATTATGTCTGTTAATTTTCAATATGATCCAAATAAAATTGATTCATGGATATTACATATTTGAACAACACAAAAAATATTTGTAAAAACAAACATAAGTGCACAGAAAAATATCAATTGTGTCACACTGGTATCAATTTGATACCGACACTGTAGAAAGAAAAAAAAACAACAGGATTTCAAAGCCTTTTTTCATAGTAAAATACTGTATTCAAATCTAACTGTTAAAAATTACAATATATTTGTATTTCAGAGCAATAACCTGTAATTAAACAGTAAAATACTGAAATATTATTTAATGTGAACATTTTACTGTAATTATTAGACAATGATTTGCTTTGAATTTTCCATGAAAACTTTACAGCGTATACTACCCAAGATATCGACACTATCCATATTCATAAGGCCCAGCCCTAGTAGAAGCGGTCGGTTCCAAAGGATAACATAACTTTTACACAGTTTTTTAATATTATTGTGCTTATATGTTGATGCTGTGTTCAGGCGTCATATCATGTGTTAAAAATGTCTTCTTGGAGAACAACCTGTTACTTATTAAACCGTTTTTTTTTATTTTATTGTCTCCAAATAAAAATAATATTGACTTATTTCAGCTTCTGGAGCTCAGCTTGTGTAAACAGTCCTCCTCCCTTCAGCTTTTCTTCTTCTCCTGTGAATTTAATGTTGTGACGCGCGGGGCCGCCATCCTCCACGGAGAATGGCGCATGCTTAGATGATGGAGTGGTCAAAGCGTATACGAGCAAGAAGGATCTGGTTTCCAATCAAATAAATTAGGCATGTTAATACCATTCTTAAAGTCAACATGGTCTAAAAAAAGGTGTTTTAAAAATGCAATAATTGAGAAGTGTTTGTAAAACGGAGTGGTACAAACAGGAGGGCTGCAGGTATTGAACAGGTTCAAATATTTGATTGTTGAGCTTTTCACCACAATCTAAATTTTAAAATGATCCCTGGGAGGAAAAAAACATGAGAGAAGTGCCGCTAGGTCCCAGCGCCACACATTTGCTGATTTATGTTAAAAGCGAAAATAAGTGTTTTGCAGAGCTTTCATGGGGGGAAGCACAACTTTTTGAAGTAAATGCTTCCAGCCAAGCCAACCTGGGGATGCATATTTTTGAAAAATAGCACTTTGCCAAACTCTATGTATGAAGCCCTCAGCATGACGCGTTCAGTTTGGATTCAAAAGTGCATCGGCAGTACTTCGGGCAAATTGGTTTGAATTAGACTTACTCAACTTAATGAAAGGGATTGAAATTGCATACACCTTGAATGCTTTGTGTTTGTTTTTGTCATTTCCAGCCTTTCCTAGTTGGTTTTAAAACGCAAATAACTGTCAGTGTTTCATACCGCCAAAGAGAAACAGCTTTAGTCACTATTATTTATTTTATTATAATTATTGTAAATCATTTCTTACTGCTGGAGGTGTCTTAGAATAATTGATTTTGAATATCCGATATTACATATCTGGTATAAAAGTATCGAAATGATTGCCTTTCATCTAAAATCTCCGATACAAGCAGTCCTGCAGCTTGTTTACTGGTGCAAAGCTGGGCAGCCAATTACATTTACCTGTCTTCAAATAATCAAACAAAATCTGTATATTTTATTCTATTTTAGTAAAGTTATTTGCTAAAGATAAACATGGTACTTGGAACTAGCCGCTACACAACAGCGAGGCACACAATAGCACACAAGCTAGACATATGAAATAAGTGTCCTTCATTGAACAATATTGCAGTCTGAAACACTACATTTTTCAATAAAAACAAGTACCAATTACATATCATGGACAAAGATAAGACCTTCTGGAGTAAAGTTCCGTGAGTCGATTAAACATCTTAAAAACATTGTATTTTATACCCTCTCAGTTGTTTAAAACGGTACAGTAGATAACAAGTTATGTATAAAGTGTCTGACAACTGAAGGAACTCTAATTTATTTACTGTGGGAATGTCAGAGAATACGAGTTGTGAGAATTTTCTATCTTGTCCATTCTAGGCCATCGTAGGTCAAGTGACATGCGTCACCAGACTCGCTAAGTTAGCTCTTGTGTTGTTGAAGTGAGGAGTGGAGACGGCTGAGGGGGTCGCGTATGAAGAGGCTCAGCAGCTTCCTCAGTAATATGACATGGTGTCACAGTTAAAGACTACACACCTACAGTCAAATAATGTCAAATATATACATTATATACAGTCGTGGTCAAAAGTTCACATACTGTAAAGAACATAATGTCATGGCTGTCTTGAGTTTCCAATACTCTCTACAACTCTTATTTTTTTGTGATAGAGTGACTGGAGCACATACTTGTTGGTAACAAAAAACATTCATGAAGTTTGGTTATGTTATGCATTTATTATGGGTCTACTGAAAATGTGACCAAATCTGCTGGGTCAAAAGTATACATGTAAATAATTGGTTACATGTCCCTTGGCAAGTTTCACTGCAATAAGGCGCTTTTGGTTGCTGGTTGACTTTTTGACCACTCCTCTTGAAAAAATTGGTGCAGTTCAGCTAAATATGTTGGTTTTCTGACATGGACTTGTTTCTTCAGCATTGTCCACATGTTTAAGTCAGGACTTTGGGAAGGCCATTCTAAAACTTTAATTGTAGCCTGATTTAGCCATTCCTTAACCACTTTTGACCAGTGTTTGGGGTCATTGTCCTGTTAGAACACCCAACTGCGCCCAAGACCCAACCTCCGCGCTGATGATTTTAGGTTGTCCTGAAGAATTTGGAGGTAATCCTCCTTTTTCATTGTCCCATTTACTCTCTGTAAAGCATCAGTTCAATTGGCAGCAAAACAGGCACAGAGCATAATACTACCACCACCATGCTTGACGGTAGGCATGGTGTTCCTGGGATTAAAGGCCTCACCTTTTCTCCTCCAAACATATTGCTGGGTATTGTGGCCAAACAGTTTAATTTTTGTTTCATCTGACCACAGAACTTTCCTCCAGAAGGTCTTATCTTTGTCCATGTGGTGTCAGAAATTATTGGAAACTCAAGACAGCCCTGACATTATGTCCTTCACAAGTGTATGTAAACTTTTGACCACGACTGTGTGTATATATATATATATATATATATATATATATATATATATATATATATATATATATATATATATATATATATATATATATATATATATATACACATACACACATACATATACATACATACATACATACATACATACATATATATATATATATATATATATATATATATATATATATATATATATATATATATATATATATATATATATATATATATATATATATGTATATATATATATATATATATATATATATATATATATATATATATATATGTATACATATATATATATATATATATATATATATATATATATATATATATATATATATATATATATATATATATATATATATATATATATATATATATATATGATGCCCTTGGTGAAAACATTTTGGGCAACTCTGCTCTAGATAATCAAGTTTGATCATTTTCTCAGCGCTAAACAATTAAACCTTTACAATGTTGTTGTTTTTTGTTTATTTGAGGGTTTTAGCTTTTTTCTGTTATGTGGAAAAAGTCGCAAATGATATCTGTTTATTTGCAGGGATCCCCAATAGCTGTGCTTTTGCTAGCATACATGCTACAATAACAAACAAAACGTTGATTATTCAAAATGTAACAAATTAGATACGACTATGAAAACCTTCGTGTAAGACAGCACTACTTATATTTACATCTTTGCAAAATGACTAATGTAATCCAAGAAGAGACTGAGGGCAACAATTCAGTTTTTAAGGTTTTTTATTGCTTTTTCTGACTACTCTACAGTTTTTAATAACATTATTGGATGCTACATTTTAGCATATTATTGTTTATTGGACCTCCCATGACTATACCCATTACTGTGTTTGAAATAATACATTACTATTATATTTAACTGAAAAAAAAGGAAATAAAACACCTTCATGCTTTATTGTAGTGATATAATTAGTTGGGTTATGTTCCATCCATCCATCCATCTTCTTCCGCTTATCGGAGGTCGGGTCGCGGGAGCAGCAGCCTAAGCAGGGAAGCCCAGACTTCCCTCTCCCCAGCCACTTCGTCCAGCTCCTCCCGGGGGATCCCGAGGCGTTCCCAGGCCAACCGGGAGAGAAAGTCTTCCCAATGTGTCCTGGGTCGATTATGCAAAAAAGTTAATGTAATTTTACCAACTGAAGACTTTTTACCAAATTTATGTGGGAATTTGTGTTAATTTATCCAAAGATTTGTCTCTATATTTGAGCGTCACATTCCACGATCTGCTCTTCTGCCAAAACCATGTTCAACCTGACAGAACAAGTGTTACAGCAGCAGAAGCACTAATATGCAAATGAGATGTACATTCCAGGCCTCTGTCAGGTTTTTTTTCCATCCGAGCTGTATACTTCTCCACCGACCCTGAACGTGATTTCCTGGTGCTTAAGCTGTGCAGAAACACAGCAAAAGAAGCCATAGGACGTCAACATCGTGCTACATTTCAGTGGCATCTGGATGGATCATGTGCCTCCCTGCACACATATTTATTTATTTGCTTCCCTTCCACGGTGAAGTCAGGGAGGCAGATGTCCTGCTCACAGGAGAAATCATTTGCAGTGGGGGGTTTGAAAGAAGAAAAAAAGGGAGGTGGAGGGAAGAAAAAAAAAAATGAATATGCAAATCTAGTCACAGTGTGGAACCTTGTAATGAGTGGGAAATGTAGACGCCATCTTTCATTATGCAGAGGTCATTGCTTAATGCCAGGCAGCTGGGCCTAGCTTCGTTTCTCAGCCACCTCCCTCCTCTCCTGTCATCTAACAGCAACTTGAAGCAAAGAGTGACACACACACACACACACACAAACACACACACAAATACACAAACACAAAATACCTCAAATACCTCACAGTTTTTTTATTTATTTCTTTGGCACCGACTACACAGGAATTTGTCGATTTAATATTAGTATTATTTCTACTATTTTAATTATATAAATAATAGTTTTCCCATTTATTTGTAATGTAATGTAGTTGTAATTATAATTTTAAATAATTTGAATTGTAATAAATTATGTCTGTTTGTTGTTCAAATAAATGGATTATTATCTCAAACAATAGTCAATCAAAATGGACTCATTAAATAACTAATTATATGTTTACAATGTATATATTTCTTTATTACATTACATCCAACCATCCATTTTCTACCGCTTGTCCCCTTTTGGGGTCGCGGGGGGTGCTGGAGCCTATCCCAGCTGCACCCGGGCGGAAGGCGGGGTACACCCCGGACAAGTCGCCACCTCATCGCAGGGCCAACACAGATTACATTACAATTATCATTTTGCCCATTTGTAATATAATGTAGTCATATGTTGGACTATTATTTCAATTAAATGAATTTCTGTTAAATTAATGCAAAATTAATTATCATAGAGGTTAATTAAAATAAATCATTACAACATGTAAATAAACTTGAAAAAATATTTTTTGTCTTAATGTATTTTCAATTAAATGTCACGGTCATCCTAATTTATTGTTCTATTAATTTGATTAATTTATAGTTGAATTAAAACCGAATCATTAAATACAATTTTTATTTTATTTTACTAAATTAAAAAAAATGGTATTATTCATTTTTACCTTGTTATTTAATAATTGTTTAATTATTACATTATTATTTTATTTTTTTTACATTTACTTTTTGATTCAATGTAATTGTAATCATATATTTGTGATTAGTTAAGTTAAATGAATAATGTCTAATGTTCACTTAAAATTCTATACACTTTTTCTAACATTCAAAAACATTATTATTAATGTTATTATTATTATTATTATCATCATTATCAATATTATTTTTAGGTATCATTTTCAATGTATTATCAATACATTTGATATATATTTATTTGAATTATTTATCAATGATATTATAATGCTGATCACAATATAGATGAAACTAAAAAAAAAAAATTAATAGTGTCCAAAAGTTTGTTTGCATCAGCAATTTAAATTCAAATGTGAAGCTAATATGAGATATAAACCCAGCACATGCAACGTGAGGTATGGCAAGCCTTTATTTGCTATAATTGTCATGATCATGGCTTGCAGTTTTTGAAAATGTTGAGGTTTTTATAAGATGTAAGCCATAATCATAAAAATGATATCAAAAGAAGCCTTGAAATATTTTGAGTTGCATATATTATTATGTCATATATTAGTATCACCTTGTAAATGTAATTGCTGGAATAAACAAACTTTGAAAAAAAAAAAAAGGTTTTACCTGTAACTGTCGAGTTTAATATTGCATTTTACTTACTAAAGATGACTAAACTATGTATTTTATAAATGTATATGATCATTCTCTATACTGCACAAACCAAACATTTAGGCCAAAATTACATTTTGGGATGTAGTGTATGTTTTTTGTCAACACAATACGTCCAGTCTCTTTGCGCATATGTGCACTTAAAGGGAAACTGCACTTTTTTTTAAATGTTTTCATGTCATTCACAATCCTTATGAAAGACAAGAAGACAAAAGTTTTTTTTGTGGTTTTTTTGCATTCTAATGCATAGGAATTGGCTCGTTCTTGGTGGCTAGCAATGCAGCTAATAGGAGCAATCCATTCTACCTCTAAATCACTTTAAAAATGCAGTCAACAATACTTCATTTACGTTCCGTAACCTGTATAACAACCAAACTGTAGCAATATTGTTATTGTAAGAGCGAACTCCAAGGAAGTATTTTTCTATCGTAGTAACACATCGTCGTGCTACGGTATTAGCCGTAAAAGCTAAATACGATGAGCTAGTTTCTACATCAGCACGGAACACGTTTGAGTTTGTTATGTTTAGCAATGCGAAAGGACAACAATCTGTACTGGCTGAAAAACAAGAAAAATCAAATTACAGTATCAGTAAAGTATTAGCCCACATTTTATGTTTTGTTTGTACACAGTTAGCCCGACAGCATATGTACTGCAGTGTACGGTGATGTACTGCATGTATCATGCACAATAGTATAGTGATTCACTCGTTTGGTCCAGTGGATTTGGGTAAACAATCCATTAATTCGGCATAGCTTGGTTGAAAGTTCCAGATTGGCAGCGTGACCATGTCGCACTCTCTCGGCTTCCGTCTGCTCCAACGTGTCAGCCTCTTCTTCATGCTTGCTTCTATAAACAGCAGTTTATCCTCTGTATATTCAGCTTCAAAAAGATAAAGTTGTGAATCCTCATATGTCCAAAAATAGTCGTCTTCGTTGTCTATTACCAAGTCTGCCATCATTAGAAAACACACTCGCGTTTGATTCCGAGAGTAGGCACACATTTGTTGCAGGAAGTCGGAAGTGCGCTGCTATGGAATCGGAAATAAATGCGCCAAAGAATTAGTTCAGGCTGTGCATAAAATTACCGAAATACGATAAATACTGTATATATTGTTATGAACATGTCTGTTACTAGTATTATATATAGACTTGCAGTATGTGTATAAAAAGTTAATTGGAAGATTTTTAGGTTATTTTAGAGGGCTTTGAATGCTATAATGGTCAATCTTGTCAAGCCACATCTTGCAAGCGTTTTTTGAAATTATATATACAATGATTGTGAATGATAAGCAAAATTCCAAAATAAGTGCAGTTCTCTTTTAAGACAGGACCAAAACAATGAAAGAGACCCATTTTTTCCCAAGCTGCGACTAAGGGCATGGCATCAAAGTGTAATATTGTAGTGTCAGACAAGCTAACATTCGACTACGCACTAGAAATAATATCAATGGAAATGCACGCTATTTAGCAAGAATAACTGACTTTTGATGATTCCAGTTTAAAACTCGGTCTAACCTGTCAGCGACTGTCTCGTCTCGTGCGCTCACGTTCAAATAATCCCATCTCTGAGTACTAAAAATGTAATGAACTTCACGCTCCAGTGGCGCTGACATTGCTTAATTAATGGCTGCATTTAAAGTACATAGGGCCCCTGTAATTGATTTATATGCATGATTTGCACATACAGCTGTTGGTTCCTGTAGGAGGATCATCACTCAGAACGCGGCGGCGCTGATGAATCGTGTCGCGAGGTAATCCAGCCTTGGGAGGAAATTTCGGGAGGATCGGGAACAACTCGGTGCAATTCTTTGTCTTTAGCTGCATAGTTTGACATGGCACCTTGCAATACTTAAAAGGCTCATTTTTCACAAGTCAGCATTTCTGCAGCACTTATGCATGTGCTACACTACACTTCCATCCATCCATTTTCTACCGCTTGTCCCTTTTAGGGTCGCGGGGGGTGCTGGAACTTATCTCAGCTGCATTCGGGTGGAAGGCGGGGTACACCCTGGACAAGTCGCCACCTCATCAGGGCCCACTACACTTCTAATTAACGTTTTTCTGTGTGAAGATCACAAGGTCAATGACCCTTAACCGTTATTTGTTGCTTTTGGACCGGGCCTCTGAGGACCCCCTGGATCAATCCTGCCTACCTAAGAGAACAAGTGAGCATATTCCTATCGCTGGCATATTGATTTTTTCCCATATTGTGTGCAGGGTGTACACTGTACACATCCATCTTCATTTATGTATTATGTAGTGATAGTATACTTTACGGCAGTGGTCCCCAACCACCGGACCGCAGCCCGGTACCGGTCCGTGGATCGATTGGTATCGGGCCGCACAAGAAATTAAAAAAAATTTAAAAAATTAAAAAAATTAAAAAATTGTTTTTATTTATTTTATTAAATCAACATAAAAAACACAAGATACACTCACAATTAGTGCACCAACCCAAAAAACCTCCCTCCCCCATCTACACTCATTCGCACAAAAGGGTTGTTTCTTTCTGTTATTAATATTTCTGGTTCCTACATTATATATCAATATAGATCAATACAGTCTGAACGGATACAGTCCGTAAGCACACATGATTGTATTTTTTTCTGATAAAAATTAAATTAAATTAAAAAATAGTTTATAAATAAATAACAAACCCATCCCCACCCACTCCCCCGGTCCATGGGACACATTCTCAAGCGTTCACCGGTCTGCAGCTACAAAAAGGTTGGGGACCACTGCTTTACGGGAATAATCAAGCCCAAAATGCAAATGTATGCTTTTTTTGGGGGTCAAATTGTATCCATGATGTCGTTTGGCAGGAAAAGTTGTTCTATGGAGAAATATTTGGGAATAAAACCTCATGGACAATAATCATGGCCGTGTACTATATCAGAGCGCCGAATCAATATCACATTACTTTGAGTACGAGAGTATACACAAGACTCATCAAATTGATTATTTTTGATGCTACAATGGCGGTTTCATTCCGCGACGATGGCGACTGTTCAATTACGGCGTTGTGTTGGCGTTGAAGAAAAATAGAAACGGCAACAAGACAAATTGTGGTTTATTTGACTAACTACTGCAAAGGAACACAAATGGGAAAGGCAGCAGAAATGAGGGATGGCGTGTCAGAGTCAAGCTCTGCTTAAAAGATGACTTGCTTCATCTGACATTGAAATGTTCATGAATATATTTCCCCAAACAAAATTTATCATGAAAGTTGGTCGCAGGGCCGTAATGTCACAGCAGAGATTAGTCAATTTCCTAATGGATCGTGTTGTGTGGAAATGTTAAGCAGCTACAGTGTGCCTCCCTGGCGTTCTCACAGGCGCCATCATTCTTTTTGCTTGGCGATCATAAATCCACAATGACTATTTTTAACACTGATTTAGGCATGAAGGGTTTTGGAAAACAAACATTCTTATTCTAAAAGGTCAAGTAAAAACCAAAGCAATGTTTCCCATAATGTAATCAAAATTAATCCATTCCAGACAACCAGACCTATTGACAGAAAACACCATATATGGAGCATGATTATTAGTTTACATGCATAAACGATGTGCAATACATATAAATGATGAATGAACATTTAACATTACAGGACTCTTGTTACTTAATGACAGTGTTTCTCCTCCTCTTTATCAAAGTGCTGACACTCACAACTTTTTTTGGCCCCATGGTGGCTAATTTAGTAATCAAAGTCAATAACAAACAAATTACATTTTTTGTTTGGACAGTCGATTATGCCGAAACCAGAATTGTAAGAAAAACAGGGCTGTGTGAAAACTAAGTTATGATTGTACTACTGATACAAGCAAATAATCCATCCATCCACTACAAGCAAATAATATACAAATCAAATATTATAAACTGAGGTTTGACAGTGTTAAAAAATATGTATATAAATATTTTATATAAAGCACTTATTTCCATACCATACATTATATGTTGTCATTAAGTAATACAATGAAATATAATATTTTTATGATGATACTATTAATAATACAAAATCAAATATTTGAAATATATAATCAAACAAAAAACAATATATTGTCTTTATATATAGCACATTTTTTTGTAAGTTTATTACCGTATTGACCCAGATATAAGATGATATAGGGTATAAAATGTCTGAAATTCCCACTTGAGGGGGAGCTTTTCTTCTGTCAGGTTTGTCACTGACAGTTTAGTCATGTTTTGGTCTTTACTCTGTCTTTATTTCCTGTCAGCGCTCTTATTTTGTTTATTTCCTGCTTTTCCTGCACCAAGCCTGCCTTCTCTGCATCTTGGGGTCCGTCACCAAAACTTTGTGACACAGTTGTTTGCATCATCTTTGTAGACTATTTGTTGAAGGTGTCTAAAAAGGTTTGATCATCAATTGACATACCGTAGCTATCGTCATTGGTTCTGTCACAAAGTGTTGGTGACTACAAACCCCAAGATGCAGATAAGGCAGGCTTGGTGCAGGAAAACATGATTTAATGTCCACAATAAAGAAAAAACACAAACCAGGAACTAGGAACATGCAAACTGGAAACAGGAACCAGAAAAACTGGAAATAGCTAACGGCTAACAGGATCTGGCTAACAGGAAAACACAAAACAAGGAGCTAGGAGACAGCAAACTGTAAAGAGTAGTGATGGGTCCGGCAACACCGATGCATCGGCGCATGCGTCGAGCTCATAGAGCAAAACCCTGTGTCGGTGCGCGTACCGCTTTTAGAAAGTCACGTGACCGATCTTGAGCTGTTTCGGTCCCGTGACCGATACGCCTCCTCTGTGCCCTGTGAGCGGGTCTTTTCTACAGCCGGAGAAATAATGACTACGAAGAGAAATCGTCGAAAATGTAATACGTTGGAAAAACTGTTTTTTTTTAATTAAAATGTGTAAAAAAAAAATAAAAAAAAAAAATTCCCAGTCCACAAGCATCCTCATTCACAACACGTTCTCTTAGATTTCCATGTTATGATACATGTTCACATTATTTATTGACTGTATCTAAAAAAGATACAAATATATTTTTATTTAAATAAATATATGAAATAATCCTAAATGAAATACAATGCCTTGGTTTATATTATTGTATATACTAGGTCATAAAATCAGTGTCAGTTGAGTCGGTCCATAGGTTGTCTGTAGGGATTTTTAATGTCCAGCAGATGTCAGTATTTAGTGACACAGTATCAATACAGTTTTGCAATGTGTCGAAACGCTTCATGACGCCTCATCAACCCATCACTAGTAAATAACTATAGGAACCAGCCAACAGGAACAGCTTACCGCAAATAACAACATCGACGAGTATTAGCACGACAGGTAGTGATGACATCGACAATCAAGGCAGGTTTAAATAGCAGCTGGCTGAGTTACACCAGGTGTGGCCAGGTGCCAATCAGCCACAGCTGAGGGAAAACAGCACTCAGGGAGAATAGCAGAAAATAACCAAAATGATAGCGCTGACAGGAAATAAAGACAGAGGAAAGACCAAAACATGACTAAACTGTCAGTGACAAACCTGACATCTTCCTGTCACTCGCACCTACACCAGTGACTTGTAAACCACAGCAAATATAATAGTAGTGGTACAGTATTATATATATATATATATATATATATATATATATATATATATATATATATATATATATATATATATATATATATATACATATATATATATATATATATATATATATATATATATATATATATATATATATATATATACTGTATATATGTATATATTTACACTACCGTTCAAAAGTTTGGGGTCACATTGAAATGTCCTTATTTTTGAAGGAAAAGCACTGTACTTTTCAATGAAGATAACTTTAAACTAGTCTTAACTTTAAAGAAATACACTCTATACATTGCTAATGTGGTAAATGACTATTCTAGCTGCAAATGTCTGGTTTTTGGTGCAATATCTACATAGGTGTATAGAGGCCCATTTTCAGCAACTATCACTCCAGTGTTCTAATGGTACAATGTGTTTGCTCATTGGCTCAGAAGGCTAATTGATGATTAGAAAACCCTTGTGCAATCATGTTCACACATCTGAAAACAGTTTAGCTCGTTACAGAAGCTACAAAACTGACCTTCCTTTGAGCAGATTGAGTTTCTGGAGCATCACATTTGTGGGGTCAATTAAACGCTCAAAATGGCCAGAAAAAGAGAACTTTCATCTGAAACTCGACAGTCTATTCTTGTTCTTAGAATTGAAGGCTATTCCACAAAATTGTTTGGGTGACCCCAAACTTTTGAACGGTAGTGTATATATGTATATATGTATATATGTATATATGTGTACATATATGTATATGTGTTCCCTTTAAAAAGAAAAGCCAAATAAATCCCTACGCGAGTGGGAGCAAATATAAGAAAATAAGTCTGAAATTCTCATGTGTGTCTGAGCTTTTTTTGTTGTCACTCGCGGTCATACCGGATACTTGGAGACTACAGTACGTATAATAGTAGTAGTGTTAAGCCACTACTGTTTTTCTACACTTTGTACCCTGCAGCTTATAAGAGAGCGGCTAATTTATGGACTTGTCTTTATTGACGGCAATAATAAAAATTATTTTAAGTAAAAACAAAAACACTGACATGTTGTTGTATTGTTTGTCCTTTGGCACTATGCTTTAGAAGAATTGCAGCAGTGTTCTTCCATTTATTAGTAGTGCTTTAAAAAAAAAAATTATAATAATAACCAGAGTGCTGCTAAGTCTTCTAGCTGTCCATAGCGTTTTTACTCGTATGAATTCTTCATTCATCCAAGCAACATTTGTAAGTTTTACAATATAACTAAAACTGTTTATGCTTACTAAACCATCCCAAGTGTGATCTCTCTAAGAGTGTTTTCATGCATATTTGTACCTGCTATTGTAATGTGATTACGCTAGCGTTGTTAGCATTAGCTAACATACTAACACCTTTACGAGTGTCTGTGTTAGTATTATTAACTTACAACGACATTATTTTAGTATTGTTCTGAGTTTCACAAATTCCTCAGTGAACCTACTCAGTGGCCTAGTGGTTAGAGTGTGAGGTTAGAGGTTGTGAGTTCAAACCCCGGCCGAGTCATACCAAAAACTATAAAAATGGGACCTATTACCTCCCTGCTTGGCACTCAGCATCAAGGGTTGGAATTAGAGGTTAAATCACCAAAAATGATTCCCGGGCGTGGCCACCGCTGCTGCCCACTGCTCCCCTCACCTCCCAGAGGGTGAACAAGAGAATGGGTCAAATGCAGAGGACAAATTTCACCACACCACACCAATCATTGGCACTTTAACTTTAACTTTAACTTAACTCACCAAGACGTCATGCTGGAGTTATTGGGTGTGTTTAGCTGATTGGAGAGCTAGCTTCCACAGCTAGTGGGTCCATGACGATGACTTCTGTTTTGTTTCATCATCCATTTTACTGCCGTGTTACAGACACAAGGTTTGGAAACAATTAAGGAATTAATTAATCTCACTGTGTAAATAACTCATCTTGCATAATATATATATATATATATATATATATATATATATATATATATATATATATATATATATATATATATATATATATATATACACACACTACTGTTCAAAAGTTGGGGGTCACCCAAACAATTTTGTGGAATAGCCTTCATTTCTAAGAACAAGAATAGACTGTCGAGTTTCAGATGAAAGTTCTCTTTTTCTGGCCATTTTGAGCGTTTAATTGACCCCACAAATGTGATGCTCCAGAAACTCAATCTGCTCAAAGGAAGATCAGTTTTGTAGCTGCTGTAACGAGCTAAACTGTTTTCAGATGTGTGAACATGATTGCACAAGGGTTTTCTAATCATCAATTAGCCTTCTGAGCCAATGAGCAAACACATTGTACCATTAGAACACTGGAGTGATAGTTGCTGGAAATGGGCCTCTATACACCTATGTAGATATTGCACCAAAAACCAGACATTTGCAGCTAGAATAGTCATTTACCACATTAGCAATGTATAGAGTGTATTTCTTTAAAGTTAAGACTAGTTTAAAGTTATCTTCATTGAAAAGTACAGTGCTTTTCCTTAAAAAATAAGGACATTTCAATGTGACCCCAAACTTTTGAACGGTAGTGTATATATATATATATACATCCATCCCATTCATTTTCTACCGTTTGTCCCTTTTGGGGTCGCGGGGGGTGCTGGAGCCTATCTCAGCTGCAAATATATATATATATATATATATATTAGAGATGTCCGATAATATTGGCCTGCCGATATTATCGGCCGATATATGCGTTAAAATGTAATATCGGAAATTATCGGTATCGTTTTTTTATTATCGGTATCGTTTTTTAATTTATTTTTTTATTTTTTTTATTAAATCAACATACAAAACACAAGATACACTTACAATTAGTGCACCAACCCAAAAAACCTCCCTCCCCCATTTACACTCATTCACACAAAAGGGTTGTTTCTTTCTGTTATTAATATTCTGGTTCCTACATTATATATCATTATATATCAATATATATCAATACAGTCTGCAAGGGATACAGTCCGTAAGCACACATGATTGTGCGTGCTGCTGGTCCACTAATAGTACTAACCTTTAACAGTTAATTTTACTAATTTTCATTCATTACTAGTTTCTATGTAACTCTTTTTATATTGTTGTACTTTCTTTTTTATTCAAGAAAATGTTTTTAATTTATTTATCTTATTTTACTAATTTTTTTAAAAAGTACCTTATCTTCACCATACCTGGTTGTCCAAATTAGGCATAATAATGTGTTAATTCCACGACTGCATATATCGGTTGATATCGGTATCGGTTGATATCGGTATCGGTAATTAAAGAGTTGGACAATATCGGAATATCGGATATCGGCAAAAAGCCATTATCGGACATCCCTAATATATATATATATATATATATATATATATATATATATATATATATATATATGTGGCTTATTGTCTGGTGTGGCTAACATGGTGCACTTTATATTACGGAACATACAGTTGATATGAAACAATAGTTCTAATTGTAAGATAATGGTGATCAATGAAGAAGGACTAGAAACAACGGTTTACACTGATAGGAAATATATATATATATATATATATATATATATATATATATATATATATATATATATATATATATATATATATATATATATATATATATATATATATATATATTTTTTTTTTTTAAAATTTATTTATTTTTTTTTTATTGCAATTTTCCCGCTTTCACTTCACTGATATTTGTCTTTGGGTTGATGCAGTATTTCATGCAAACAATAATGCATTCAATAAATGCTTTTTCTCCGCTCAACTTCCGCTCCAAAGCGTCTCTTAAGGAGCATCATCAGTCCAACTGTTGCTATATGAAGCGCCCTCCCTTTAATAGCTCTAAGTCTTCAATATGGGGCCATCAGGAGAAACAAAGTGCGGCGGCTTCTTGGATGATTAAAAAGTCATTTTCTTAACTGTCCTCGCAGGATTTGTGAGTGTTTTGGAAAGAAAACATTAAATTGCTCCAATCAAGCATAAACGTCTCCTGCTTGTGCGATAATTTGTGCTGCTGTTCACATGGTGGGCGCTTATTTGTCATCTTTTTCCTTTGGCGCTTTGATCAACAATTAATAGTTCAAATTGCTTCCCGGTTACTTGTGGCTCAGACAGATGCTGGAAAAGAGGGTTTGATTTTGCCACATAAAATAGTCTCTTCTTTCCGCCCCCACTCTGTTCTTTTCCCTGCAATGACCTTTAGTGCTCGTTTCTTCATTGTGGGGACAGGCCTGGCATCTGATAGAATCAATATTCTATTATGATAGTGCGTGGAGCGTGTGGGGCTTTACAACTCCGCGGTAATAGTCTCGCTATTTCATCCCGTGGCAGCAATGGCCTGAGGGGTCATTTCCGGCTTCTCCCGGGCTCTATGCTCCCAGCGTCGCCCCCTTTCCATTAAATCCTCTCTGGCTACCAGGGGACAATCTGTGTGACCGATGCCTGGGGGGGGGTTTACGCAGAGAGACCAGCCCAGGTGCAATGTATATCACGGGAGGTTGCAATGGCTCAATATATTATTTGGAAATATAAATGAATATGTGAGCAATCTCTCTCATTGCATCACAGCTCATATTTCACGTTAATGCATTTAAAAGCAAATAAAGGAATAGCTGGAATTTAGTGTATGACTGGTTTGAATCAGCATCAATCTTGCTCCTCACCAATAGTGAGGTTTTTGTTGACATTATTTACAACAAGGGTCTGGAAGTTTTTGGTTGATTAGACCGGTGTTTCTAAACCATAGGACGGGGGCCCGTTGTTGGACGGTGATCGTCCCCTCGAGCAGTGTTTTTCAACCTTTTCTGAGCCGAGGCACATTTTTTTCATTGAAAAAATCCAGAGGCACACCACCAGCAGAAAACATTAAAAAATGAAATTCAGTGGTAGGTGTACTGTCACAACCTGTCACATCACGCCGTGACTTATTTGGAGTGTTTTGCTGTTTTCCTGTGTGTAGTGTTTTAGTTCTTGTCTTGCGCTCCTATTTTGGTGTTGATTGTCATGTCATGTACGGATGTACTTTGTGGACTCCGTCTGCTCCACACCCTGTATCATACTTGCCAACCCTCCCGAATTTTCCGGAAGACTCACGAATTTCAGTGCCTCTCCCGAAAATCTCCCGATTTCCACCCGGACAACAATATTGGTGGCGTGCCTTAAAGGCACTGCCTTTAGCGTCGTCTATCACCTGAAAAGGAGACTATTATATATGTCTCCATTATCCATAAGTTTATCTATAACCCATAAAGTAGGCAGGCAAGGACCTATTTCTCAGCGTGTGTTTATTCCAGCCGGCACGTTAATACTGTAGCGGCTGGCTACGGGGTGTTAGCCAAAGACTGTGGCTGGGGGGCGGGACTTCCGGGAGAGATAGGGAAGTGACGTTGTTAATAGGAAGTGGGTGTTCGAGTATTGCCGGGAAAAGGGATAGACACACATTGAAGCTGTTGTGTGGTTGATTTACATCTTGTGCAATAAAGACAAGACAAACAAAGAAGTCGTATGAGCCTACATTCCTGGGATTATGCCAGTACTCAAATGGCAGAACAAAAGCTACTCAAATAGTAAAAGGTAAGTGTTTTTTTTTTTTTTAAAGTAAGCAGCAAATACAGTACAGTTACTAGAACAACTGTGTTTACTGTGCTATATATATATATATATAAGAAATACTTTAATTTCAGTGAATTCTAGCTATGAATATACTCCTCCCCCTTAACCCCGCCCCCCCGGCGGTGGGGGGGGCACCGCTTAGGGTACATTAAACATATGTTTCTTATTGCAAGTTTGTCCTCAAATAAAATAGTGAACATACAAGACAACTTCTCTTTTAGTAGTAAGTAAGCAAACACAGGCTCCTAATTTAGTCTGCTAACATATGCAGTAACATATTGTGTCATTTTCCATTCTATTATTTCGTCCAAATATTTAACGACAAGTGGTAGAAAATTAATTATCAATCTACTTGTTAATTTACTGTTAATATCTTTTTCTTTCGACATTTTCTATCTACACTTCTGTTGAAATGTAATATTCACTTATTCTTCTGTTTGATACTTTAGATCAATTTTGGATGATACCACAAATTTGGGTATCAATCCGATACCAAGTCGTTACAGGATCATACATTGGTCATATTCAAAGTCCTCATGTGTCCAGGGACATATTTCCTGAGTTTTTGAACATCATATAAATACAAAAAAAACCAAAAGAAGATGTTGTGATGCCAAAAAATATTGACGTAATCATAGTAGTATCGACTAGATACGCTACTGTACTTGGTATCATTACAGTGGATGTCAGGTGTAGATCCACCAATGGCGTTTGTTTACATTGTGATGCCGGTGAGCTACGGTGTGCAGTGAAGCATGTTTAGCTATTCCTCGTCCTGCAGGGATGATACTTGTAAGAAACATACTTTATTTGTCGCCATGGAGGCGAGGATTAGTGATTTAGAAGTAGCTAAAACACTGCCGACTGTAGCTGGACTTTAGCCGCTAGCTAGCTAGCCATGTCTTAAAGCATCTCTTCCTGAGGGCGTTTCAGTGTTATAGCTCCACTTTATCGTTAGTTTTTAAGCCAAAATGCGTCCGTTCTCCCTTTTCTGTCTACACACTGTGTCTGCTTATAAGTACTCCGTGATTGTATGCTACTGAACATGCTCGTCTGCTCGTAAACCAGCAATGACACGACGTGACGACGACGAGGGTGCGCCGGTGGTGGCCAGGTACTTTTCAGAGACGGTATAGTACCGAATATGATTCCATAGTATCGCGGTACTATACTAATACCGGTATACCGTACAACCCTAGTTGTAATACACTTTTCCACCACTTGTGGAAGTAATGACAATATCAAACAAACAGAAGAAGCCTGGAGCCAAAATCATAGAGAAGTTTCTTAAGTGCAGAAATTATGACTAAAGTGATAAAGCTGTATTTTCATTTACACTTAACATTGATTGGTACAGTTTATATATATTTGTATTTATTATTAATTCAGTTAGAATGTATATATTTTATAGCGGCATAATTATATGTGAATTAATTTTTCATCAGTCTTGTCAGTCCCTTCATTTGCTTTTTATTTGGTTAGTATTTCTTTTGTAATGAGCCTGACCTAAGCATTGATACTAATCTGTGTGATTAACACATGGTTCCATAACATTTAACAAGGTTGTAAACTGTAAATAGGTCAGTTATGAATATTGAATACCAGATAAAATCAAGAGTAAAATTAAAATATCAGTGTTAATATTTGATCTGTTCTGGAAACATTGGAACCCAAGGTCAAAAAGGGTTAAGAACCCTTGATTACATTACTTCCTGTTGGAAACCTCAGTTTAAATTCACGTGGTTTGGAATTAAAATCTTACATGTTTTCACAAGTTTGGTTTATACATACTGAAAATAGAAAAACCTCTAGTTAGTTCCAGGGTCAAACTGTACTCCTACTGTAAGGTCGTACGAGAGTAAAAACATGTTTAACCGCTGTTAATGTTAATACGCAAAAACATTCAGTCCAAGCAACAACATGTGTATATATATACACTACCGTTCAAAAGTTTGGGGTCACCCAAACAATTTTGTGGAATAGCCTTCATTTCTAAGAACAAGAATAGACTGTCAAGTTTCAGATGAAAGTTCTCTTTTTCTGGCCATTTTGAGCGTTTAATTGACCCCACAAATGTGATGCTCCAGAAACTCAATCTGCTCAAAGGAAGGTCAGTTTTGTAGCTTCTGTAACGAGCTAAACTGTTTTCAGATGTGTGAACATGATTGCACAAGGGTTTTCTAATCATCAATTAGCCTTCTGGGCCAATGAGCAAACACATTGTACCATTAGAACACTGGAGTGATGGTTGCTGGAAATGGGCCTCTATACACCTATGTAGATATTGCACCAAAAACCAGACATTTGCAGCTAGAATAGTCATTTACCACATTAGCAATGTATAGAGTGTATTTCTTTAAAGTTAAGACTAGTTTAAAGTTATCTTCATTGAAAAGTACAGTGCTTTTCCTTCAAAAATAAGGACATTTCAATGTGACCCCAAACTTTTGAACGGTAGTGTATATATATATATATATATATATATATATATATATATATATATATATATATATATATATATATATATATATATATATATATATATATATATATATGTGTATATATATATATATATGTGTGTATATATATATATATATATATATATATATATATATATATATATATATATATATATATTTAAAAAAATAAATAAAATAAAAAGACATATATATATATATTTTTATATATATATATATATATATATATATATATATATATATATATATATATATATATATATATATATATATATATATATATATATATATATATATATATATATATATATATGTCTTAATTAAATTATCAAAAAAAAATTGTGCTTGATACCGTGGTAGAGCGCAATATATGTATGTGTGGGAAAAAAAATCACAAGACTACTTCATCTCTACAGGCCTGTTTCATGATGGGTTCCCTCAATCATCAGCGGATCTCCTGATGACACATGCATATATAAATATACATATATATATGCCCTCTCGGGTCGCGGGGGTGTCTGGAGCCTATCCCAGCTGCATTCGGGTGGAAGGCGGGGTACACCATGGACAAGTTGCTACCTCATCACAGGGCCAACACAGATAGACAACATTCACACTCACATTCAAAAGCCGATTGCATGTAAAGTAACAAATATATTTATATAAAAACATATATATAAATATAGCTTATATTCCCCTCTACCCCGGTATTGAGCACTGTATAATGGATAAACCACCGAAACCTCGACTATATATACACTGCCGTTCAAAAGTTTGGGGTCACATTGAAATGTCCTTATTTTTGAAGGAAAAGCACTGTACTTTTCAATGAAGATAACTTTAAACTAGTCTTAACTTTAAAGAAATACACTCTATACATTCACCACTTCACCCTGTACCCAAGGATGATGTGGCCTCTGAAGCTGTGCGAAGTCACGTCATCAGCCGTAAGCCGGATGGAAGCAAAAGCCAACTCTTTCATCCGAAAATGGCTTGGCCTGCCACGGTGCTTCTCAGCTGCTGGCCTGTATGGATGGAACTCACTCCAGCTACCCCTGAAATCTATCACCCTGGGCTACAGGCAGGAGAAGGCAAGGCTGGTGATGGAACTAAGGGACTCCTCTGACAGGGCAGTGGCGGATGCAAATGCCAGAGTCGAGACTGGAAGAAAGTGGAGGGCCAAGGAGGAGGTCCAGAAGGCGATGGGGAGACTGCAACACCAAGAAGTCGTGGGCATGGTCCAGACAGGCCGGGCAGGCCTTGGATGGAGCGATCCACCCATTCTATGGTCCAAGGCAGGCAGGAAAGAGAGGAAAGACCTTGTTGTTGCTGAGGTCACCAGGATTGAGCAGGAGGAGCTCAGAGTAAGGTCTGTGGCACAGGGGCAGCAGGGGAGGTGGACAACTTGGGAGGGTGTATCGAACCGAGCAATCAGCTGGGCAGATTTCTGGAAACTGCCACAGGCTCGGCTCAGTTTCCTCATCAGGGCAACATATGACACCCTCCCGAGCCCTAAAAACCTCCACCAATGGCTTGGCACAGAGCAATCCTGCGACCTCTGCGGGACCACCAATGCCTCACTCCAGCACGTTCTGTCAGGCTGCAAAATGGCGCTGACACAGGGTCGGCTCAGATGGCGGCACGACCAGGTGCTCAGCAAGCTGGCAGAGGTGCTGGAGAAAAGTCGGCAGGAGGCAAACAACCAGAGTCCAGCAGAAAGCCAATGCAGGATCCACTTCCTAAGGCAGGGGGAACCTGCGACACATTCCAGCAAGAGACCACCCGCCAAGCTATTAACACCAGGGGCGGCGTGGAAGATGGAAGTGGACCTGGGTAGGCAGCTCCAGTTCCCACAGGAGATATGCAGCACCACCTTAAGACCAGATGTGGTGCTGTGGTCTGCAGCTCTGAAGTCAGTAGTACTGATTGAGCTGACAGTGCCATGGGAGGAGGGACTGGAAGCTGCCTACGAGAGAAAGAAGGCAAAGTATGCAGACCTGGTCGCGGAGTGCAGAGAAAGTGGATGGAGGGTGAGACTGTATCCGGTGGAGGTGGGAGCCAGAGGCTTTGTGGGCAGAACAACACCACACCTGCTCAAGGACCTGGGACTACGTGGAGCCACCCTGAGCAGATCCATCAAGGAGCTTTCAGAAGTAGCAGAGAAATCTAGCCACTGGCTCTGGATTAAACGACGCGACGAGGCTTGGGGAGCAACATCCAAGTAGGTTTTGCTGCAGGGGGTGTCAGGGAGACGTCCCTGTTCACTGCCCTGCCACCGGGAGACGTTCTGGGCTAAGGGGCGAAACATCAATGAGAGGTGGTCCCCAGCTGAAGACCCTGCAGCAAAACCTTTTCTGGTATGCGGTCAGGTTTAGGCCTGCCTCAGGGAAGAGGACATCCCTGCCATGCACAGTCCACCACAGGCACCGGTGGAGGTGCGACAGGCCTAAGGCCCAGCGGCAAGACCACCTTGCTGTAATTGAAATGCTAATGTGGTAAATGACTATTCTAGCTGCAAATGTCTGGTTTTTGGTGCAATATCTACATAGGTGTATAGAGGCCCATTTCCAGCAACTATCACTCCAGTGTTCTAATGGTACAATGTGTTTGCTCATTGGCTCAGAAGGCTAATTGATGATTAGAAAACCCTTGTGCAATCATGTTCACACATCTGAAAACAGTTTAGCTCGTTACAGAAGCTACAAAACTGACCTTCCTTTCAGCAGATTGAGTTTCTGGAGCATCACATTTGTGGGGTCAATTAAACACTCAAAATGGCCAGAAAAAGAAAACTTTCATCTGAAACTCGACAGTCTATTCTTGTTCTTAGAAATGAAGGCTATTCCACAAAATTGTTTGGGTGACCCCAAACTTTTGAACGGTAGTGTATATATATATATATATATATATATATATATATATATATATATATATATATATATATATATATATATATATATATATATGTTACTTTACATGCAATCAGCTTTTGACTTGGAGGCCCAACTCGGCCACCCTGTCAAAAAGATTGGACACCCCTTACTTAAACCTTATTCATCCATGGTAAGACAGTTAAAACCACATTTTCATTGCAATGCCGACCAAGCAAAGAGGCACGTTTTGAGGTTAAGGCTACAAGGAAGATTTAAAACATTGATAACATATTCATAAAATGACAAATTATTGCAATTTCATCAAAAAAAAAAGGCCTCAAGAGATCACAACTTTTGCCGCAACTTTCTGGAAAAGCTGCTGCGATATCAGGAATTCTCGGCAGCAACAATCGCAAAAAAAAACAACCAAAAAAACCTGTGAAATCCTTGCGGGACTGAATAATGCTGTAAGCATGTTGGCGTGTCCTGGAATCATGCAGTCGAATAATGACACGCATGGCAACGTCTAATGTGATATACACAATATTTGTCTGACAGCTGCTTTAAACACAACTATAGGAAAAATGACCTGTGTGTGTGTGTGTGTGTGTGTGTGTGTGTGTGTGTGTGTGTGTGTGTGTGTGTGTGTGTGTGTGTGTGTGTGTGTGTGTGTGTGTGTGTGTGTGTGTGTGTGTGTGGAGGTGTGGGTGTGCCAGGTCCACTCCCATGTCGGTGTCATTCACACAGAAGTGCACCACAGGGCTGTGTGAAAGGCCTTTAATGACAGGGCTGCCACCTTGTGCACTAAACTGCTGCATGACAGGCAGCTGTTGATACCAACGGGACCAATGTTGTACTGTACGAGTGTGCAGGGAGCGCTAAAGTGAAATGTTAAGCTATTAGAGATCATTGCAGCAGGCAGACCTCCTATAAAAGATTAATGCCATTGCTGCTGCCTTTCTCAAATAATTAACTTAGGTGAGTATTTTACACTGCCGAATGCAGTTAAGGCTTTCAAAATCCTCGCATTCAAATGTCACATGGGCGGGGAGTTTTGATGGCAATTTTTTAATCCCACGCAATAAACATTATGAGGTGACCAGGGCACGCAGGAAGGAGGAAAAAAAAGATTGTTATGATATCAGTCTGGGGTTTTCATTAATTCTTTGCACTGTATAATGTCAATATTTGTTCTGAAATACATGTTTAAGTAATATTTAGTCACAGATGTGTTCAAACTCGTGTTTTGGACTAAAAATCCTAAATAGATCCAGTGGTAAGTCGGACTGAACGGAATTGAGCAAGAAGCAATTTTTTCCACTTGGTGCATTCCGTGCCCTCAAAAGTATTAACACATACCATATTTTGTGGAGAATAATTATGGGTTTACATACCAAAAATAAAATTAAAAAAGAAAGTAACACTGTGAAGTAACTATATATGTCGTAAAATATATGATTAAAAACATGTTTTATCTACACTACACAAAAAATGCTGGGTTATTTTCATAACCCAATTCATGAGTTGCGAGTGTTTGGTTAAATTGTTGAGTTATTTTTGTTAAGAGCAATCCTTTTTTTGGGTTAAAAGGGTTTTATTTTAACTCCATTTCTGAGTTTTCATAACTATGAACCATTTATGGGTTGTTTTTCAACGAGTAACGCATTTTTGGGTAAAAGGCTTTTTTAAAATTAAAATGGTACTTTTTTCTTAAAGGGAATTTTATTAAGGATTCATCTCATTAACATTATTTACAATCACACATTTTATGTACATGAAAATATTTGAGCATGCTGTATAGAACTATTATTGTCATGATCCGTCATGTTTGTTTAGTTTTTGACTACCTCAGTTCCTGTTTTGAGCACCCCTCGGTTTGTGTTTTATAGATACCATGACAGCAGGATGTTTTCACCTGCCTCTGATTAGTGTTCGGGACGCTCACCTGCTCCTGGGCACTAATCAGAGAGATACTTATTCCCTGCTTTTCGCCGCACTCAGTCTGGCTTTCTTATTTGCTTCCACGCAACAGTTATGACGTCTACTAGTTTGATTCCTTAGCTAAACTTCGCCTTTTTGTTTGCCTGTTTACATGCTAAGCTTTTCTTGTTTGCTATTCCATTAGCTTCCCGTGCTATCGGCACACTGGGGCTCTTTTGTTTGTATCCCTCATGATTTATGAACAATAAATAATTTCCTTACCTGCATCTTGCCTCCATAGTCCCGTCTGCATCCTGGGAGAACGATCAACGCAGTAAAATGCAACCCTGCCAAGACAACTATGACCATACATGGCAATTCTTGTAAAAAAAATGTCACTCATATCTTGCTTTTGAGTATATTTTAATGGAATACAAATAATTTTGGGTTTGGAATAACCCAACATTGTAGCGAGTTTAACTCAACTTTTGTGTTAAATAAATTCAACCCAATAGTTGGGTTATGAATCAACAAACATTGAGTTAGCATAACTCAACTTTTGGGTTAAATAATTGAACCCAATAGTTTGGTTGGGAATTACCCAACTTTAAGTTATCATAACTCAACTTTTTGGTTAAATAATTCAACGCAAAAGTTGGGTTGAAAAAATTAACCCAAAATGTTGGGTTATTTTTTAACCCAACATTGTTTTGTGTGTACAAGCGCACTAGTTCAGTGTTGTCAGTGTAATATGTAAAGTTTATTACAGTATTAACCCAAATACAGGACAACATTTTTTGTCAGAGCATTTCTTCCCGTCACTTACAAACACTAATAGTCCATAGAAACGGTATTAAAAAAAAAACAAGGCAACATTTTGCGAAAACCAAATCATACGAAAAGTTGAATGTACCAAAAACTGAGTAATACTGTATTTAAAAATATACAATATGTTATCATTGTTTAGTCCTGTTTTTTATTTACACTACAAGTAGTAATAGTAGTACTGTACATTGTGTAATTTGTGGGGGTTATTGTCATATTGACCCAAATACGGGACAATTTTTCTTCCCATTAAAAATTCCCAGGCAAGTCAGAAGATTTATTTCCGTCGCTCACAAACACCAATAGCCTATAGAAACAATATGTATAAAATGAGGCAAACTTTTGCCAAAAAGTTAATCATACGAAAAGTTGAGCATACTAAAACTGAGTAACCACAATAAAATATAGAATGAAAATATACATCATTGTTTTGTCATAAAATATTGTTTCGAATAGACAATAAAGACATAAACCTATATATTGTATGTATGTACAATACAAGTAGTACGTTATTATTGTGTAATATATGGAGTTTGTTATGATTCTGATTCGGATATTGACCCAAATATAGGACAATATTTTTTTCCCAAAAAAAAAAATACAATTCCCAGACGAGTCAGCGCTATTTTTCCATCACTCAAAAACTGGAGAGCTGCTATATGCAAAACTTAGCAAACTTTTGGCGAAGACCAAACCATACGAAGAACGGGTAAAAAAAAATACTGTATCCAAAAATAATATACCATATATTGTCATTGTTCAGTCAGAAAATATTTAATATACAAAATAATAAAGTATTTGATTTATATACAAGTACTGTAAAATAGTAGTATGTAGTGTGATATGCGGGGTTTGTTGACCCAAATATAAGACAATAATTATCCTTTTAAAAAGTCTGAAAATTTGAGGGTAGTCCAAACTTTTCTGCCTATCAATTGCGAACACCAGTAACCTATACAGATTGTATACACATTCTAATGCAAACATTTGGCGAAAACTGAGGAAACAGAGTAAAACATATACATAGAAATAGTATTCAACACCATATATTGTCATTGTTATATTGCTTTTCTGCCTGTCACTCTCAAACACCAGCAACATATTTCCTACAAAAACTGAGGCGCCGCAGTAATTTAAAAAAAATAAAAATACCATATAATGTTAGTGTTAAATCACAAAATAGTATTTAAATATATAATACACATGTGTAGTGGTATGTGTTATGTGGGATTTGTTACTCTACTGACCCAAATATAAGACAATATTATTTCCGTTAAAAAGTTTGAAAATTCTAGGCAGGTCAGAGCTTTTTTGCCCATCACTCACGAACACCACTAACTTATAGAGACTGTATATAAAATCAGAGGCAAACTTTTGGCAAAAACATAGGAACCACAATAAAATAAAGATACATAAATATTACACCATATATTGTCATTAAATCATAAAATAGCATTTAAAACATATAATAAAAACATAAAACATAAATATCGTATTCATGTATAGTCCAAGTTTAATGGTATGTATTGCAATATGTGGGGATTGTTAATGTGTTAACCCAAAAAAGATCATATTTTAAGTCTGAAATTCCCAGATGAGTCAGAGAGCGTTTCTTCCTGTCACTCGCAAACACCAGTAACCTATAGGGACTGTATAAGAAAATCGAGGCAAACATATCACGAAACATGAGGAACCACCAAATGTTTACCTTAGTCTAAAATTCCCAGACAAACCAGAGCTTTTCTTCCCGTTACTCACAAACACCAGCAACCTATAAAAACTGTATAGAAAAACCGAGGCCAACCTATAGCGAAAACTGAGGGACCGCAGTAAAATAAATATATAACAATCATACAGTGTTATTAAGTCATAAAACAGTATTTAAAATACATAATACAAACATATATATATATATATATATATATATATATATATATATATATATATATATATATATATATATATATATATATATATATATATATATATATATATATATATATATATATTGTGTTTATATACAGCACAAGTGTAATTGTAGTAGTATGTATTGTAATTTATGGGGTTTGTTACCATATTTACCCAGATAGGACCACATTATACCCCTAAAGGTGTCTTAAATCCCCAGACAAGTCAGAGCTTTTCTTCCGGTTACTCACAAACACCAGCAAGCTATAAAGACTGTATACAAAAACCGAGGCCAACCTATGGCGAAAACTGAGTAAAAGAAATATATAAAAATCATACAATCTTATTAAGTCATAAAACAGTATTTAAAATATATAATATGCATTGTTTTTATATACAGTACAAATGTAACTTTACTAGTATGTAGTGTAACATATGGGGTTTGTTACCATATTGACCCAGATAGGACCACATTATACCCCTAAAAATGCCCAGACAATTTGGAGCTTTTCTTCATGTCACTCACAAACACCAGTAACATGTACAGACCGTACAAATAAACCACATCATATGAAAAGTGTGCTGAATATGTAGTTTTGTTTTGTTTTAAAAATGATGCTTTGTTTACCATCCGAGATTTCGTAAAATATATATATATTTTGAAAGGGTGTTGTACATATTTGTCATTCCTTTTAACGCCGGTCAGTGAAGCATTTAGTGAACCAAACCGCACCTGAGTTCACTTGCATCCCATTCTCTCAAGTGGTCTGGGTGCGCCTATTTGTGCGCACACCAGACTTGATTGAGAGTGGAGGTGCGTGATGACGCTCATGCCCTATTCATCATGATGTAACCGTGAGCAACCGCCATGTAAATTACCTTCGTCTGGCGTCATTCCAGCACATGCTATAAATGAGCTAATCGCCCTTGACTATAAAATTTGCATTTTCCAGACTTAATTGCTATCATTACATTTTTTCCGCGTGCTTCTATTAATTTAACAGAATGGGCTTGATCAGAGGCTTTTTTTTATGGCCATAATTTGCAGTAAAAGAATGCATTTGCAGAATAGGAGTGGCGTCCACTTTCATTATCTGTTCCCATGTCGTTGAGCCAACGCTAACTTCGGATGCACGTTTGTGTCGAGCAGAAGAAGAAAAAAATGCAATTTCATTATGTGGGCTATTTTTGCCACCCCTATGATTTTGCATGGCCTGCGTCTTTTGTGCGCGTACTGTATGTGCGCCATGTCAGCTGCACTCAGCGGCGCCACGGACATGGAACAACAGAGCCATCAACTCCCATTTATGCCTCCCGCCGTGACCTTGCCACAGACGTCGACCGAGTTTCAGCATTCTGCAACCCGCTGCACTTCCTCGGCACTGCTGACCTTAAAAGTGTGTCCTCGATTCGAACGAAAGCTGAAAATATTCACAGGCTTCCTTAATATTGTGTGAATGCTCCAATGCATTCACACATATGGTTTTCTACACCAAAATGAATCTATTTATTATTCGACAACTTCTTCTTCTTCTTCCACATTTTTCATCCGATTCAAACTATTCAACCTTTTCGGGAATCGTGGGCTTTCCCTTAAAAAAATCCAAAAATTCCCAGAAATCCAGGTTTTCCTGGACATTTATCCCCTTCAAAATGAATTGGCCATTTTTCAAACTTCCACCATTTCCACATTTTTCAACCGATTCAAACCATTCCACCTTCAACACATTTCACCCTTCTGGAAATTTAAACTATAATTTTCCAAGTTCAAAAACATTCCAGGATTTTCCAGAATTCCTGCTTTTCCAAAGCCCTATTTCGACCCTCTTCTCTGGCGACTACTCCTCCACATTTTTCAACACATTTCAACTGCTCCACCATCAAAACATTCCTCTTAATCAGGACAAAAAACTACGTTGTTTTGTGAACTAGAAGAATTCCCGGTTTTCTCGAAATTCCAGGAATTTTGTAATACCATTTCTCAATTACTTCAATATTTCTCGAACAATTTGAAAAATTCCAACACCAACCATTTCAACTCATTCAGACCATTCAGGTTTTTTAAAATTTTCCAAAAAATTCTCCGCTTTTCCAGACATTCCGAATTTTTCTGAAAATCCCGTTTAAATCAATGGGACACTCTTCAAAGTTCCACAACTCCCACATTTTTCATCTGATTTAAACTGTTCCAACTTCAAAACAATTCCTCTTTTTTTTTTTTTGCATTTTCCACATTCAAAATGAATTGGCCATTTTTCAAACTTCCACAATTCCCAAATTCTTCAACTGATTCAAACCATTCCACATTCAACTCATCCTGGACATTCAAACTACCATTTTTGCAGATTCAACACATTTCCAGGAATTCCCGTTTTTGGTAACCTGTTTCCACCCTTAAGTTCGACTACTCCTTTCACATTTTTCAACCCATTTCAACCGTTCCACCGTCAAAACACTCCTCATATTCAGGACAAAAACCAAGTTGCCTAAGGAACTAGGAAAATTCCCGGTTTTCCCGAAATTCCAGGAATTTCTCAAGTAAAAACTGTTACTAATTCAACATTTCTTGACCGATTTAAATAATTCTAACACCAACCAATTCAACTCATTCAGGACATTCATGCTCCTAATCATTAAACTTCAGGATTGGAGCATTCACACGCAATTCCTTCAGGAATTGCCTCTTCTATTTTTCAACAACTTCTTCTTCTTCTCCAGATTTTGGCGCACTCCACCTTCCACATTTTTCATCCGATTCAAACCATTCCAACTTCAAACTGTTCATCTTATTCGGGAATCACAGGCTTTCTTTTAACAAAGTCCAAAAATTCCCAGATTTCCCAGAAATCCAGGTTTTTCCCATTTAAAATGAATTGGCCATTTTTCAAACTTCCACCATTTCCACATTTTTCAACCAATTCAAACCATCCCACCTTCAACACATTCCACCATTCTGGACATTCTAACTACTCTTTTTCCAAGATCAAAAATATTTCAGAATTTTCCAGAATTTCTGGTTTTCCAAAGCCCTATTTCCACACTTTTTTCTGGCGACTACTCCTCCAACATTTTTCAACCCACTTCAACCGTTCCACCGTCAAAACATTCCTATTAATTAGGACAAAAAACAAAGTTGTTCTTTGAACTGGAAGAATTCTTGTTTTTCCCGAAATTCCAGGAATTCCGTAATGCCATTTCTCAATTCAACATATAACTACTTCCACATTTCTTGTCCGATTTGAAAAATTTCAACATCAACCATTTCAACTCATTCAGAACATTTAAGTTTTTTTCAACATTTTCTAAAAAATTCCTGATTTTATCCAAATTCCCTAACTTCAACATTTTCTTGACCGATTTAAAAAATTCCAACACCAACCAATTCAGCTCATTCAGGACATTCATGCTCCGAATCATTTTTTCCTAAAATTCTCAAATTTCCAGGAAGTTCCCATTGAAATGAATGGGACATTTTTCCAAGTTTCACAATTTTTCCACCAATTCAAACCATTCCAACATTAACGCGTTTCACAAATCCTGAACATTCAAACTAAGACTTTCCCAAGTTCCAAACCAAATTCCGGTTTTCCTGGAAATTTAAACTCTTCAACATTCAAACCGTTCCAACATTCAAATCATTTCAGCGTTTAAAGGGTTTCAACATTTCAACTATTTCTACATTCATCCTACGTTCCATTAGCATTTCAGTTCAGCGTCAGCTTTTCAACATTCAAACCATTCCTACATTCAAACTATTCTTACATTCATACTACATTCTGTCAGCATTTCAGTTCAACTTCAGCATTGGAGCATTCAGGAATTGCCCCTTCTAGTTATTCAACAACTTCTTCTTCTTCTCCAGATTTTGGCGTGCTCCACCTTCCACATTTTTCATTTGATTCAAACCGTTCCAACTTCAAAATGTTCAGCCTATTCAAGAATTGCGGGATTTCCCTTAAAAAATTCCAAAAAATCCCAGATTTCCCAGAATTCGAGGTTTTCCGGGACATTTTTTCCATTCAAAATTAATTGGCCATTTTTCAAACTTCCACATTTTTCAATTGATTCAAACAATTCCTCCTTCAACACATGCCACCATTCTGGAAATTCAAACCACCCTTTTTCCAAGTTAAAAAAAATTCCAGGATTTTCCAGAATTCCTGGTTTTCCAAAGCCCTATTTCCACCCTTTTTTCTGGCGACTACTCCTCCCACATTTTTCAACTCACTTCACCGTCAAAATATTTGTCTTAATTATGACAAAAAACTAAGTTTTTTTAACTGTAAAAATTCCCGATTTTCCTGAAGTACCCGGAATTCCGTAATACCATTTCTCAATTCAACATTTTTTGACCGATTTGAAAAACTTCAACACCAACTATTTCAACTCATTCAGACAATTCAAGTGTTTTACCATTTAAAGAAAAATCCCGCTTTTCTCGAAATTTCCAAATGTATTGAAAATTCCTATTTAAATCAAAAAAGTATTCTTCAAAGTTCCACAACTCCCACATTTTTCATCTGACTCAAACTGTTCCAACTTCAAAATATCCAGCCTGTTCAGGAATTGTGTGCCCTGCTTTAACAATTCTGAAACAATTCCGGGATTTTAGTTCAACTTCAGCATTGGCTCATTCACACACAATTCCTTCAGGAATTGCCTCATCTAGTTATTACTAATATTGTTTACACTGACCTACTTTTTTTTTTTTTTTTTTTTACAAAGAAGGTGGTCCACAGCAAGGGTCCTCAATAGACCAGAATATATACTCGTATACAAGCTGCACACTGACTACTCTAAGTAATAGCCAAGTTTCAGAGAATAATATAAAGTGGGAGTAACACTACTAAACCCAAGGCTTCCTCACTTCCCCGCATGCTGACTTCTGGTGACACCGACCAGGTGCTCGTCACAACCGTTTTCCACGCCGCCTTCAAACAGGAAGCAGGTAGCGATGCAGGAACGATGTTGTGACCGTGTCAGGCGACATCAGCTCAAAAGCTCCTGCGCCAAGATCTTCCCTACCCTTCCTGGGTCTTTGCTTTGAGCATCTGTGGCGTGACTGCGTGCTGCGGCTCCGTTGCTGTCAGGTGTTTATGCGGCGAGAGAGCGCTACTGACAGCGGTGTTTTGGCGAGGCGGGCCTGCCTCACCTCCATGCATCCTTCGTGTGATGCACGGTGCTTGTGTTGGCAATGCTGTAATGGCCACCAATACTGTGCATGGTTTACCTTTTTATAAACGAAACAGACCAAACTTTTTCCACCAAGTAACACCTCAGAAAACGCTTGGCTCTCCAAGTATCAACATTAAAATACAGTAGCGTATTAGGCTTAAGTAGTCATTAAAAACAAGGCAGTTTTATTTAACAAGTACGGTATAAGGAAATGATTCATATGGTCCCATTCCTGGGTGGATTTCGCGTGAGAGGAAGGTGGGGAGAGGTGAGGGTGGAATCATTTTGCAATGCAGTTTACTGAAAATGGTGGAAAGTGCCACTCTCCATAGCAACTGACGCTCTAAACAAAGTTGGAATTGCCACAAAACACATTTTAGGATATTCAACACTACCGCCGTCTGGAGGCTAAAGTAGATAGTGCACCCTCACAACTCCCCCGAATCCGTCACGTTTCATGTGTCAGGTGAACCGTGAAAAAGGGTGCCGTATGAATCTCCTTCCTATTTCATATTTGATATTCAAATAGATTGAACAGTACCCCTGTGTTTGAATGTAGGAAAATATAACAAGTGAGTGTGTGGCGTACCACTAGATGGAGCCTGTGCGTACCAGGTGAGGGTGGGTGTAATCATTTTGCAATGCAGTTTACTGAAAATGGTGGAAAGTGCCACTCTACATAGCAACTGGCGCTGTGATCAAAGTTGAAAATGCCACAAAACACATTTCAGGATATTCAACATTACTGCCGTCTGGCCGCTAAAGTAGATAGTGCACCACCAGCCCTCCACGGAAACCGTCACGTTTCATGTGTCAGGTAAACCGTAAAAAAATGGGGCCGTATGAATTTCCTTCCTATTTTATATTTCATATTCAAATACATTGAACAGTAACACTGTGTTTGAATATAGGAACATAAAACAAGTGATTATTTGGCGTTCCACTAGATGGAGCCTGCGTACCAGGTGAGGGTGGGTGTAATCATTTTGCAATGCAGTTTACTGAAAATGGTGGAAAGCGCCACTCTCCATAGCAACTGACGTTCTGATCAAAGTTGGAATTGCCACAAAACACATTTTACGATATTCAACACTACTTCCGTCTGGCGGCTAAAGTAGATAGTGCACCACCACCCCTCCCCGGAATCCGTCACGTTGCATGTGTTAGGTAAACCGTGAAAAATGGGGCCGTATGAATCTCCTTCCTATTTTATATTTGATATTCAAATACATTGAGCAGTAACACTGTGTTTGAATATAGGAAAATACAACAAGTGATTATTTGGCGTACCACAGTTTGAGGATCAATTAGGGGTAAGGAGCAAACTGCTGAGCCAGCAGTAACTCTACACACGTATGATTTACACAAGGAAATCTGCAACCAACATTTTAAAGGGCATGCACATGTGTTAAATGCAGCTAAAGCGGTCTAGTGAAATTCATTTCAGAAAAAAAAAGAAAAACTACCTCAGGAGGTTGCCTACAGCCACAATGTTGTTTTTTTCACCCGTTGCGATTGAAAGACCCTGGCAGTTGCTTGCTGAACATGTCCAATCTAAAGTATTTTTATTTTTTTTATTGAAATATTATTATTTACTTTTTTTGAAAGCCAATATCAATATTACATCAATGTGTAGCAGTTATTTGCTTATGGAGACCATAACAGGTGGTTGATTAGCGTATTTGCAGTAACGATAATGTTAATGTTAACAAAAGAGCAAAAAGTAACTTTTTCTGTCTGTAGATAATCAAGGGTCTTCAACTTTTTTCAGCCCAAACAACCCAAACTCCAAACTGACGGCAAAATTTAGCAGGGACCCTTTATTAATATATATATATATATATATATATATATATATATATATATATATATATATATATATATATATATATATATATATATATATATATATATATATATATATTGTTTTTTAAATTAAAACTGGTCGTAAAGGCACTTTGTTATTTTGCGGTCTTAAGATAGTCAAATAATACAGTACTGCACTGCTAATCGCTAGATTGGCAATAAGAGCACTATTCGCTATCCTATTTTAAATGCTAACCTGAATATAATAATTTACTTATTTATGTTTTTATTTAAACCTGCAATGTAGGGTGAGTAAGGTGGCCATGTCGCTACCATTTCTTCCCCACACTATAATGTATTGGCTCAATGTTGATGTGCATTTAAAGACATGGGAATTTGTGGAGAAATTACGTGCTGACTTAAAAAAAAATGTGTTTAAAAAAAGTCTAATCAACCAAAAACAGGTGGACCACTTGGGGGTCTCGGACCACCTGTTGAAGACCTCTGCTGTAAATTATCAGGGCACTTCCTGGTTCACACAGACATGATTGTACCCCTTTTTTATTTCTGGGGAAGGGGGACTGAAAAAATTAAATATGTTCTTCCAATTAGGGGCGTCTCGACACAATGTTTTCACTTCCGATACATCCATTTATCTATTTTCTACCGCTTGTCCATCTCTGGGTTGTGGAGGATGCTGTAGCCTATCCCAGCTGCATTCGAGTAGAAGGCGGTGTACACTCTGGACAAGTTGCCACCTCATCACAGGGCCAAAACCGATAGACAGACAAAATTCACACTCACGTTATGTCCTTGAATAGTGAGTGATACCGATATTGACCCAATATGCTATCAGCACGAAACATATATACTTTTAATATTTTGTGGAATGTTAGAAAAGTTTTGATCAAGTCAAATGTATCAAACACAACAATGATAGGTATGAAAACATTAACCTATTTGTTAATAAACTTAAGCTGTCTTTAAGTTTAATTAATGTAATCCATTAGGTTGTGTAATGTTCATATTGTTGTTACTCAGCCAGCGTTTGTGGGTCTGATGGACCCGTTGCATTTTGTGGCTTTTAATGCCTCACAATCAAACACTTTTATGTTAAAATACTGAGCAGATGTTTACCTTATCCCAATAAACATCTGTTCAGTATTTTAACATAAAAGTGTGTGATTGTGAGGCATTAAAAGCCACAAAATACAACAGGTCCAACAGACCCACAAACACTGGCTGAGTAACAACAATATGAACATTGCACAGAAATTTCCTCTGCCAGTTTCTGCATCCCACAGGGATTCTTCTTTTGTGTTTCTGCACCTGCGGTTCCCACACAAGGTTGCAACATTGTTTGTCAACACTGTCTGCTCTCATTTTCTCGCACATTTGACCCTATGATGTTCTGTGTACCTACACTCTGTCCTCCTCCTGTCTAGGCCTGCTGTGTGTGTGTGTGTGTGTGTGTGTGTGTGTGTGTGTGTGTGTGTGTGTGTGTGTGTGTGTGTGTGTGTGTGTGTGTGTGTGTGTGTGTGTGTGTGGGTGTGGGTGGGTGTGTGGGTGGGTGCGTGCGTGTGGTACACAAAACATAAATTTTCCACACTTCTATTAGACCCGGACATCTTATATGTAATAGAAATGTGTAGGGGGGGGTGTATGGTGTGTGGTCATTAAATATGTATTCTGATATATGTTCTTCACAGAAAATGAGCCAAAGTCAGTGAGTCTCAGTTCGAAAAATTTATTAATTGTATCATTTTTCTTTTAATAAAAAATGAAAACGGGTCCCACAGACCCGAACACCACACAAAATGAATGATGCGGACACGTTTGTTACTGGATACGTTCTTTGTGTATGTAAAACATATGCAACTATAATTATTTGATACTTGTTTATGTTGACATTTCGTGTTTTAGACTGCAATATTATTCAGTTAAAGGCCTACTGAAATGATTTTTTTTTTTATTTAAACGGGGATAGCAGATCCATTCTATGTGTCATACTTGATCATTTCGCAACATTGCCATATTTTTGCTGAAAGGATTTAGTAGAGAACGTTGACGATAAAGTTCGCAACTTTTGGTCGCTGATAAAAAAAGCCTTGCCTGTACCGGAAGTAGCGTGACGTCGCAGGATGAAGGGCTCCTCACATTTCCCCATTGTTTACACCAGCAGCGAGAGCGATTCGGACCGAGAAAGCGACGATTACCCAATTAATTTGAGCGAGGATGAAAGATTTGTGAATGAGGAACTTGAGAGTGAAGGACTAGAGTGCAGTGCAGGACGTATCTTTTTTCGCTCTGACCGTAACTTAGGTACAAGCTGGCTCATTGGATTCCACACATTCTCCTTTTTTTATTGTGGATCACGGATTTGTATTTTAAACCACCTCGGATACTATATCCTCTTGAAAATGAGAGTCGAGAACGTGAAATGGACATTCACAGTGACTTTTATCTCCACGACAATACATCGGCGAAACACTTTAGCTACTGAGCTAACGTGATAGCATCGGGCTTAACTGCAGATAGAAACAAAAGAAATAAACCCCTGACTGGAAGGATAGACAGAAAATCAACAATACTATTAAACCATGTACATGTAACTACAGGGTTAATGCTTTCCAGCCTGGCAAAGCTTAACAATGCTGTTGCTAACGACGCCATTGAAGCTAACTTAGCTACGGGACCTCGACAGAGCTATGCTAAAAACATTTGCTCTGCACCTACGCCAGTTCTCATCTGCTCATCACGACCCGTGCTCACCTGCGTTCCAGCGATCGACGGCTCAATGAAGGACTTCACCCGATCAATGATGCGGTCGGCGGCCCGGAGACGGAGGAAGTCAAGGTGAGGACAGCGGTGCTGCGGCGGGCATTGTAGCTTTCGACGACACCCCGGCCGCCATCAGAGTCTGCAAGAAACATATATTTCCCCAAAGTTACGTACGTGACATGCACATAGCGCCACGCACGTACGGGCAAGCGATCAAATGTTTGGAAGCCAAAGCTGTACTCACAGTAGCGCGTCTGCTAGCCATCTCAAAGTCCTCCTGGTTGTGTTGCTGTAGTCCGCCGCTAATACACCGATCCCACTTACAGCTTTCTTCTTTGCAGTCTTCATTGTTCATTAAACAAATTGCAAAAGATTCACCAACACAGATGTCCACAATACTGTGGAATTTAGCGATGAAAACAGAGCTGTTTGTATTGGGACACAATTGTGTGCCAATACTTCCGTTCACTCCATGACGTCACGCGCAAACGTCATCATACATAGACGTTTTCAACCGGAAGTTTAGCAGGAAATTTAAAATTGCACTTTATAAGTTAACCCGGCCGTATTGGCATGTGTTGCAATGTTAAGATTTCATCATTGATGTATAAACTATCCAGTGACGTGCGGTCACTAGAGGCAGGGGAGGCGGGGCCTCACCTGCCATCATGGAAAGAAAAAAAATGTAAAAAGAAAAAAAATGTATTAAATTGTTATGTGTTCAGTGATTATACTATAAAGTTATGTTCCATTTAACTTCACCAGTTTTAGATTATTTTTTTTCAAAATTGCTGAATTTTCACATTTGCCGTTCAAATACTGAGAAGAGACGGTGCGGTGATCAGCAGCCAGTTGAGACACGTCACTCAGTTGTGCCTCAACATGGATTGCGGACTCGGCTAACTGCTGGCCTGCTGTGCAGTGAGACCGTATTGCTATATGAATTATATTATACATTTCCATAGTTTAGTTAGCTGAGGTATATAATGTACAGTGTATTTTGTCAACAACTGTATGTGTGTAATGTATTTCTTGTGCTGAGCAATCATAAAACTGCTGCGAAGACACACCGTGGGAGGCTTGCAGTAACCCCGCCTCCTTGTGCCGGCTAATGCACCCCGCCGCAGAACCCCCGACGGGAGCGCCACACCAACCAAAGCCCACACCCAAACCCTCCACGTGCAAGACCGAATCCACCCAAAAAAAGTCACTTAACAAGAAGCCAAAAAGTGCAAAAACAACAATGCTCGCGCCGGAGGAGCCGTGAACAAGTGCAGGGACACACCATTAGGTACACCTGCAGACTGCAGCACGGATTTCATATTTCATTCATTCACAACTCCTCCAACACGAACACCACTGTTCCCGCACTTATAAGTAAAGGTAAGACCATAATAAAGTTTTTTTTATTAAATGTGCTTTTTTGTGTGCTACAGTTTGTATGTGTAAAGTTAAAGTTAAGTTAAAGTACCAATGATTGTCACACACACACTAGGTGTGGTGAAATTTGTCCTCTGCATTTGACCCATCCCCTTGTTCAGCCCCTGGGAGGTGAGGGGAGCAGTGGGCAGCAGCGGCGCCGCGCCCGGGAATAATTTTTGGTGATTAAACCCCCAATTCCAACCCTTGATGCTGAGTGCCAAGCAGGGAAGAATGCTGGTATGAGCTTTTAAACACAACCCGTTAACTGCTGCCAATCAAATGGTGAATATGATACTCTTTAGGGTTCATATGTTTGTAAATCTGACTGTGATGAAGTCAGTGCCTCACCAGTCATGAACCTCACCACATGTCACTGCAACTATCAGACTGTGTGGTCGGTAGTAGTGGGTTTCAGTAGGCCTTTAAGGAAACATTACATACTGTATGTCTAGCTTGTGTGCTATTGTGTGCTTAGGTTTTGTGTAGCTGCCAGCTTCTGGAAGCCTATAGCCCACCATGTTTAAATTTTGGAAATGACTGCACTAAAATGCGAGAAAAGACCAACCTTGTGTGTTTATTGGAGGACATTTAGATGTTAACTGTTCAGCTTTGCACAAGTAAACACGCTGCAGCACCGCTTATATCGGAGCTTATATTGGATATTTTACTCCCACAGGAATTGGTTTAGTAAATTGTGCGTGACTAACAAAGCAAATTAATGTTCGAGCAAAAGAGGACACGCGGTCCCATTGCTGGACCTCTTTGGAAAACTAACAGTAACAAACTCTTAAGCACACACGTTTGTGAGTTCTGCGCCTTGTTTGGATTTAGCTGTGTTGAAAGCTACTAATCCCCATCTATCAACACGCTAACACCGCCGTGTTAAATAAAAGTGCATCTGCTGTGATTGTGTTTGCAGTGGAAATGGCACGCTCACCACTTCATGCGGCACTTGAGTGGGATTTTCTTTTCAATATTGTGCTCTGACTTTGGAAAAAAAAAAGTCATAAAAAGAAAGTGTACATTTGCATTAATGCCAAAATCAAGAGGTCGTTTAGCAACAGAGGGAGATTTTGTTGATGAAGCACTGTACTTGGCAGTCATCTGTCGCGCAAATTAACATTTAATAGCCACACACATTTGAATATGTTCTTTTCACAACACAGTGTGGCGCATACACACACTTGTACACACACTTGTACACACTCTTGTACACACTTACATGCACGCTGAGGGGGACGGGAGCGACGGCTTTTTGGCCGCCAGCGCTTTTGCCCACCGCTAGCAAGTTTCCAGCATGGTCATTTCTCAATGTTGTTTCTCGTGTTTCCTCTTGTAAACAACTTTCACCTCAACTTGTTTTTGATAGCCTTACACTGCAAGGCGAAGGAAAACAAACAATACATTTTTTATAAAATTTGAATATACATATATATGAATAGAAAAACAATGCCAAAAATGGGCATAATTTATTTTTGTAATGTTTTTTTTGTGACTTTCAGAAAAATAAACAACAAATATTTTTTAATGACGTGTTTAATTATTTTAACTCATATTTAAATGTATTCATCATGCTCTTAATAGCTATTTACCATCGTATTGCTATATCGATTCCATTATTACAAATATTCTTATGATTCTTATGATGATGATGATGATGATTATCATTATTAGTATGATTATTAGTATAATTATTATTATTAAAACAAGATTACCAATGACATTATTATTTTTTATGATGATAATTAATGCAGCTGAGATAGACTCCAGCACCACCCACCACTCCGTAAGGGACAAGCGGTAGGAAATGGATGGATGGATGATGATAATTATTATTATCCTTTTTTTTAATTAAAAAAAAAAAAAAAAAAAATCACCATCATAATATATATTGATATAATAGTAACAATACAAATATTACATATAATAAATATTAATATTATTACTAACATTATTTTTGTTATTATTATTATACCCATCACACAAACACAATTTAGATTAGACTCACCAAATAAAACAAATAGTCCTAAATTAATGTATGTAAAAAAAGAAATAAAGGAAAAAGTGGAGGGAAATATTGTGAAAACTATATCATCTTATGTCGTTAATTATACAAAACAAAAAAGGACTAGTCGTAGAAGAAGTCATATTTATCCATCCATCCATTTTCTACCGCTTGTCCCTTTCGGGGTCGCGGGGGGTCGAGTCATTTTTTATTTTTTTACCAAATTATTTTTTAATTTTTAATTTTGTAGGGGGAAAAAAGTTATATTTGATCCATTTAAATATTAAAATGTGCATATTATTACTTTTAATGTTTGATATCAATATAATTTGAAAAATTGCATCATTCTTTTTAGGATATTTTTGTAGAATTATTTTTAACAACAAAACGAATTTTCTTTTTGCAAAATTTCACTTCACTTTTTCTTTAAAAAATGTTCTTACCCAATGACTTCTGGACTTTTTTGTTTTTTAATAAAAATATATTTTTTAATGTTGGAATTTTTTTTTTTTTTTTGTGAAAACCATTTATTATAAAATTAAATTAAAGATAATATTAATAATAATAATAGATTTAATTTGAAAAAAATGTACAGCATAGTAGAACGGTGTGTTCTTAATGCCACTGCACAATTGGTTCCTTGTGGTATGCAATTTTTCAATTAACAAACGATACCAAGATAACCCAACTCTACCATTCTCAAGTTGGCGTATCAAATACATTGTTGGGGTACCAAGAAGGGGGTTGCAAAAGTGGGTTAGACTGACCTGATTGGCCGATGTAAGAACACATTTAGCCTCTCCTATGAACCTAACGAGCATGTTTTTGGACTGCGGGAGGAAAGGGGACAGAGCAATGTGGTGGTTCTCCCTCAGTGGTGACTGCTAAGGTGTCAACTTGTAGTCTGAACAACATCAGCGTTTAGCACCTGGAAGCCGGCGGAGTTGCATCTCCTCCTCCGAGCCAGGATCAGGTGCTCACCTTTGGGACGAGCGGTGTGGAAGCCCTGATAGCTACCTTGACCCTGAATTAAACACTAAGTCTTTGGCGTGTGTGTGTGTGTGTGTGTGCGCGCGTCTGTGTGTGTGCATGTGTGTGTGTATGATTGAGACTGATGCGTGCCGATCGGTCGCCAGGCCGTGTTCAGCGGGGGCTCGGCAGTGTCAGGTGAAATTAGCAGCCGCCAATGAAGGACCAACAGAACCTGGGGGATTCATTAGGGACATGCTCCCCCTCACACCCCTCCACTCAAACCCACACTTACACACACACACACACGCTCACACACACACACGCACACACTCTCACACACACACACACACACGCACACAACCCTGCAGCCCATCACAGCATGCTGACAGCACTTCACACTTACAGAGCCCTGCGATACACATTGCATGCAAATACACAAACACACACCCAACGCCAATCCTGTTAGCAAACACTTCATTTGGTACACCAGCAAACTAGAGATGTCCGATATTATCGACCGATAAATGCTTTAAAATGTAATATCGGAAATTATCGGTATCGTTTTTTTATTATCGGTATCGGGTATTTAAAAAATTTTAAAAAATTAAATAATTTTTATTAAATCAACATAAAAAACAAGATACACTTACAATTAGTCCACCAACCCAAAAAACCTCCCTCCCACATTTACACTCATTCACACTCATTCACACAAAAGGGTTGTTTCTTTCTGTTATTAATATTCTGGTTCCTACATTATATATCAATATATATCAATACAGTCTGCAAGGGATACAGTCCGTAAGCACACATGATTGTGTGCTGCTGGTCCACTAATAGTACTAACCTTTAACAGTTAATTTTACTCATTTTCATTAATTACTAGTTTCTATGTAATGGTTTTTATATTGTTTTACCTTCTTTTTTATTCAAGAAAATGTTTTTAATTTATTTATCTTTATCTTTTTTTTAAAAAGGACCTTATCTTCACCATACCTGGTTGTCCAAATTAGGCATAATAATGTGTTAATTCCACGACTGTATATATCCGTATCGGTTGATATCGGTATCGGTAATTAAATAAAGTCAAAAAGCCATTATCGGACATCCCTACAGCAAACTCTTATGTCCAACTATATGCTATATGAGAGTGACAATTATTATAAACATATATTTTTGAATAACAAATCCTCATATTAAATCTTATTAGAATCAGCAAGTGTGTGTGTGATGTTTGGACATGCATAATTTGTAGTAATAGTAATTCAATATGTTGCCAACAACGACATGAAATCATTTATATATTTTTTATTTTATTTTTTGCAACTTTTTTCTCCCAAAATTGCGTGTGAAATGCTGTAAATCCGAGACTGAAATGAAACGCGAACAGGTAAATGGGTTATAATTGTGTAGCGTTTTTCTACCTTCTTGATACTCAAAGCGCTTTGACACTATTTCCACATTCACCCATTCACACACTGATGGCGGGAGCTGCCATGCAAGGCCCTAACCACAACCCATCAGGAGCAAGGGTGAAGTGTCTTGCTCAAGGACACAACGGACGAGACAAGGTTGATAGAAGGTGGGGATTGAACCAGGAACCTTCAGGTTGCTGGCACGGCCACTTTCCCAACCACGCCACGCTGTCCCCAGTAGCATGCTGGATAGATAGCACAAAGGCCCTAAATACACAACTCCAAGGTGCGTACCTGCAAAATGAGCTGGCAAAAAAAATCTAAAATGCTAACATTAGCATACTAATACAGTATGGTAACGTTAGCATGCTAACAGTTAACGTGTGTCAAGTACCATCCAGCCGAGGGTATTTGATAATAATAAGTAATAATACATTTATTTTGTAAGGCGCCTTTTGATGCCCATTCTTTTGAATTAAAAAGTGTAAAACAGTTGCAATCTCTTAAGAACAAGGTTACTTACATAAGGTGCCAAAATGTTTTCGTATTTTTATCAAGGTTACATATTGAAAAATATATTTTAATGAAGTCCATCCATCCATCCATTTTCTACCGCTTGTCCCTCTCGGGGGTGGGGGGTGCTGGAGCCTATCCCAGTTGCACTCGGGCGGAAGGGCAAAAGTACCAACCTTTAAAAATCTAAAGTGTAAACCTGCGACATTAGCTGATAGTGTTAGCATGGTAATGTTAGCATTTTCGCAAGTGACTAACATTAGCAAGGAGCATTTTGACTTTGGGACAGTACAAAATTGTTGAGAAATGTGGAAGTCGTAACTCTTTTTAATGAACGAACAAGTGTTACGCAAAAGCGTTAAAATCTCAGATAACCAAAAAATGTTTCTGATATCTAAAAACGGAATGTCCCGAGTAAGTGAAATGTTTTGATGGTGGAACAGTCGAAATTGCTTGAACAATGTAGGAGAATTAGTCAAAAGATAAAAGGTTGGAAACATTGATAACGAAAAATGGGAATTCCTTGAAGGTAAAGGAAGGAGCTGATTGGCTGAAATATGTGAGAAGGGCGGGGCCAAATGGAGCAGGGACAAGAAAAGCACAAAACTATAAAAAATGGTGACAGAGTCAAAAAGAAAAGGACACTTGATGGACAAATATGAATTATTGCATCACTTTCACCTGATAAATAAACGTGTTTATCCCAAATGTTTATCCTCATCTGTTCCGAGCTGATGACTTTGCAACCACGTCTCCATCTACTCTCCCGAGAGTCGGTTAATCCAATGTTTACCACTTTAGAAGCTTGTGGCAGCGCCGCTCATTAGAAGTCAGAGACATTAGCGACGAGCAAAGGAACTCTATTTCACGCACGTCTCCCCGCCGACTAAATGAAGCTTTGCAAATCCTAGCGCTCACGTCTAATAGCTGCCGCTAATATCACAGGTCACCAGCGCTCGCTGCCTCTGATGTCTGGCAGATCAAACGCAGGCGGAGATTACCGATGTTATTTACGCTTGTTTATCGCCAGGCATAAACACACGGTTACGCAAATGGGACGGCTCGACGGTAATGCGCTTTATAATGATCTATGCTGCAGTGATTCATGGGAAATTAGCCAGCAACATCCATGTTGGTATTTTTTTTACCAGCAATAATTGTGTAGTCTGATGTTAATAAAACCATAATCATAGTCCACACATAGAAACATATATTATCAAGCTGTTTTTTATATATAAAAAAGGCTATTTTATCCTCAGAAAATAATAATTAAAAAATATATTTTTCGGCTCAGGTTTATAGGTATTTAGTTTTTTTTAGGAAACATCTTTGGGATCAAAAATGTCATGATCCGTGGACCGGATCATGTTTTGTTTAGTCATGTTCTGTTTAGTTTTGGACTCCATTAGTTCCTGTTTTGTGCATCCCTGGGTTTGTTTTGGTTACCATGGGTGCTGATTGGTTTCACATGCCTCTGATTGTGTACCCCTGGGTTTGTTTTGGTTACCACAGGTGCTGATTGGTTTCACATGCCTCTGATTGTGTACCCCTGGGTTTGTTTTGGTTACCATGGGTGCTGATTGGTTTCACCTGCCTCTAATTGTGCACCCCCGGGTTTGTTTTGGTTACCATGGGTGCTGATTGGTTTCACCTGCCTCTGATTGTGTACCCCTGGGTTTGTTTTGGATACCATGGGTGCTGATTGGTTTCACCTACCTCTGATTAGTGTTCGGCACGCTCACCTGCTGTCGGGCACTAATCAGAGAGCTATTTATTATTATTGTGCGCCCCACTCGGTCTGGCTTTGTTATTTGCTGTATGTAACTGTTACCTTTGGCTATTCCTGTTTCCTGGTTTATGATTCCTGTTCTAAGTGTTTGCCTAAGCTCCCCATGCGATTGGCACGCATCCCTTGTTGTTTGTTTCCTGTCTTTGGTTTGTGCTATGGTTTATGAGGAATAAAGCGCATCTTACCTTCACACTTTTGTCCGGAGGTGTTTGTCTGCATCTTGGGGGAACGAACCTGCATAAACATGCGACCCCGACGTGACAAAAAAGTCACAATCTGAAAGTGAAAATATCAGAATTTTTGTAATTAGTAAAATCCTATTTTGAATTTTTCTAGCAAAATGATAAACATGATATGTGAAATATTGTGAATAATATCTATCTATCTATCTATCTATCTATCTATCTATCTATCTATCTATCTATCTATCTATCTATCTATCTATCTATCTATCTATCTATCTATCTATCTATCTATCTATCAAACTGTATGTATATATTCCTTAATCACAAGTGTCTCAAAGGGCTGCACAAGCCACAACAAAATCCTCGGCTCAGATCCCACATCAGGGCAAGAAACAACTCAACCCGATGGGATACAATGAGAAACCTTGGAGAGGACCACAGATGTGGGGACCCCCACCCTTGGGCGACCGGTGCAATGGACGTCGAGTGGATCTAGTTAATAGTGTGAGGTTCCAGTCCATAGTGGGGCCAGCAGGGGATCATCTTGAGTGGAGACAAGTCAGCAGCGCAGAGACGTCCCCAACTGATGCACAGATGAGTGGTCCACCCCGGGTCCCGACTTTGAACAGCTAGCGCGTCATCTGTGGTCACCTAATAACCTCTCCACACAGGAGAGGGGGTCAGAGCAGAAAAGAGACAGCAGGCGGGTCTATTTGAAGGCTAGCGTATACAAATGAGTTTTTAGACGGGACTTAAATGATTCTACTGATGTATAAAAAATTCCCTGAAGAGCAGGAAAACCTGCAAAACAGGCTTGTAGGGATGACATAGCCTCCGTGTTTTTCCTGACCTAACGTGTATGTGTGTATATACATATATATATATATATATATGTAATTTGTGTAACTGCCATAATTTTACTAGCATAAAGCCGTATTCTTTAGGAAAACAAAGTTACCGCCCTGAAAAAAAGCGATATTTTTATTTAACTCTTTTTAAAATATATTGAGGAAATATGTCGTGATAGTGTGATGATTTTCAGAATTTTATGATAAGATATAATACATGTATTTTGTAAGGCGTCTTTTGATGCCCATTCTTTTGAGTTAAAAAGTGTAAAACAGTTGCAATCAAGGTTACTTATAGGGCTGTGAATCTTTGGGTGTCCCACGATTCGATTCAATATCGATTCTTGGAGTCACGATTCGATTCAAAATCCTTTTTTTTTTTCAATTTAACACGATTCTCGATTCAAAAACTATTTTTTCCCGATTCAAAAGGATTCTCTATTCATTTAATACATAGGATTTCAGCAGGATCTACCCCAGTCTGCTGACATGCAAGCAGAGTAGTAGATTTTTGTAAAAAGCTTTTATAATTGTAAAGGACAATGTTTTATCAACTGATTGCAATAATGTAAATTTGTTTTAACTATTAAATGAACCAAAAATATGAATTATTTTATCTTTGTGAAAATATTGGACAGTGTGTTGTCAAGCTTATGAGATGTGATGCAAGTGTAAGCCACTGTGACAATATTGTTATTTTATTTTTATTTTTATAAATGTCTAATGATAATGTCAATGAGGGATTTTTAATCACTGCTATGTTGAAATTGTAACTAATATTGATACTGGTGTTGATAATATTCATTTTTGTTTCACTACTTTTGGTTTGTTCTGTGTCGTGTTTGTGTCTCCTCTCAATTGCTCTATTTATTGCAGTTCTGAGTGTTGCTGGGTCGGGTTTGGTTTTGGAATTGGATTGCATTGTTATGGTATTGCTGTGTATTGTTTTGTTGGACTGATTAATTGAAAAATATATATATATATATAATAATAATAAAATAAAATAAAAAAAATTAAAAAAAATCGTTATTTAAAAAATGAGAATCGATTCTGAATCGCACAACATGAGAATCGCGGTTCGAATTCGAATCGATTTCTTCCCACACCCCTAGTTACTTACATAAGGTCCCAAAATCACGATGAAATATTATTAGAAAAGTTGTCATCATTGTATGAAGTCACACATAAAAAATAATTATAGTATTTATTCTTCATTGAACAGCCATGCAAGATGACTGCATTTTGTATTTATTTTTAAGAATAACATTTAAAAGACATCTTTTACATGTTATACAATATTGAATTGGGCAGCACGGTAGAGTAGGGGTTAGTGCGTGTGCCTCACAATACGAAGGTCCTGGGTTCGATCCTGCGCTCGGGATCTTTCTGTGTGGAGTTTGCATGTTCTCCCTGTGACTGCATGGGTTCACTCCGGGCACTCCGGTTTCCTCCCACCTCCAAAGACATGCACCTGGTGATAGTTTGATTAGCAACACTAAATTGGCCCTAGTGTGTGAATGTGAATGTGAATGTTGTCTGTCTGTCTGTGTTGGCCCTGCGATGAGGTGGCGACTTGTCCAGGGTGTACCCCGCCTTCTGCCCGAATGCAGCTAGGATAGGCTCCAGCACCCCCGCGACTCCGGGAGGGACAAGCGGTAGAAATTGGATGAATAATTTACATTATGTATACATATTTATATATTTTTTTTTTTATTTTTTTTATTTTTTTAAAGTTGCTAACAAATTTACTTTTTAAAAATTCTAAAATCACAATAAAAAAAGAAAACCTCTCAGAATCATAGGATGTCACATTGCTGTGAATTAAAAAAAAAAAAGGTGTACTCATGCAATAATAGTCTTTTTTTCATTTAAAACAGAAACAAATATCCAGGAAGAACATCATCTTCAAATTAAAAAAAGAAAACGTTTTACAGGCCAAAGTTTAGATTTTAGATAATATACAGTAAATGTATGACTAATATATAAGATAAGTAGTCATGTGTTTTTTTTTGTTTTTAAATAAAATAATGCCATTTTGTTTTTAAAGATGCAATCTAATTTTTAATAATTTTTTGATTACTTTTTTTTTTTTTTTTAAACAGTTGCAATTTTTCAAGAACAAAGTAACTTTTTTTTTTTAAAGCCCTAAAGTCACAGTGAAAAATACATGGAAAACATGCCATTAACGTATGAAGTCGCATTGTTATGAATTAAAATAAGAAGGAACAATCTTGCAACAATTGTCTTTAAAAAAAAAAAAATAACAGAAACAAACCTCCAAGAAAAAAAGGAGTCTTCAAATTGAAAAAAAAAACCTTTTAAAGGACATAAACTTTCAATTTTGTTTATTAAAATGGACAAGCGGTAGAAGATGGATACTATATAGAATAAAGTAATAATATTTTCATTAAAACACTTGTATTCTCACTGCCATGACCTGAAAACACCAGGTCATTTTTTGTTGTAGTTTGGTTTTAGTTTTCCTGTGTTCTGTGTTTCTTTCCTCCTTTTGTTGTCTCCTGTTGCCAGGAGCGCTGATTGAGCACACCTGCCTCTGACTGGTGATCAGGACACTCCACCTGTCGCTGATCACTAGTCAGAGGTAGGGCTTTGAATCTTTGGGCACCACGTGATTCTATTTGATTCTTGGGGAAAACGATTCAATTCAGAATCGATTCTTGATTCAAAAGCAATAACTTTTTAACAACACTGGGTGCCAGTTCTATTATTATCAAATTTATGTTCAATGTTATCTGTATGCAACTGCCTACGTTTTATGTTTACTTTGTAGTGCTATAGTTTCTCGTCTTCTTTGTATTTTGGCTTGCTTACAGAAGTAAAGAACTCATCTTACCTGCACGCTGTCTCCTGCCTCTGCGTTCTGGGATCACAAACACCCACAATCACTTTTTTATATGATATACTCGTATTAAAATTAAAAAAAAAAAAAAACAGGATGCAATCTCATGAGAAAAAGCCAATTACCGGTAGACACTTTTTTTTCTGAAAAATTACTTTAAGGAAAACCCAAAATACTTTATTTACGTCAGTTTCTTTCTGCAGATATCCCAGGTCCTTTGTGTAAAATTGCTGCTTTTATCCTCATGTATTGTGTATTATTTCAGTGTGTCCTAATACAAAAAAATGTCATACATTAGTATTTGGGGTTTGTCAAGCCTAAACATGTCCACCCAAAGATCCCACATAGTGTAAAGTCCCATGTGCTCAATGTATTAACCAGTTAAACATTATGATTACTCTGCTGACTGTTTGTGTAAAAGTGTGCATGTGTGGTATTGGGGGGGGGGGGGGGGGCACCGATGCCACAAACACAGCAAGGCAGGCAGGCAGGCGTGCCTCACATTGCCCACAGCTACTCACTAAGGATTCCCGATAAGGAGAATTAGTCAAAACTTGGGAGCTGCCAGTCAGTGCCAATTAAACTTTAATCTTGGGCTGAAACAGGCACAAATAAATTAAACACTCGTGAGCGGCAATGTGCGCTCTCCTGATAATAAGGGATTGAAGTCGACTCGGAGCAATTCAGCCGTGCAGGGTGAGCAAACTAAAAAGAAGTTGACGAATTGCGTAGACACCGACAACATTCGCACACAAAGTGAAACACAACAAATTACTTGGATTGCAGATTCTGGACTGCAGGGGATACCAGGGTGGAATTTGTGTCTTTTTACCAAGGTTACATATTCAAAAGTTAGTTTTACAAAGTCCATCCATCCATCCATTTTCCTACCGCTTGTTTCTTTTGAAATCGTGGGGGTGCTCGAGCCTATCTCAGCTGCACTCGGGCAGAAGGCGGTGTACACTCTGGACAAGTCGCCACCTCATCACAGGGCCAACACACACTGCAAAAACTGAAATCTAAGTAAGATTAAATATCTCAAATAAGGGTGATATTTGCTTATTTTCTGTCTGATAAGATAATTCTTCTCACTAAGCAGATTTTATGTTAGAGTGTTTTACTTGTTTTAATGGTTTTGGTCCTAAATTATCTCAGTAAGATATTACAGCTTGTTGCTGAGATTTTATGACATATATTGAGTAAAACATGCTTGAAACTAGAATATCAACTGTAGCAAAGCTGTGTCATCAACACTCACAAGTATAAAACTACTTTTTTAAAGTAATAATTTCTTATTTCAAGCATGAAAAAAAAAAAATCATGACTTTGACACAATTGTGTCTCATATTAAAACAGATGACAGCCAAATGGACTTTGTTGTTTTATTTTCAATGAAACAATATAAAATACGTACTCATATAGTAGTACAGTTGTTATTAGTGAGAATATACTTATTTTAAGGTATTTTTGGGTTCATTGAGGTTAGCTTATTTTACATGTTTTGGAAAGTCTTGACAAGCTAAATTTTCTTGTTCTATTGGCAGATAATTTTGCTTAGTTCAAATAAAATACCCCTAATTTTTTATTTTTTTTTTCTTGTTTTTGAACACTGACTTTTTGTAGTGCAGATAGACAACATTCACACTCACATTCACACACCAGGGCCAATTTAGTGTTGCCAATCAACCTATCCCCAGGTGCATGTCTTTGGAGGTGAGAGGGAGTCCGGAGTACCCGGAGGGAACCCACGCAGTCACAGGTTTTTATAATGTACCTCTTGTATTGAAATGAGCACAAAATATACGTTTTCAAACCTCCGAGGTCATTACTATACAGGATTTAGCGACCCAAATAATAGTAAACGTGAAAAAAAAATAAAAATAAATTGAGTAGTTTTTTTATTGTAATTTTGTTTAGTTTTTTTTAGAAAAGAGGAAACTCATGTTTAAAATGTACAAAATACAATATTGAGTTAAAAAAAGTAACACAATTTAGAGTAAAAGAACATCATTTTAGTAAAAGCACAATTTTTTTCAAGTAAAAAAGAAGAACAATTATGTAAATTGTTATCGAGAAAAAGATTTGTAACAAATGTTGCAGACTCGTAAACAAATCCACATTTTTTGTTGAGAAGATTTGGATAGCAAAAAAAAATCTGTGAAAAAAAGTTGAGAAAAAAGTACTTTTTTGAGTAAATTGTTTTTTTCAGGTAAAAAGGTTTTTTTTTAATTTATTTTAATTTATTTTTTTATTTGATTTTTTATTAATTAATCCAACAAAATAATACACAATAATACAATAATTCCAATTCCAAAACCAAACCCGGCCCAGCAACATTCAGAATAGCAATCAACAGAGCAATTGAGAGGACACACAAACATGACACAAAACAATCCAAAAGTACTCAAATAAAAATGAATAATATCAACAACAGTATCAATAATAATAAGAAATCATATGTAGCAGTGATTAGAAATCCCTCATTTACATTATCATCACAACCATTTATAAAAAAATAAATAAACATTTACAATATGAACAATAGTGTCCCGGTGGCTTACACTTGCATCACATCTTATAAGCCTGACAACACAAAGGTCATGTTTTGAGTTACAAAGTAGAGGACAAATAAAGTGCAAAATAGTAAAAAAGTACAACAGGATTTTTTTTTGTAAAAAAGTGAACTATTTTTAAGTAAAATGTTATGACAAATTTTGCTTAAAAAATATGTTTTTGTCAAAGAACTGTCTTACTAAAAAGTCATTTCAATTTAAAAAAATCTTAAACTCATTTTGAATTGACAAAAAGTAGTGATAGTTTTATTATTAAAAGTCTTACAAAAACTTTTTTTTCCTCCAAAATAAGATGTTTGTTACACATGTTTTTAGAAAAGCCATCAAGAGACATAGGACAAAGTTGTATTGCTTTTCAAGGGAAAACAACTTGACATTTTGTAGAGGAATGTCTTTTTTTACAGGTAAAAAGCTTAAAGAAAATATGTCGTAAACTTGAAGAGAATTTAGGGGGGGTGAATTTATATCTTGTCTTTTTTTTGGGTTAAAACTGTCACAATCTTAAAAGTAAAAATGTGTATCTTATCATGAACCCACATAAAAAAAGGTTTGGAAAGAAAGATTGTTTTAATAATTTTTTTTTGGAGTAAAAGTTGTTTGGACTAACAAAGAAAATTAAATTGAGTGAAAGAGTACAAAAAAAACCTGATTAAAAAGTACACAATTTTTAACAACAAAACTATGAAAATCTTGAATACAAAAGTTAGATATGTTCAAGTCAAAATCTAAATCGTACAAGGAAAAGTCTCCTTTCGTTATTAACAGTCTTGCAAAATATATACTTTAAATTAAAAAGTACTTTAAAAAAGTATTTTGTATTGACGAAAAAAAAAATGTTTTGTAAAAAGTGGTATTTTTTTTAATTAACAATTGTCTTACGATAAAAAGTCACTTTGAAATAGTAAAAAAAAAACTCCAAAACAAGTTGTTTTGCCTCCAAAAAAAACAAAACTGTCAGAAAGCTATGACAATAAAGTCATATTTATTTTTTAGGAAAAAAAAGTTATCTTGCAAAGGAAAATGGTCATGTTTGTTTGCTCTTTTTTTACCAGTAAAAAGTTACATTGATTTTTTTTAATCTTCGATACTCTCGGACAGGCAAATGTTGCAAAAATAAAGCCATATTTTTGTTGTTGTAAACAGTCACAAAAAACTAAAATGTTGCAATTTTTTATGTCAATAACTCACATGACAAAACAAGATTTGGGGAGGGAAAAAATAGAAATATTACTGATAATAAATACTACATTTTAGGTATACTTACAACAAAAAAATGATACGATATTTACCGGTTCTGATTCTGCTTAACGATTTGGTTCCTAAACGGTTATCTTGTCGATTCTTGTTTGGGAGAAAAAGAAAAAAGGGTGGATTAGCCTCGATTTAGTCTAGTTTAGAGGTAACATGACCTTAGAAAGCCTACAGTAAAGTCACATACATAGCGTAGAAGAAACAAAAGTACTTTGAAAAAAATGAATGTAATAAATATTCTTCTGTGGAATTGAACAAAATAAATCATGTGGAAATTACACAAGAATGTTACATTTAGTAACATGTGGTATTAACTTATTTCATGCAAAGTTTACATATGTCAAGCCTTTATAGGTTATAGTTTTGATAATTGTGGCCTACAGTTGATGAAAACCTTTAATTGAAATGATCAGAAAATGTGAGTTTTAAAAAGTGCAAGCCAAGATCATCAAAATGATAACAAAAGCTTGACATATCTCCCTTTGCATGTAATGACTTAATATCACATGTTAGTTTCACATTTGAAGTTAATTGCTGACATGAATGGACTTGTACTAATGTTTTGAGTTTACCTGTATAATATGATGACTTAGCGAAAACATGCAACTTTTCTCTGACTATAAATGAACATTCACCACTAATCAGTGTGTTCAAATGTTTCAGCGTATTGCTCACGTGTCCTCCTCTTGATGAAATAGCAGCCTTATAATTATTACAAGTAGCGCTATTGCAATATTTTCTTGTAAAATGGTAGTGTTTGTTTTGACCGAGCATCGCCATCTTGAGATCTGAAGTCACTACGCAGTCGGCACGTAATGACGTCATCCCCACCTGGAAGAATCGATAAGAGAATGGCTTGACAAAATGTGAAGCGATTCCAAGGAATTGATAGAGTGGGACCGGTTCTGAACAAGAGCTGGTTTCCGATTACCATCCCTAACGACTAATGTGCCATAGAGCAAAACGCTAATTATAATTTGTGATTAAAAATTCTAAATTTTTAATAAAGTAGTTGGTAATATGTCCAACAAATACATTTAATAACAAACTAAAACAAAATAAAATACATACATATTTATTTTGTAGTACTTAAACAACCACTAATCAGTTTGTTGATATTTGTCTAAAATCCTACTGAGTTCTTGTAACACAATAAAATACATATATTTATTTTCTAGTTCCTAAATTATGTCAAACAGCCACTAATCAGTTTGTTGATTTTTGTCGAAAATCCTAATGAATTGCTGTAACAAAAACTATTTCCTTAAAAAGACTGAATTCTCCGTATTCTATAAGGCGTTATTATATTTCCAATCATGCTCAAACATGCAAAAAGTTTTCGATTCCCATCCCTAACGACAACTGTGCCATAGGGCAAAACGCTAGTTATAATTAGTGATAAAGATGCTAAATTGTGTAATGAAGTAGTGTGTAATATAACCAACAAATACATTTAATAACAAACTAAAACAAAATAAAATACATAAATATTTATTTTCTAGTACTTAAACAACCACTAATCAGTTTGTTGATATTTGTCTAAAATCCTACTGAGTTCTTGTAACACAATAAAATACATACATTTATTTTCTAGTTCCTAAATTATGTCAAACAGACACTAATCAGTTTGTTGATTTTTGTCGAAAATCCTAATGAATTGCTGTAACAAAAACTATTTCCTTAAAAAGACTGAATTCTCCGTATTTTATAAGGCGTTATTATATTTCCATCCATCCATCCATCCATTGTCTACCGCTTATTCCCTTCGGGGTCGCGGGGGGCGCCGGAGCCTATCTCAGCTGCACTCGGGCGGAAGGCGGGGTACACCCTGGACAAGTCGCCACCTTCCAATCATGCTCAAACATGCAAAAAGTTTTCGATTCCCATCCCTAACAACTGTGCCATAGGGCAAAATGCTAGTTATAATTTGTGATAAAGATGCTATATTTTTTAATGAAGTAGCTTGTAATATAACCAACAAATACATTTAATAACAAACTAAAACTAAATAAACTAGATACATATTTATTTTCTAGTACTTAAACAACCACTAATCAGTTTGTTGACATTTGTCAAAAGTCCTACTGAATTCTTGTAACACAATAAATACAAAAATATTTATGTTCTCGTTCCTAAATTATGTCAAACAACCACTAATCAGTTTGTTGATCTTTGTCGAAAATCCTATTGAATTGCTGTAACAAAAATGATTTCCTTAAATAGACTGAATTCTCCGGATTCTATAAGGCGTTATTATATTTCCAATCATGCTCAAACATGCAAAACGTTTTCGATTCCCATCCCTAACGACAACTGTGCCATAGGGCAAAACACTAGTTATAATTTGTGATAAAGTTCTTACATTTTTTAATAATATAGTTGGTTATATGACCAACAAATACAATTAATAACACACTAAAACAAAATAAAATACATAAATATGTATTTTCTAGGACTTAAAGGCCTACTGAAACCCACTACTACCGACCACGCAGTCTGATAGTTTATATATCAACGATGAAATCTTAACATTGCAACACATGCCAATACGGCCGTGTTAACTTATAAAGTGCAATTTTAAATTTCCCGCTAAACTTCCGGTTGAAAACGTCTGTGTATGATGACGTATGCGCGTTACGTCAATCGTTGAAACGGAAGTATTCGGACACATTGTATCCAATACAAAAAGCTTGGTTTTCATCGCAAAATTACACAGTATTCTGGACATCTGTGTTGGTGAATCTTTTGCAATTTGTTTAATGAACAATGAACACTGCAAAGAAGAAAGTTTTAGGTGGGATCGGTGTATTAGCGGCTGGCTACAGCAACACAACCAGGAGGACTTTGACTTGGATAGCAGACGTGCTATCCGACGCTAGCCGCCGACCGCATCTATAATCGGGTGAAGTCCTTCGTCGCTCCGTCGATCGCTGAAACGCAGGTGAGCACGGGTGTTGATGAGCAGATGAGGGCTGGCTGGCCTAGGTGGATAGCTAATGTTTTTAGCATAGCTCTATGAGGTCCCGTTGCTAAGTTAGCTTCAATGGCGTCGTTAGCAACAGCATTGTTAAGCTTCGCCAGGTTGGAAAGCATTAACCGTGTAGTTACATGTCCATTGGTTTAATAGTATTGTTGATTTTCTGTCTATCCTTCCAGTCAGGGGTTTATTTCTTTTGTTTCTATCTGCAGTTAAGCCCGATGCTATCACGTTAGCTCCGTAGCTAAAGTGCTTCGCCGATGTATTGTCGTGGAGATAAAAGTCACTGTGAATGTTCATTTCGCGTTCTCGACTCTCATTTTCAGTAGGATATAGTATTCGAGGTGGTTTAAAATACAAATCCGTGATCCACAATAGAAAAAGGAGAGAGTGTGGAATCCAATGAGCCAGCTTGTACCTAAGTTACAGTCAGAGCGAAAAAAGATGCATCCTGCACTGCACTCTAGTCCTTCACTCTCACGTTGCTCATCCACAAATCTTTCACCCTGGCTCAAATTAATGGGGTAATCGTCGCTTTCTCGGTCCGAATCACTCTCGCTGCTGGTGTAAACAATGGGGAAATGAGAGGAGCCTTTCAGCCTGTGACGTCACGCTACTTCCGGTACAGGCAAGGCTTTTTTTATCAGCGACCAAAAGTTGCGAACTTTATCGTCAATGTTCTCTACTAAATCCTTTCAGCAAAAATATGGCAATATCGCGAAATGAGCAAGTATGACACATAGAATGGATCTGCTATCCCCGTTTGAATAAAAAAAAATCATTTCAGTAGGCCTTTAAACAACAACTAATCAGTTGGTTGATATTTGTGGAAAATCCTACTGAATTCTTGTAACACAATAAAATACATAAATATTTATTTTCTGGTTCCTATATTATGTTAAACAACCACCAATCAGTTTGTTGATATTTGTCGAAAATCCTACTGAATTGCTGTAACAAAAATGATTTCCTTAAAAAGACTGAATTCTCCGTATTCTATAAGACGTTATTATATTTCCAATCATGCTCAAACATGCAACAAAATCAATCCATCAGTATCCAAACCATAATAAGCGAGATCATATGCGCCGGAGGAAATTCATTTAATACCGCAATAGTCCAAAATGTGGCTTGTATTTACACCGTAGAATATTTCATTAATATTTTTTAATGAATTGGCGCCCTTATCTCTGGTGGTCCGACCTGTGCCAGCCCGGTGTTAAATTTCAATGTAATTTCCTTGCAATATGAGCATGCCGTTTACGTGCTAATGTTATTGGCAATGCCCTGATTCATGGAGGCGGAGTCAGCAGGCCGCTTGCGTCCCGATATTTCGCAATGCAGCCACAGAGAATGGCCGCGATAGCCAAAACAATAATATTAGCGACAATAATGGAAATAATTGCCAGTGATGCCAACAATGGTAATCACACATCGAGAAATACCTCCTGTGTTTGACCCAATCATACACAATTATCATGCATGTGTATATAATATAATTAATTCTACGTCTGAGCCTCTCAGCCCCGAGGCCATCGGCATAGAATCACTTTTGTATGTATAATAGATCAGAGAGCAGTTCATGAATAAAACAAACGTGTAGCGTGGAGTTTGCGGCACTGACTGTGGATGTTTGTGTTTGGACAGCACAATCAAAGTGAACATGTAATATTGTGATAATCCATACTTGATGAATTCAAGAGGCCGACTTGCCTTGGCGAAGTTCAGCTAATTTCCAGACACGGCTTGCCTCTGTAATTGAGTTTCCAATAACATTAGGATATTTCCAGTCCCGGCGTGATAATTGAATTCAAGGTATTTTTGTAATATCGTAGATGTGTGTGATTATTCCGGTGCCTTCCTGAAACTCATCACTTTTCTGCCTAACTGGATTTCTCATATTGTAGCGTACATTGGGCTTCATAACAAATGACGGAATCCCCCGCGCATAATAAGAGTCAATGAGCACAAAAAAAGTTCATTTTTATATTACCCAAAATATCACCTCGGGGTGGAATTCAATTTAAAACATCTGTATACTTTCGAGTCTAAATTATACGAGTATACTGTACAAGCTAAAAACTTTTTGTGGGGTAAAATTATCGGAAATGTCTAATAAATGACTCAAACAGTGTGCCAATATGAGCTAGTCTAGGAAACACAATTGAATCGGTAACTGTAATCAACTGTACCAATTTTTGCTAATTTGGTGTTGATACTACAATCACATTTTACATTTAACACAGAGTTAATAATAACTGTGCTGCCATTTTGTTAGATCATGTTTTTGTACACTTTTGAGTATCATTTGCAAGTATGTATTCATTTCTGTGTTGCCTTATGGAAGTAGTTTGCCATCGAGTTGAATGTGCCAGTCTTGTCTCTTGTTGAGTCATACAAAGTGTTGGTACTGTAAGTATTGTACTTATTACACACCATTTTAGTTTCTGATAACCAAATATGGAGTTGTTGAAATCGCCATGTAAAATTGCTAATGCTAATCAGAAGCATGTGTATGGCATACCCCAATAAATAAATAAGCACCGAGCTAACCCATCCCTGGGTTTAAGTTGGATGTCAAAGTTGACCGAATTCTTGGTCTATGGCCACATCCTTCTACGGGTCAAAATTTGGGCGTAATGTTTTTGTCGAAAGAGCGGATCATACAAAAAGTGGGGCCACTTTATAAGGAAGAAGTATAATATTTTTGTGCCTAAATTAAATACTGTAATTCATCATTATCTAGTAAGATCTTGATAAGTCTGTAGCAGGGGTCGGGAACCTTTTTGGCTGAGAGAGCCATGAAAGCCAAATATGTTAAAATGTATTTCCATGAGAGCCATATAATGTTTTTTTTTAACACTGAATACAACTAAATGCGTGCATTTTTAAGTAAGACCAACCTTTTCAGAGTATAATAAGTCTCTTATTCTTTTTAATAACATTGTTATTCTGAAGCTAACTAATAATAAATTAAATAATTCTTACCATTAATGCGACTTCTTGAACAGGTGCGGTAGAAAATGGATGGATGGATTAAAATGCATGAGAATGTTTTATATTTTAGAACGTTATTTTTAACACTGTGATTACCAGCGGAATTATTCATTACTTATCGTGTTAAGCAATGTCAGCTAAGATTGATCTGAGAGCCCGATGCAGTCATCAAAAGAGCCACATCTGGCTCGGGAGCCGTAGGTTCCCTACCCCTGGTCTATAGCCTACATGTACTCATTCATTATACAATGTTCCTGTCAGTGTTGTTTTCATTCATCCCTGCATAAGCCATCTCCATAACATTACACTTGTTCTATTGCAGGCTATTCAACTGGTGGCCAATGGTCAATTTCTGCCCAGGAATGACACCGTACGGGCCCCGAAGTACAGTTAAAAAATTGGGGGACAAACATTTTTTGCAGCACATTCCTAAAAAGACTAGAGTGCTCCTGTTGTATAAAGGAATTTAGACCACTGTAAACAAATTAACAGATTATTGCATTGACATTTTAACCTTGCTAGCAAACAGGCGGTCCAAAGTTATGATTTACATAACTGATGCATTCCTCAAAGCACCCCTTTAAGTCCTCTCATTGTTGGCAGTGACACATTTGTTTGGTGTTAGCGAGCTTGTTTACTTCAGATGTAGTCAGTAGTCATTTAACTTCTTTAATCCCTCAAGGTATTATTTTAGGTCCTCTTTTTTTCATAATTTGTGTTATTCAACTGGTGGCCCGCAATTTTATTTGTTTCCAGAAGGTGCTTATAAACAGCATAGCATTACTGTAACTCCGACAAAATAAACAGACCAAATCTAAATGTCTAAAGCAGTGTTTTTCAACCACTGAGATACAGTCTGGTATGGCGTGGGAGATCATGTAATTTCACCTATTTGGGTTAAAAATATGTTATGCCAACCAGTAATTATAATCTGCAAGTACCGGTGCTGTCTAGAGTTCAGCAGCGTAACCGTGTTATACTCTTCCATATCAGTAGGTGGAAGCAGCTAGCTAATTGCTTTGTAAACGTTGTATCTAATGCTTCAACCAAAAATAAACAGAAGGCGAGTGCCCTTAAAAAAGGGCATTGAAGCTTAGGGATGGCTATGCAAAACTAAACTAAACCTGAACTGGCTACAAAGTAAACAAAAGCAGAATGTTGGACGACAGCAAAGACTTACAGCGTGTGGAGCAGAGACGGCGTCCACAAACTACATCCGTACATGACATGACAACCAACAATTTCCACAAAAGAAGGATAGCGTCCGCACAACTGAAATAGTCTTGATTGCTAAAACAAAGCAGGTGCAGGGTTTAGCGCTCAAAGGAAGACATGAAACTGCTACAGGAAAATACCAACAAAACAGGAAAACACCAACAAACTCCAAATAAGTCACGGCGTGATGAGACAGGTCGTGTCACTTACTTTGAGACAAGAGCTATAGTGATGCATGGTTGATTATGGTTTGAATTCATATCCAACAATTGCAACAATGACTTTTTACTGCCAATATCAACGACCATGTTTACATTGTTTATGTTTTCTGCTGGTGGTGTGCCTCCGCATTTTTTCAATGAACAAAAATGTGCCTTGGATCCAAAAAGGTTGAAAAACACTGGTTTAAAGGTCACTGGTTGTCTGGAATATACACCATAAGGCTAACAATGAAGGGAGAAGTCCGGTCCCCCAGTCATTAGGTTCTGGAAATGGGGCCCCCATAACAATTTAGTTGAATATCCAGAGTCTATTTTCTATGATCAGTTATTGTTGAGCTATAAAGAGAAGGTTGGGTTGAATAAACTTTGCTTCTGCCTACTCCTTTCAGTTTTGTTAAGCAAGTCTGTAGCAAATAAACCTGATCGTTGCCATTACCCAAAGCCTGTCTGCCGTAATATTAGGTGGAAAATGAATATTTTTACTCTTCATCTTGTCAAATTCACATCACTTCAGAGTTTTTGATCTCGCTTAAGAAATGCTAGCAAACTTAAGACATCCTGGCCCCAGTGCTCGCCTGTTGCATAATGTAGACTGTATAAGCAGCAGCACTAAATGCAACTTTCATTACCCCACGCGCCGAGATACGATAGAGACGCTCGCCGCATTCTTCTTTTTCAAAGACATTTTCCTCACAGCTCGAGGTGAACTCGCTGGCATCGTCTGTGCCCCTGCACCAAATGAATTTTTGACAAGAAGTTGTTGCATTCATGCATGCAAAAGTGCGGAATTATTTATCGCTCGCGGAGGCTTTGGCGTTAGCTTTAGCCTCCCTGTGCTATAGCTATGGCATGTGAGCCACCACTGGGTAAGGCCATGAATGGAGGTGGCCAATACACACACACACACACACACACACACACACACACACACACACACACACACACACACACACACACACACACACACACACACACACACACACACACACACTCACGGCTAACTGTGAATAGTCGCTCTATCCATTGCCGTTATTAGGAGTCGCCACAGGGCCTGCACAGTTAGTTGCACTAGCATGGCACCAGCCAAGACGTCATGCCAGACTTCTCGCTGTTGTTTTGCATAAATGTTGAATCATGCCAGCGTCCCTTTTTTTTTAGTGTGCAACAACAGACCGCATTGATATTGATTTAATGCTCACTAATATTTCAACTGCCCTGAGGGATCAATGCGCTTCAACATGATTTAACATGACCCTACGAGTACAAATAAGAAAAATACTGCAGCAAAACAAAATCAATACTGGATAAAAAAAGGATGAAATGAAATTATTTGTGTTTTATTTCATGAAAATATACTAAGGATATGCTAATTATTTTTTGGAGAATTAAACTTTAAAGGACAATAGTATTCAGATGACCAAAAAGTCATCTTTTTGCAGTCTTTGCTCCCGAAAGTGAATTTGGTCGTAATTTCCCATATACATTTTTTTTAAATTATTATTATTTTTTTTATTATTTTTTTAAACCTTGCCTTCTCCTGCGTGTTCTCACCCATGTAAAGCTGCTTTATCAGAATCAGAATCAGAATCAGAACAGTTTTATTGCCATTGTTTGAGAACGGGTTCACAAACTAGGAATTTTTCTTGGTACAATCGTGCAACATAAAACACATATAACACAACAATTTAAATGTATCTTATAGCCAAACATAAATAATAAAATATCTATGGAGTATTGTTTTGGTTTTTTGGGAGCATTTTCTTAACCACAATTCAACTCAACTCAAGGTACAATTCCTGCGATAAAACATCAGTCGAAGAGAACACAAAATACAATACTAGCGGCTTACCTTCTTTTTTTCTGCTTTTTGACCGCCGGAGATTGTGTCCCATACTGCGAGTAGAAAACAGATCTATACTTCCGTGTTGATGATATCAATACTAATAAGAGCCATAATTTAAACACTAGTGACGGAACCGCAAAGTCTTTAGCAAAAAGTGGCAAAAACTTGTGCAACACATGAAATGTACAAATATGTTTCCGCGAGTTCTGACTATCCTTAAGGGTATTTTGCTAATTTCTTCAATTTATGTGCGAAAATAACACAATTTGGGATGAAGATGCTATCAAAACAGATTTTACGCAATATAAAATTGTCCCCAGTCCTCTGAGGGTGACGTCCACAGGCCAATGCAGGTCCATCCACATTTTGGAGCTAAAAGTAGGAGTTGCAGAATGTGCTGAAACTTGTTAGAAAACAAGCTTAAAATCACTACTGTGTGGAATTTTAACTGTAGGTCATCATTTTTAGGACCAGAACTATGAAATAAGTGCCAATGTTGTCAACTTTAATGGGGGCCTTCTGAATATCCTCCCATGTATATTGTTTATTAAACACTAATACACACCATTAACATTAACATAAGGGACAAGCGGTAGAAAATGGATGGATGGATAAAATCTAATTTCAGTAGCACAGCACCCTTGCAGAAAAAAAGTACAGGTAAACGCTGTGAGATTTTGCTGCATGCTTTGAATGGGAAAAAATAGTGCCATCTGGTGGAGATATTTAAAGTCAGTAGTTAAAATTACTCAAAAGTGGCATTCAGTGTAGTTTGGTCAATTTCGGCAAATTTACGAGGATGACGACTCAAAAAATATTTCTAAACAAATTCCCTCAGGCATATTTGATTGGAAATCTCTTAAAACACAGAAGTGAAGATAAATCACTCTGAATGTTCTCAACTCTTGTTTCAGTCATATTGACCTGACAAATGCGTGCTATGGGGTAAAACGTGTGGTGTATTAAACGCAATGCATTGTGGGACTTGCTGGCCTCTGAATAGCTCATTTACGCGGCTAAATGCAATACTCTGAGCTAAAGTTGTGTTTTTTTCTCTAACAAGTTCAAATAAGGACACAAACATGGCATCATTAACTGTCAAAATCGTTGTCATGACTTCAGAAAAAAACAACAATTTTAATAAAATGTATATATATATATATATATATATATATATACATATATATATATATATATATATATATATATATATATATATATATATATATATATATATATATATATATATATATATATATATATATTCAAGTACCTCAGAGTTCACGAGTGAGGGAAGAGTAGATCGTGAGATGGACAGGCGGATCGGTGCGGCGTCTTCAGTAATGCGGACGCTGTATCGATCCGTTGTGGTGAAGAAGGAGCTGAGCCGGAAGGCAAAGCTCTCAATTTACCGGTCGATCTACGTTCCCATCCTCACCTATGGTCATGAGCTTTGGGTTATGATCGAAAGGACAAGATCACGGGTACAAGTGGCCGAAATGAGTTTCCTCTGCCGGGTGGCGGGGCTCTCCCTTAGAGATAGGGTGAGAAGTTCTGCCATCCGGGAGGACCTCAAAGTAAAGCCGCTGCTCCTCCACATCGAGAGGAGCCAGATGAGGTGGTTCGGGCATCTGGTCAGGATGCCACACGAACGCCTCCCTAGGGAGGTGTTTAGGGCACGTCCGACCGGTAGGAGGCCACGGGGAAGACCCAGGACACGTTGGGAAGACTATGTCTCCCGGCTGGCCTGGGAACGCCTCGGGATCCCCCGGGAGGAGCTGGACGAAGTGGCTGGGGAGAGGGAAGTCTGGGCTTCCCTGCTTAGGCTGCTGCCCCCGCGACCCGACCTCGGATAAGCGGAAGAAGATGGATGGATGGATATATATATATATTTCCAGCGTGAAAGCAAAGCCAAGGAACCCAGGTTAGTGAGCTAATAAAGAATGGCCAATGGCCTGGAAAGCAGTTGTGAGACGATCAAACATCACTTTTAAGGCCATCGCCTGGTACATGTTGGTGTGTTCGTGGAATTTTCAGACTGTTACATTTGAATTAAAACAGGTTTTATTCTGTTTCACACATAGTATTTAATAGGCTGCTAAGCTAGCTTTGGGCTACAAACAGCATACAGTATTTTGGAAAAAAGCATAATGTCTGTGTACTTTTAGTTTTGGGTAAGCACATAAAATGAACGAGTATTATTTTCAGAGAAGTAGCGCTGTCAGTGGCCTAGTGGTTAGAGTGTTCACCCTGAGATCGGTAGGTTGTGAGTTCAAACCCCGGCCGAGTCATACCAAAGACTATAAAAATGGGACCCATAACTCCCTGCTTGGCACTCAGCATCAAGGGTTGGAATTGGGGGTTAAATCACCAAAAATGATTCCCGGGCGCGGCCACCGCTGCTGCCCACTGCTCACCTCACCTCCCAGGGGGTGATCAAGGGTGATGGGTCAAATGCAGAGAATAATTTCGCCACACCTAGTGTGTGTGTGACAATCATTGGTACTTTAACTTTAACTTTAATTGTCATCAAAGTATTTTAAAGTAATGATGGGCTTGTTTTTTTCAGGGAAACCTGCTTATGAAATGAGGCTGGGCTCCCTCACTCCATCTCAGACAAGTACGAGATGAAAGCCGTAGATTATGCGCAATTTGAGCCTTAACAAACTTTGCATTCTGAAATTATTCACCATTAAAAAACTGACTCCGTTGATGAAATATATACAAGTTTGTCCAAATCTCGTGTTCATATGGATCAATTCCACCCTTGATTTAACTGAACAGCCATGTAAACAAAACGCTTCAGCCAACAAAAATGGCCACCGCAGCCCCACAATGCATTGCACGTGTCCTTTTCAAGCCTCATAGTGGAGCTTCATTGGCCATAACTGAGCTTGACTGAACAACGCCTCTGCTGGTTGCAGCCAGGTAGTGCACACTCCATTTAGCCTAAGACAACTAATCCATACAACACAACGTTAATAATAAAGTGGTTGACAGAATGATTATCGAGGGATAAACATTAGTACTCAAAACAATGTCTTTTAAACATCCTTCCGGAAGAGCGTTTGGTTTGAAAAATAAACCAGACGTGAGCATCAAAGAAAGGTTGCAACAACTTTTAACAAAACATGACACCCGAGTGAGAGCTGAGTCCTCATTTGCATACGCTGACATTTTGCTGAGAATACTTCAACGTTAGACTGAGCTGTAATGAACTCCTGCCAGGGAGCAGTCAGGGAATAATGTTTCCATAAAGGTAACCTGTCCACATCTCCTCCTGGAGAAAGATGTGGAGGAGGAAAAGGCTTTTTTTCCCCCTTCTTCCTTCTGCAATGTTGTGTGCTTGATAACAAAGGAACATTTTTCTTTCAGCGGACTTCATCCGTCTTTCGTGATTTAGTGAATTTTTCCTGCCTCTTTACAGGCTAATTGCACTCGGAGTCTTGCAAATTTGTTAGTGGTGACACCTCGCCTACCCATTGGGAATGCATCTCATTACCGGACGCCACGTCCAGGAACATCTGATATTATTAGCTGTCATTAATCTGCGACATACGGCGAAAAAGGATGGGTTTTTCCTGACCTAACGTATATTCCGCTCTACCCCGGTATTGAGCACTGTATAACGGATAAACCACAGAAACCTCGACTATACATTGTATGTATATATATATATATATATATATATATATATATATATATATATATATATATATATATATATATATATATATATATATATATATATATATATATATATATATATATATATATATATATATATATACACTACTGTTCAAAAGTTTGGGGTCACATTGAAATGTCCTTATTTTTGAAGGAAAAGCACTGTACTTTTCAATGAAGATAACTTTAAACTAGTCTTAAATTTAAAGAAATACACTCTATACATTGCTAATGTGGTAAATGACTATTCTAGCTGCAAATGTCTGGTTTTTGGTGCAATATCTACATAGGTGTATAGAGGCCCATTTCCAGCAACTATCACTCCAGTGTTCTAATGGTACAATGTGTTTGCTCATTGGCTCAGAAGGCTAATTGATGAGTAGAAAACCCTTGTGCAATCATGTTCACACATCTGAAAACAGTTTAGCTCGTTACAAAAGCTACAAAACTGACCTTCCTTTGAGCAGATTGAGTTTCTGGAGCATCACATTTGTGGGATCAATCAATTGTTTGGGTGACCCCAAACTTTTGAACGGTAGTGTATATATATATATATATATATATATATATATATATATATATATATATATATATATATATATATATATATATATATATATATATATATATATATATATACATATATGTATATATATATACATATATGTATATATACATATATGTATATATATGTTTACTGAAAAGGGAACTGCACTTTTTTCATTGTGACAAGAACACATGTTTTTATTTATTTTAAACAACATGAGCAAAAGTCAGCTAACGTTGGAGCCAAAGGGAATCGTTTTATTCCGCCTATAAAGCGCTGTAATAACATATATATATATATATATATATATATATATATATATATATATATATATATATATATATATATATATATATATATATATACATATACACACTGTATATGTAATGTAGTAACCGCCGCATGCCGCATTCATAATACCATGTAATATGTACGTATTTTGCTCGTTTTAAGCATACTGCGGCGTATTACTGACATATCACAATGTTCGTTTTTCCCTCCAACAACAAACCTACAACTCAAAGCATACTTTGTGAGAGACAACAAAGACAAATTTGGGTCAAATTTTGATCCAGAACCTTATATTTTTTAACCTGAACATAAGGAGGATGAGCTACAAGTTTTAGAAGCTGCGTGATAAACAGATCCAGCAATATTGTTTAGTGCTAAATAAGATACAGAACTATGAACAAAATAAACAAAAAAATCACTTACTGTAAAACAGTGCTAATCAACTGGCGGCCCGGGCGCCAAATCCAACCCGGTAGTGACACCAGACCGGCCCCCAAGTTCAGTTCAAAACGTGGAAAATACTTAATTTTTTCCCCAAAACATTCCTGAAAACACTCTAACGCTTCTTTTGTATAAAGGCACATTGAACAGTGTGAACACATTGGCAGATCCTTACGTTGACTTTTTCACCATCTAAAGGCTAGCATCCCTTGTGTTTGACATAACAGGGAGATTTTGTCCTGAAATGTCGAATTAATAAAATAATACAAAAATAAAGCACAGAGGGTGTTGATTCTCACAATAGAGATGGGAGAAGTTCGGCCCCCAGTCTTTGGCTTTCTGAAACTGTGGCCGCTATGACAATTTAGTTGTATAGCTGTACTGTACAATGTCTGCTCTCACTGAGATACCAACTGATGGGATTTTCCTATCTTCCCCTTTAGATAGAAAATAGTCATAATTCTCACGAAGGGTTAAAAAAAAAACTAGTATCCGAAAACGAGCATCTTTTTGTGTCTTTCTAGCCATTTGCGAGTTTAAGTTGGATGTCGAACTTGACCAACTTTTCGGTTTATTGCCACATCCCTCTACTATCCAGGTGAGAGGCCTGATTTATAGTCTAGTATTAACTTTTACCAGCTCAGAGGTGATGCAGCACCTCACCAGCTCAGTATGTCAATATAGCAGCATAAACTCCTTAACTCTGTGTGATCATGGCGCCGCAAAGAATAGGTTGTCTGCAATAGCTTCTATTATAACAATATCGCTAATACTTGGTTAATATTCAGGTCATAACATGTTCAGTCGTGGTCAGTTTCCAATATTTTCTATTTTTTTGTGTTGGTCACAAAAAACATTCATGAAGTTTGGTTCATTTATGAATTTATTATGGGTCTACTGAAAATGTGACCAAATCTGCTGGGTCAAAAGTATACATACAAGCAATGTTAATATTTGGTTACATGTCTCTTGGCAAGTTTCACTGCAATAAGGCACTTTGAGACATCAAATGGATAAAGATAAGATCTTCTGGAGGAAAGTTCTGTGGTCAGATGAAACAAAAATGTAGCTGTTTGGCTGCAATACCCAACAATATGTTTGGAGGAGAAAAGGTGAGGTATTTAATCCCAGGAACACCAATTCCTACCGTCAAGCATGGTGGTGGTAATATTATGCTCTGGGCCTGTTTTGCTGCAAATTGAACTGATGCTTTACAGAAAGTAAAAGGGACAATGAAAAAGGATTACCTCCAAATTCTTCAGGACAACCTACAATCATCAGCCTGTAGGTTGGGTCTTGGGCACAGTTGGGTGTTCCAAAAGGACAATAAGCCCAAACACACGTCAAAAGTGGGAAAGGAATGGCTAAATCAGGCTAGAATTAAGGTTTTAGAATGGCCTTCCTAAAATCTTGACTTAAATGTGTGGACAATGCTGAAGAAACAAGTCCATGTCAAAAAACTAACACATTTAGCTGAACTGCACCAATTTTGTCAAGAGGAGTGGTCAAAAAATTCAACCAGAAGCTTGCCAGAAGCTTGTGGATGGCTACCAAAAGCGCCTTATTGCAGTGAAACTTGCCAAGGGACATGTAACCAAATATTAACATTGCTGTATGTATACTTTTGACCCAGCAGATTCGATCACATTTTCAGTAGACCCATAATAAATTCATAAAATAACAAATTTTTATGAATATTTTTTGTGACCAATAAGTATATGCTCCAGTCACAAAAAAAATAAGACTTGTAGAAATTATTGGAAACTCAAGACGGCCATTACATTATGTTCTTTACAAGTGTATGTAAACTTTTGACCACGACTGTATATGGAGTAATGTTGGAGGTTTTTGGAGGTTTTTTTAAAGGGCTTTATGGGCAGAATAAAGTACTCCTTTTAGCTGCATTGTTAGCTACCTCTTATTGCCGTATAGTTCGAGTTAGAATGCATTAAGAAAAAAACATGTGTTCTTGAATGATAAGCTGAATTAAAAAAAAAGTGCAGTTCCTCTTTGTAGACAATGCAAAACTTGATTCAAAACAGTTTATATAGTTGTTGGTAAATTCAAATAATCTGTCATAAGGCTTAAAAAAAAGAAACATTGAAGGCAGTAAACATATATTTAAAAAATATGTATTGTATACTTGTCTATGTAAATAAAGAGTGCTTGATGTAAGTCCACATCTCACTGGATGTTTTTGTGCGCATATCAACTATTGGATGTCTTTATGTCATCTTTCAAACTGTTTTGTTCTCAAATCCCTTTTGACTTCAAATGAACATGACAACCTTTAAAGAAGATTTTCAGACACAATCCATCCTCTTTCATTGCAACCTGTGTTTGTACACATATGTTTCATTTGATACAGCATCTTTGGCATTTTCCTTAGCCCGCACAGCCCCGCCTGGAGACTGCTGCACGCACACTAGATAGGATTACACCTTCTAAGCAGATTTGGTTGCGGAAGGGTTAATGCAGATCCCCGTGCTTTGCTGAACAAACAGGACATCATTTGAAGACACAGGAACTAAGCGGGCTCTCATTAAGCGGAGGCAGGGTGTTTCGGTCCTGCTTTCTTGTGGAAGAAGCACGTCGCGGCCTCCCGCCCGGCTCTCTGAGCGACGTGCAGTATGTGGCCTAATGACTAAAAAGTTCCTCTATAAAAAGTATACAACACTGCTCCCTGCAAATTGAGTTTCCTCTTTGTGCCAATTGAGGGTGGTTTATGTAGGCTGCAGGGAGTTCTTTTGAACTTGCCCCCACCTCCCTCGAAAAAAAACCCCCCACCAAATTCCTGGGTCGACCCCCGTCCTTCTCTTGTGGAAGAGGTGGCGGATGGCTCAGACACCCAAATTCATGCCACATTGCGCAGAAACCCGACAAAAGCGAAGGTAAATAACATATTTGAAAATGGGGTTAAGATGGCATAAAGCAGGTGTTTCTCTTCTCCTTTATTGCTCGTAAAAAGGTGTGTGAATCAGGTTTTCTCGAATGAAAGGGTGCGGTAACTTTCTGGTGCAAAGTCCCAGGCGTCTTTTCAGTTTGTTGTTTACGAAATGCAGCTTGAATATTTATCAGTCTCTTGATTAGAATGCAAACATGCTTAAATAGCACTACTTGCTGTGAAGTATACTATGTATATATATTATATATATTATATATATCAGTGGCATGCGGTGAGGTTAATGTCTGGTGAGGCACGACTACATCATCAGTCAGATTTACAAACATATATGAACCTGCAGTGCAGGTGTACCTAATGTTGTGTCCCTGCGGTCGTTTGCGGCTCCTGCAGCGCGAGCATTGTTGTTTTTGCACTTTTTGGCTTCCTGTTAAGTGACTTTTTTTGGGTGGATTCGGTCTTGCACGTGGAGGGTTTGGGTGTGGGCTTTGGTTGCTGTGGCCGCGGCGCTCCCGTCGGGGGTGCATTCTGCGGCGGAGGTGCTTGGCACCAGGAGGCGGGGTTATGAGACGAGCCTCCAGTTTTATGATCGCTCAGCACAAGAAATACGTTACACACATACAGATGTTGACAAAATACACTGTACATTATATACCTCAGCTAACTAAACCATGGAAATGTATAATATAATTCATATAGCAATACAGTCTCACTGCACAGCAGGCCAGCAGTTAGCCGAGTCATTGCGCACAATCCATGTTGAGGCACGAATCAGTGACGTGCCTCAACTGGCTGCTGATCACCGCACCGTCTCTTCTCAGTATTTGAACGGCAAATGTGAAAATAAAAATAAAAATAATCTAAAACTGGTGAAGTTAAATGGAAAATAACTTTAGTATTATCACTGGATACATATAACAATTTAATTAATTTTTTTTTCTTTTTACTTTTTTTTTCTTTCCATGATGGCAGGTGAGGCCGTGCCTCCCCTGCCTCTAGTGACGGCACGCCACTGATATATATATATATATATATATATATATATATATATATATATATATATATATATATATATATATATATATATATATATATATATATATATATATATATATATATATATATATATATATATTTAAATATATATATATATATATATATATATATATATATATATATATATATATATATATATATATATATATATATATATATACATACAGTCGTGGTCAAAAGTTTACATACACTTATGAAGGACATAATGTCATGGGTGTCTTGAGTTTCCAATAATTTCTACAACTCTTATTTTTTTGTGATAAAGTGATTGGAGCACATACTTGTTGGTCACAAAAAACATTCATGAAGTTTGGTTCTTTTATGAATTTATTATGGGTCTACTGAAAATGTGACCAAATCTGCTGGGTCAAAAGTATACATACAGCAATGTTAATATTTGGTTACATGTCCCTTGGCAAGTTTCACTGCAATAAGGCGCTTTTGGTAGCCATCCACAAGCTTCTGGCAAGCTTCTGGTTGAATTTTTGACCACTCCTCTTTACAAAATTGGTGCAGTTCAGCTAAATTTGTTGGTTTTCTGACATGGACTTGTTTCTTCAGCATTGTCTACACGTTTAAGTCAGGACTTTGGGAAGGCCATTCTAAAACCTTAATTCTAGCCTGATTTAGACATTAATTTCCCACTTTTGACGTGTGTTTGGGGTCATTGTCCTTTTGGAACACCCAACTGCGCCCAAGACCCAACCTCCGGGCTGATGAGTTTAGGTTGTCCAGAAGAGTTTGGAGGTAATCCTCCTTTTTCATTGTCCCATTTACTCTCTGTAAAGCACCAGTTCCATTGGCAGCAAAACAGGCCCAGAGCATAATACTACCACCACCATGCTTGACTGTAGGAGTGGTGTTCCTGGGATTAAAGGCCTCACCTTTTCTCCTCCAAACATATTGCTGGGTATTGTGGCCAATCAGTTAATTTTTTTCATCTGACATCACATGGACAAAGATAAGACCTTCTGAAGGAAATTTCTGTGGTCAGACGAAATGATTGGAAACTCAAGACAGCCATGACATTATGTTCTTTACAAGTGTATGTAAACTTTTGACCACGACTGTACGTATATATGTACATTGGACCAGTTAAGGGCCACATCTCCATCATTATTCAGCTTTTTGTGTCGTCCTCGCCAGTTCCAGGTCCTAATTGGCTGTCAAAGGGTCCCAACTTGTCAGATGACATACCCAGATGTCTCATGTCCAGGTGAGATGCATGATTTCTGATCCACAATAAAGTTACAGGGAGCAAGAAAGGGAGGAAGCAGTAGACCACTCCATGATGTAAATATAGGCACACACGGAAGTGATCACAGCGAGGCCCGCTATAAATAGTTTATCTTTGTTAGCGCTTATAATAACAATATCACTAATACTTGGTTAATATTCAAGTCACGAAATGTAAATTGAGTATTGTCGGCGCTTTTTGAATAGTTATTCATCTGATTTTATGTGCGGAATAGTTGAGCTCTCATTGGCTCCACTTTAAGCAAACTTTTTTTTACATGTATTTAATATTTAGAATGCATGAAAAAAAAAAATCTATCAGTCGTCATGTAATAATGAATGTGAAGGATAGTTAAAATTCTCAAAAAAGTGCAGTTCCCCTTTAACGATTAGTCGACTATCTTTGTGATTAATTGAGTAATCGGGTTATGAAGTTGACCTCTATTCAGATGCTCTAATTTAGCAAACTGCTTTAAACTTCATATTGACATATTTTTGGGCATGTGCTTACTAATAGTAATGATCAATAAATAGGCATTTATTCTGTAACTGTGCTGCCCATTATTATTATTTTTTTTAAAAGCAAGAATAGGCAAAACGCTAATAAAAACAAAGTTTACATTTTTATGTCAGTAAAGGACAGTGAAATAGCTGCAATTAAAACAAAACATCAAAGTTATCTAGCTTGCTGAAAAAGAAAATATCATTTTGCGAAGTTGTCTTTAGAAAGATTCACACAGGTATATAGACAATGTTTAGATTGCAGACTTTGGCTAAAATAATAGTTATAGATGTTTTACACACAACTTTGTCTCACAGGTATTACCTAGCCAGCGAACAAGCTAACTAACAACTTTGTCTCTCAGGTGTTAGCTAGCTAGCTAACAAGCTAACTAATAATTTTCACTCTCAGTTTTTAGCTATTTAGACATGTAACAACTTTGTCTCTCAGGTGTTAGCTAGCTAGCTGACAAGCTAACTAATAATTTTCACTCTCAGTTTTTAGCTATTTAGACATGTAACAACTTTGTCTCTCAGGTGTTAGCTAGCTAGCTAACAAGCTAACTAATAATTTTCACTCTCAGTTTTTAGCTATTTAGACATGTAACAACTTTGTCTCTCAGGTGTTAGCTAGCTAGCTAACAAGCTAACTAATAATTTTCACTCTCAGTTTTTAGCTATTTAGACATGTAACAACTTTGTCTCTCAGGTGTTAGCTAGCTAGCTAACAAGCTAACTAATAATTTTCACTCTCAGTTTTTAGCTATTTAGACATGTAACAACTTTGTCTCTCAGGTGTTAGCTAGCTAGCTAACAAGCTAACTAATAATTTTCACTCTCAGTTTTTAGCTATTTAGACATGTAACAACTTTGTCTCTCAGGTGTTAGCTAGCTAGCTAACAAGCTAACTAATAATTTTCACTCTCAGTTTTTAGCTATTTAGACATGTAACAACTTTGTCTCTCAGGTGTTAGCTAGCTAGCTAACAGGCTAACTAACACTTTTCACTCTCTTGTTGAGGCCCTCTCATCCCTATCATTGTTTGCACTGTTTTATTTATGTCAAACATGTTTTTAATATATTTTAATTAAACTTGAATTGTATTTGATGTATGTTTTGGACTAAAACAAATTCATGGGAAAGAAACTGTTCAATGATGTTTATTGGTGCAAAATAACAAATGTAACATAATGAAAACATAAAGTCATGTTCCTGTTTTATTTTACTCAAGCTGCTACATTTTCCCTTTTTAACAATTTGCCTTTGAACTACTCCTAAGTCTGCAAGTTTTAGAGAAATGCACACAATTAAGACAGCAACTGGAATGGAAGCCAAATTGCTATCACTGCTAGTTCCTGAGTTATGCTACTATGTCAAAATTACTCCTACAAATGTGATTGTTTATAGCCAGGGACCCCCAGACTAAATTGGGACCCTAAGCAGAATTGTATTTGGTCACTGCAGGTGCTGCAGTGTTCTTCCATTTAGTGCTTTCAACAACCGGAAGTAGAAGTGGCGTTCAGTCTTCTAGCCATCCATAGCGTTTTCCACTCGTATGAATTTTTCATTCATCACTCGTTTGTAAGTTTTACAGTATAACGTCATACTTACTAAACCGTCCCATGTGTGATGTCTGTAGGAGTGTCCTTCACCATATTTGTACGTGCTATGTATTCAAGTTAACATCGTTAGCATTAGCTAATATGCTAACACATTACGAGTGCCTGTCTTATTATTATTATTAACTTACAACTGCATTATTTTAGTATTGTTTCAGTTTCACAAAATCGGCAGTGAGTTCACTCAAATGTCAACGTGGAGTTTTTGAGTCTGTTTAGCTGATTGGAGAGTTAGCTTCCGCAGCTAGTGGGTCCATGATGATGACTTTCATTTTGTTTGATCAGTCGTTTTACAGTTTTACAGTCGTGTTACAGGCACTGTTTGGAAACAATTGAGATATGTTTATTAATATTTACAGAATCTTACTGCGTAAATAACTCATTTCACAATGTATATATCGGCATCTTATAGTCCGGTGGAGTGTTGTTGGTACCGGTACCAAAATTATTTCAATACTTTTCTAAATAGAGGGGACCACAAAAAATTGCATTAGTGGCTTTATTTTAACGAAAAACCTTAGGGTACATTAAACATGTTTCTTATTGCAAATTTGTCCTTAAATAAAATAGTGAACATACAAGACAACTTGTCTTTTAGTAGTAAGCAAGCAAACAAAGGCTCCTAATTTAGCTGCTGACATATGCAATAACATATTGTGTAATTTTCCATTCTATTATTTTGTCAACATTATTAAGTACAAGTGGTAGAAAATGGATTAATAATCTACTTGTTCATGTACTGTTAATATCTGCTTACTTTCTCTTTTAACATGTTCTATCTACACTTCTGTTAAAATGTAATAATCATTTATTCTTCTGTTGTTTGGATACTTTACATTAGTTTTGGAAGATACCACAAATTTGGGTATCAATCCGATACAAAGTAGTTACAGGATCATACATTGGTCATATTCAAAGTCCTCATGTGTCCAGGGACATATTTCCTGAGTTTATAAACATAATATACATTTTTTTTTAAACGAAAGAAGATGTTGTGATGCCAAAAAATATTGACGTAATCATAGTAGTATTGATTAGATATGCTACTGTATTTGGTATAATTACAGTGGATGTTAGGAGTAGATCCACTAATGGCATTTGTTTACATTTGACGCCGGTGAGCTACGGTGTGTAGTGAAGCATGTTTAGCTATTTCTCGCACTGCAGGGATAATACTTGTAAGAAACATACATTATTTGTCGCCATGGAGGTGAGGATTAGTGATTTAGAAATAGATAAAACACTGCAGACTGCGGCTGGACTTAGCCGCTAGCTAGCTAGCCATGTCTTAAAGCACCTCTTCCTGAGGGCGTTTCAGTGTTAAAACTTCACCTTTATCGTCAGTTTTTGAAGCCAAAATGCGTCCATTCTCCCTTTTCTGTCTACACACTGTGTCTGCTTGTAAGTACTCTGTGATTGTGCACTGCCGAACATGCTCGTCTGCTCGTAATCCAGCAATGACTCGACGTGATGACGACGGGGATGCGGGGGACTGGCGGACCGGTACTTTTCAGAGGCGGTATAAGACCGAATATGATATATATTAGTATCGCGGTACTATACTAATACTGGTATACTGCACAACCCTAGTCCTGTGCGACTAATATATGGAAACATATTTTTTTCTTTGATAGTTTAGTGGTGCAACTTATATTCCGGTGCGCTCTGTAGTCTGGGAAATACAGTAATTTTCTCCAAAAATGTTGACTTTTACATAAAAATGCTCCTAACTGACACAATAAATACGTATTAAAAAAGCTTGCAAATACTTGTTTTTGCCGTCTTTTGTCCTGCGCTATCTTTATTGCCAAAAGCCAATGTTGGCGGCATCCCACGTGGAAGCAACGGGGGCCCCAATGCCTACGACTCAGCCAAGTGGCACCAATTGTCTTCCATGTCGGGGGGCATAAAAAAAACCTCAAGAAGGTCTCAGTGTAAATCCCGACACTTCTTCTTCTTCTCCTTCTTGGTTCCCCCACACCCTGCCCTCCTCACAATTATGCACACGCTCTGCCATAAATCTAATGCGCTTTCATGATCTCTGCGAGTACATAAAATGTGTTTGGCGGATTTGCATACAAACATACTTATTCTAAATCCCCCTCAGAAGTTGTAAATGATTGTCTTTTCCCCGAAATACATCTCCACAAATTGTATTTGGGCATGTTTATGAATCCTATTACGGCGCGAGGTTTATCATATTTTGTGGACAGCGATGGCTTCTCAGCGAAGCTGTTAGGGAGAGGGAGAGAGCGGCCTTGGGCGATTGTCATTTGTTTCAGATGGGCGCTGGATTCCCCTTCATTGCTCCGTGACAGCTTCACTGTACCAAGATGGATCTCTTAAGTCCTTGCGTCAGGCTTCATTCAGTAACGACTGTAAGGCAGAGAGGCCACACTTTTGTTGTGGTTTCATTTACGACTTATGTGTATAACAGTTTTAAGACATACCTCCTAATTATTCAATTATTTAAATATATATATATATATTTTTTAATATATCTATTTTTTTATCAAATTGTTTTTTTCAATTACGTTTTTATGAACACACCTCTTAGCACGTCCGTCATACTCAATACACTTCATCTACAGTCGTGATCAAAACCTGACCACAGATCTTTCCTCCAGAAGGTCTCATCTTTGTCCATGTGATGTCAGATGAAAGAAAAATTGAGCTGTTTGGCCACAATACCCAGCAATATGTTTGGAGGAGAAAAGGTGGGGCCTTCAATCCCAGGAACACCATCCCTACTGTCAAGCATGGTGGTGGTAGTATTATGCTATGGGCCTGTTTTGCTGCCAATGTAACTGGTGCTTTACAGAGAGTAAATGGGACAATGAAAAAGGAGGATTACCTACAAATTCTTCAGGACAACCTAAAATCATCAACCCGGAGGTTGGGTCTTGGGCGCAGTTGGGTGTTCCAACAGGACATACCAAAGACAATACAAATGGGACCCATTACCTCCCTGCTTGGCACTCAGCATCAAGGGTTGGAAATGGGGGTTAAATCACCAAAAATGATTCCCGGGCGCGGCCACCTGCTCCCCTCACTTCCCAGGGGGTGATCAAGGTTATTAAGAGTCCAGAGAGCAGATAATGTAAGAACAACTGTTGGTGTGTCGCAGTCAGTACAACACAAATCCATAAATTGGTGATATCGATACCAGGGGTAGTATCAGTATATGATCCAGACTAGGGTGATTAGGTCGATATTTTTATTTTCTAAAAATATTTTTTGTGAAGGACATAATGTCATGGCTGTCTTGAGTTTCCAATAATTTCTACAACTCTTATTTGTTTGTGATAAAGTGATCGGAGCGCATACTTGTTGGTCACAAAAAACATTCATGAAGTTTGGTTCTTTTATGAATTTATTATGGGTCTACTGAAAATGGGACCAAATCTGCTGGGTCAAAAGTATACAAACAGTAATGTTAATATTTGGTTACATGTCCCTTGGCAAGTTTCACTGCAATAAGGCGCTTTTGGTAGCCATCCACAAGCTTCTGGCAAGATTCTGGTTGAATTGTTGATCACTCCTCTTGACAAAATTGGTGCAGTTCAGCTAAATGTGTTTGTTTTCTAAAATGGACTTGTTTCTTCAGCATTGTCCACACGTTTAAGTGAGGACTTTGGGAAGGCCATTCTAAAGCCTTAATTCTAGCCTGATTTAGCCATTCCTTTACCACTTTTGACATGTGTTTGGGGTCATTGTCCTGTTGGAACACTCAACTGCGCCCAAGACCCAACCTCCGGGCTGATGATATTAGGTTGTCCTGAAGAATTTGGAGGTAATCCTCTTTTTTCATCGTCCCATTTACTCTCTGTAAAGCACCAGTTCTTTTAGGCAGCAAAACAGACCCAGAGCATGATACTACCACCACCATGCTTGCCAGTAGGTCTGGTGTTCCTGGGATTAAAGGCCTCACCTTTTCTCCTCCAAACATATTGCTGGGTATTGTGGCAAAACAGCTCAATTGTTTGACATCACATGGACAAAGATAAGACCTTCTGGATGAAAATCCTGTGGTCAGATGATTTGTTTCTCATTCTGTCCTAAAGAATAGTTTCCTATGTATTCATATTACTCCACAACATGCATCTAATAAAATTTAGAATAAGGTCATATTTTGTATAGAAAATAAAGTATATTCATGAATTTGATGATTAAGATAATAATAATGTTGATTGTTGTTATTGTTATTAATATTAATAATATTATAATTTCAGACAAATAAAACAAAATAATCAGAAAGTTTGCTACCCTAGGACAGGTGTAAGTCCACTTGACTAACCCTAAGGGTTTTCCCTCCACCTATGCCTTATGAGTGACAGGACAACAAAAAGTGTCAAAAACATTACGGAATCATCCAGAACATTGTCCCAGCAGAGTACAAGGCACTGTAACTGCAAATCCGTATTTTATGCCCACCCCTAAAAAAGACATAATGAAGTTTTGCATAATAGAGCAGTCTTTAGCAAGATTTTGTTAGCAGATGGCAATAATAAGGGCTCCCTCTACCTGGCTGCAGCCATAAATCAAAGCCACTTCAACAATGTCACATATTTTCTGCCTGTTTTCCTCTAGGGGGGTGGCGTAGGGGTCTCATGCACTCATCAAGCATTAATTGGTGCTGAGTAGGGAAGGTCATAAACATTTCAAGAGTTATAAAACTTTCATTAAGTTCTCACGATATCGCGGGAGTGAATGACCCTCTTGCTCTCGCTTTTTTTTTTTGTCCCGGGCGATGTTGAAGAGGGGAGCGATTGGGGGAACAAGCGGCCTCTTTGTGGCGCGGGGAGCCTTTTTCAAACTGTCTCGGCCTCTTGACTCGTCCTAAGCCAGAGATCAGAGCTTGGAAAGTGGCAAAACAAAGGGCCGATTTAATGAGATTGTAAAACAGGCTGAGTGGAAAGGAGGGGGGTTACCAAATAGCCAGACTGCAAGCTTCGGTCCATTTCAAAAGGTCTTTTCAGGATCTCCCCTAAGCCGTCTCAATACGAGGGGGGACAAAATCAAAGGGAACCAAATTCTCTGACAGCTTTTGACATGAGGAAGATGTGAATATTTGTCTCTAATGCACAATGGAGTCACATTCCTGACATGAAATCTGTCTTCTCGATGCTGCTTAGAATCTACTTTCTTGTGAGCTGCAATTGAACACGGTTCTTTCTAAAGTAACACTGTATTGTTTTTTTAAAGTGTAAAAAAACTGTTTTGTGAAAAGTATACAAAGAAAAACATATTTTACATATGTTCACCGCACCTGGCTATAAGGTATATAATTGTTAGCAATATTTTGTAAATGTTTATTTACATACCTTGATCGTGTCCACATTATGCCTGTAACACCGCAGTAAAATGGCTGATCAAACACAAGAGAAGTCGTTGTCATGGACCCACTAGCTGCTGAAGCTCACTCTCAAATCAGCTAAACAGACTCAATAATTCCATGGTGATGTTTTGGTGAATTTACGAAACCCAAACAATACAAAAAGAATGCCGTTGTAAGTTAATTATACTACACAAACACTTGGAAACAAGTTGACATGTTCGCTAATGCTACTAATGCTACTAATGCTATCTTGATTACATTACGATAGCACGTACAAATATGCATGAAAACACTCCTACAAACATCACACATGGGACAATATAGTAAGTCTGACTTACTATATATTGTAAAACTTTACATTACGATAGCACGTACAAATATGCATGAAAACACTCCTACAAACATCACACATGGGACAATATAGTAAGTCTGACTTACTATATATTGTAAAACTTGCAAACGTTGCTTGGAGTGATGAAGAACCGCTATGGACGGTTATACTTTCGATTCAAGCGAAGAAAAATCCATCAATTAGCCGCACCGTCTGATAAGCCACAGGGTGCAAAGCGTTGGAAAAGTGTAGCGGTTTATAGTCCGGAAAATACACTAACTATAGCACTGATCACCAGTGACACGGGTTGTGTCAAATACTTTTTTAAGTAACATTTGTACCCTTTCCATAGTCATACAAGTGTAAAAATAAGTTAAATGGCCAAAAATGGCCTTAACTGTATTGAAATTTGTCATACCAGCACACATGAGATGGCACACAATTGTGTACCCAGATTTAAGCTAAGGTGTACCACATGAACAATAATATGTACATATAATTTAAATAGGATATAAATAAAGTTGGCTGTAAATAGCATAGGTTAATAGGAATATAGTGTAAATCAAATAGAGTGTTATTATGTAGTGCAAATAGAATACAAAAACAATGACAGCAAACCAAATCAAATAATAGCCTATCTTTCGTTTCCTTTCATTATTGTATTCCATATTTATATGCTAAAGGTTTTTAGAGAAATTGCAGTACCAAAAAGTACAAAAATACATTTAACCACTGTTTAAAAATATAAAACTAATTATGAAACTATAAGGGAATGATCAACTAAGTGCTAAATAACGTGTGCTAGCATGCAATAAATGTGTGTGTACCGGTACTATTCATAGGCGTGTTGTGGGTTATTTACTAAGACTGCGTGTACAACTGATAACAAGTGCAAACATGGGGCAGACCACCCTATTTAAATTAGTATGTTGCATGTACACCGGCTGTCACTATGGAGACACTCATTTCCCTCCACATTTATGGCATCTGAGTTGTTTTGTAATGTTGTTGACATGCAGCACACAATTATTAAATCAATAACTTTTTTGGGGCTACATTGAAGCGCAATCTACACCGAACAGAACTTATTTTTAGCACACTGAATGTGCGCTCTGGGAGGCACTGAGGTATGGTGATGATTCCAGAAAATGCACATTGCAAGAAGTTTTTTTCTTAAAGGAGAATTATTAGGACATATTTCCTATCCAAAAAACACCAAAAAAAGTACCAACAGACACCAAAACCAATCATTATAATACATTTTAATCACCCCCTTAGGTCCAGCAGCTATAAAATTATTTGATGATATTGTTGACGGTTAAATATGTTGACACGCAGACAGACGGAATATTCTCTCTCAATTGTCTGTCTTTGCGGCCCAGTTGCCTTCTTTGTCACAGCCATTTGTATGTAACTTTGTGATTTTGCACGCACATTTCAAATGTGCTAAATATAGATGCAAAACAGCAACCGCAGGACAGTTTTAGTCTTGATAAATCACATTGAGAGCACTAAATGAATATATGAATTAATATATTTGCAACTCTTCCTCCCAGTATTGTGGCTGTTCTAAAATCAGCATATATCTTGCTTATTCATAAAGACAGATACGCAAAATAGATAACGCTCACTATTTTACTCATTTATTATAAGTGCAATCGACTGCGTGCGAGCTTAATGCAGTGGATCATATTTGCGTGTGCTATCAAGTTTGCACGTGTTTTAATATACACAAACCTATAATGGATCAGGCCCTACAGCAGGGATGTCAAACTCAAATACAGAGTGGGCCAAAATTTAAAACTGAACAAAGCCGCGGGCCAAGGTTCAACAAATTAACCTTTTAATAGGGACCCAAACAAGTTTTGCATTGAATATTGAACAAGCAAGGCTTATATAACTTTATAGTGACATGCAAAATCGAGTTTCAAATAATAATAATAATAATTTAAAAATATCAATGGCATATCAAATACAATTTAAATAAAAATCGAATGCCTCTTTTCTATTTGCAGCCTTCTGAGGTAAACATCAACATTAACTTTTTCCACAGGATAATACATTTGAAAATATAATAACAATGAATAAACCAACCATTGAGGACTTTAAACTGCTCAGTTGGCAACACACTGATCTAATCTGATGTGCCCAAGCCAAAAACCTGGCATCTTTTCTTGGATGCTAGTTCATTAATGTCGGGGCTCAGGCTTTGAGCTGAGGCAACCTTCATTATCCAACAAAGGTGTTCATCAGTCATTATAACTCGTAGTCCACCCGGACCACAGTCTTGGGGGCGTGCCTTAAATGCACTGCCTTTAACATCCTCTACGAGATGTCGTCACATCCGCTTTTCATTCATTCTAACAACGTGCCGGCCCAGTCACAAGATATGTGCGGCTTATGTACGCACACACACGTGAATGCAATTCACACTTGATCAACAGTGATACAGGTTACACTGAAGGTGACCGTATAAACAACTTTAACACTGTTAGAAATATACGCCACACTGTGAACCCACACCAAACAAGAATGACAAATACATTTCGGGAGAACATCCGCACCGTAACACAACATAAACACAACAGAACAAATAAGCAGAACCCTTTGCAGTACTAACTCTTCTGAGACGCTACAAAATACACCCCTGCTACCACCAAGAAAGAAACAGTTTCCATGCCTTAGTGCTTGATTTTATACACCGGGCCAAGTGATTAGGACACCTGATTCTCATCATTTGGATGGGTGGCCAAATACTTTTGGCAATATAGTAGGGGTGTAACGGTACACAAAAATTTTGGTTCGGTACGTACCTCGGTTTAGAGGTCACGGTTCGGTTCATTTTCGGTACAGTAAGAAAACAACAAAATATACATTTTTTTGGTTATTTATTTACCAAATTTGCAAAATCTTCCACCAAAAATATTTTTCTTAGTGGAATATTTGATGTGAAGTAATCGGAACCTTAGATAGGTCAATAATTCATAATAACATTGATTTTGATTCAATATAATGTTTTGAGCAATGACAGTTTGAAAGAAAAAAAACAGCTTTGTTTTATTAGTCAACATTGCAACTTTTTCTAAATTACATTTAACCTTTAAGCTTTTTTATTTCACTTGTTTGTTTGTTTTGTTTATTTTAATAGTATTTTTAGAATATGCCGCGGGCCTTTAAAACATTAGCTGTGGGCCGCAAATGGCCTCCGGGGCACACTTTTAACACCCCTGCTAAAGATAATAAAAAATTAAATCTGATAAATCTATGGATAAAAAGCAGAGCCTGGCGACACATGCGTGTTTATCATAACTCTCTCGCTCTCTCTGTCTCTGCCCCTCCCTCACGAATGCTGCTGCGCGCACAATTTGTTTTGTTTTTAACCCCTGCTTAACCCTGAACGTACATTGTTAATACACGCAACCCTAACTCAAAATGCCAGACATTTGAGGCATTTAAGAAACTCCGCCCGGACAGCCCCGCAAAAGAGGACATGTCCGGTGAAAAGAGGACGTATGGTCAGTCTATCCTAGCCCGGTCACTGCTAGCACTGAGGTATGGTGATGATTCCAGAAAATGCACATTGCAAGAAGTTTTTTTCTTAAAGGAGAATTATTAGGACATATTTTCTATCCAAAAAACCATAAAAAGTACCAACAGACACCAAAACCAATCATTATAATACATTTTAATCATCCCCTTAGGTCAGGGGTGCTCATTACGTCGATCGCGATCTACCGGTTGATCGCGATCTACCGGTCGATCGCGGAGGATGTGTCAGTCGATCCCCATCCAGGCATTAAAAAAATAGTCCTAAAAATGAGCGATCATAAATCTTCACTATGACGTCACTTTCGTCACTTGATTGACATTCACGGCACCCGAGGGTCTTCTGAGATGACGCTGGCTGCTGCCAGCTCATTATTAAGAACAAATTACAGACAGGAAGGCAAGAAACTCTTTTTATTTCAACAGACTCTGGCGCCGTACCTGTCGTCAAAACTCCAAAGACCGACTGCACAGTTGCACAATAACAGCGCTGCTTCATGCTGCCTGCGCTAACATCATAAGAGTCTCAGAAAGCTGGCGTGCACAAGCTAGCAAGCTACGGAGTTTGCCGCCAATGTATTTCTTGTAAAGTGTATACAAAGGAGTACGGAAGCTGGACAGATAAGATGCCAAAAACCAACCACTTTTATGTGGTATTGGACAGAAAGGAGGACTTTTTTTCTCCTCCATTTGAAAACGTGGACGTTATCAGCACCACTGTCTGATTCCTATCAATGCAATTCATCAGAATCAGGTAATACACCAACTTATATTCTTGTCTTCATGAAATAAATTAATCTATATGTGTTAAACATGCTTGCATTATCTTTAAACACCTTTAACTTGTTAACAATATTAACTATATGTGTTAAACATGCTTGTATTATCTTTAAACACCTTTAACTTGTTAACAATATTAACTATATGTATTAAACATTCTTGTATTATCATTAAACACCTTTTACTTATTAACAATATTAACTGTGTTAAACATGCTTGCATTATCATTAAACGCCTTTAACTTGTTAACAAAATCATATACTGTATTTCATAAATAAGTAAATATAAATTATATATATGAATGAGGTAGATCCCCGGAACTTGATCAATTGAAAAGTAGCTTGCCTGCAGAAAAAGTGTGAGCACCCCTGCCTTAGGTCACCCAGCAGCTATAAAATTATTTAATTATATTGTTGACGGTTAAATATGTTGACACGCAGACAGACGGAATATTGTCTGTCGCATGCTAGCAGCGACCGGGCTAGGATAGACTGACCATATGTCCTCTTTTCACCGGACACGTCCTCTTTTGCGGAGCTGTCAGGGCGGAGTTTCTTAAATGCCTCAAATGTCCGGCATTTTGAGTATTGTTTACACAACGTGCAGTACGCTACTTAATATGTCCAGGTGGAAACTCGTTCGGTACACCTCCGCACCGAACCGAATCCCCCTTACCGAAACGGTTCAATACAAATACACGTACCGTTACACCCCTACAATATGCGGCCTCCAAGTCAAAAAGTTGTCTGCTCTGCAGTTGCTGTGTTAATTGTGAGCTAAGTGTGTTAAAAGGCCTACTGAAAGCCACTACTACCGACCACGCAGTCTGATAGTTTATATATCAACAATGAAATCTTAACATTGCAACACATGCCAATACGGCCGGGTTAACTTATAAAGTGCAATTTTAAATTTCCCGGGAAACTTCCGGTTGAAAACGGCTTTGGATGATGACGTATGCGCGTGACGTAGCCAGTGAAACAGAAGTACCGGTACCCCATTGAAAACAATACAAAATAGCTCTGTTTTCATCTCATAATTCCACAGTATTCTGGACATCTGCGTTGGTGAATCTTTTGCAATTTGTTTAATGAACAATGGAGACTGCAAAGAAGAAAGTTGTAGGTGGGATCGGTGTATTAGCGGCGGACTGTAGTAACACAACCAGGAGGACTTACTTGGATAGCAGACGCGCTAGCCGACGCTAGCCGCCAACCGCATCCGTGATCGGGTGAAGTCCTTCGTCTCGCCGTCGATCGCTGGAACGCAGGTGAGCACGGGTGTTGATGAGCAGATGAGGGCTGGCTGGCGTAGGTGGAGCGCTAATGTTTTTATCATAGCTCTGTGAGGTCCGGTTGCTAAGTTAGCTTCAATGGCGTCGTTAGCAACAGCATTGTTAAGCTTTGCCAGGCTGAGAATTATTAACCGTGTAGTTACATGTACATGGTTTAATAGTATTGTTGATCTTCTGTCTATCCTTCCAGTCAGGGATTTATTTATTTTGTTTCTATCTGCATTTGAGCCAGATGCTATCACGTTAGCTCCGTAGCTAAAGTGTTTCGTCTATGTATTGTCGTGGAGATAAAAGTCACTGTGAATGTCCATTTCGCGTTCTCGACTCTCATTTTCAAGAGGATATAGTATCCGAGGTGGTTTAAAATACAAATCCGTGATCCACAATAGAAAAAGGAGAAAGTGTGGAATCCAATGAGCCAGTTTGTAACTAAGTTACGGTCAGAGCGAAAAAAGATATGTCTTGCACTGCATTCTAGTCCGTCACTCTAACGTTCGTCATCCACGAATCTTTCATCCTCGCTCAAATTAATGGGGTAATCGTCGCTTTCTCGGTATGAATCGCTCTAGCTGCGTTGAAAACAATAGGAAAATATGAGGAGGCGAACAACTGACTACGTCACGCTACTTCTGGTAGGGGCAAGGCTTTTTTTTATCAGAGACCAAAAGTTGCGAACTTTATCGTCGTTGTTCTATACTAAATCCTTTCAGCAAAAATATGGCAATATCGCGAAATGATCAAGTATGACACATAGAAAGGATCTGCTATCCCCGTTTAAATAAAAACAATTAATTTCAGTAGGCCTTGAAATGTTTTATTCTAGCATCATACTGTGTTATTGTGATTTTGAGCCAGTGCCATTGCATCATACTGTCATGTTTGTAATTCTGACTTGTGAGTCAGTCACGTAGCATCATACTGTATGTTTGTAAACCTGACTAGTGGGTCAGTGCCTCCCCAACTTTTAAACCTCACTGCACATCACTGCTAACTAAATATACTGCATAGTAAAAGACTCATAAATAACTGATGAAAAATAAATAAACATACACTTTTGTAGTGCTAAATTAAATTAAATTAATAATACGTAATAGTAAATATGTTTCTTAAGTAAACTGTCAATAAAATTAAAGTGCAAATGAAAATACAGCTTCACCACTTTAGTCATAATTTTAGCGCTTAAGAAACTTCTCTCTGACGTTGGCTGCAGACTTCTTCTGTTTGTTTTGTGTTGTCATCTGACCACAGCCAAGAAACATATTTTTTGGCGGCCCTCTAGGAGGCGCTCGAGGTCCAACAATGGCCCTATGGTTAAGAAACTGTCTTACATGGTCGGGCCAAGAAGAGGGCGGGTTGTAGCATGCAACTCGTTCCAACGGTAGCGTTCACACATCTTCGGCTGAACTGAGGTCTGGCAACATCCGGCGGGTTAACGACATTTTGTAACTTAACCCCGCAGAAGATTGAACCGTCAGTCCACTTGGCAAAGGATAACAACATGAGTGATGAAGAAATGTGATGTGATCTTATCCAAATACAGGAAGAAAATGTCCAGTTGTGATAGTAGGAGGGCGGGGCTTCTTGACGTTTACCGTCCGTGCTATAAATAGCACGGGCACACATCACAAAGGAAACAAGGCTGCCATTCATGTCGCTGCCTGGCTCTCTCCAAGACACGTCGACATGGGACTTATCTCCTTGCATCTGTCACGTATCTACACTCCCAAACATCTCGGAGGAATTAGACCATTTAACCCCTCCTCTGTTGTCATTAGGCAGGAGGGCAGGCGGGCGGGCGGTTAGGCGGGCTCGGCGGAGGCGGCGGACGCAGGAAGGGGAGGGTGGGAGAAGAATGAAAACAAGTCAAAGTTGAGGAGATAACTATCAGGCTCCTAAAGCCATTATGTGGCCCCCGCTGCAGTGTGGAGTGTCAGGAGTCACACCCAGGTCCAATTTAGCCTGGAGCTGTTGACCCCATGCTCTTTGCTGGCATTTCCATTCAGATGAATGTCTCCTTGCTGCATGCTAGGAAGTGTCCAGTTTGACCCCTACCTGCACCAAGATTCCCTCCATCATTAACCGGGCTGGAGCCCCTCTGTCTATCCTAGATTCTATCGCCTCCCTTCTCTGAGTAATAATGGTGGACAAATGAAGGCAGATTGGGAAGAGGTTGGAGATGCAGCTACTTTTTGCAATAATCTGTTCGAAACCGAAGCACAGACTCAAATGTTCCCATTGTTCCAGACCAAAACATGTTAACACAGAGCACATTCTATTGAGAACATGTCTAGTTTTACATTCATACGTATAAGTCAGGGGTGTCCAAAGTGTGGCGTTGGTGCCATTTGCGGGCCGCAGCTAGTGTTTTGACGGCCCACGACACATTCTAACAATATTATATATGTACTTTTTTTTTTTAAATGGAGTAAAAGAGCAAACGTGAAATGCAATAAGAAAGAAAATGGCAATGTCCGTTGTAATAACACAAGGCTGCCATGCAGGCTATTATCTTTAAAAGTGACATTGCTTAAAAAACAACAATGAATCAAAATCAATGTTGTTATGAATGATATACTAATTTAAGGGTCCAATTACTTCACATCAAAAAATCCACTTTGAAATATTTTTGGGGGAAATATTGCATATTCTGTGTGTTTGCCATAAAAAACAAAGCTTTCCTGAACAAAAAGGGACAAACAAAAAAAGACAAACAAAAAAAACGTATACACAAATAAATAATAAAAAATGGAACGTTATCATGAAATATAATGATTTAAATACTTCAAAGTCACACTTTCCTACCTGGAAAAAAATAATTAAAAACATATCTTGTATTATTTAAATCCTCTGCAGGCCAAAAGTATTATATATATATATATATATATATATATATATATATATATATATATATATATATATATATATATATATATATATACACACACACTACCGTTTAAAAGTTTGGGGTCACATTGAAATGTCCTTATTTTTGAAGGAAAAGCACTGTACTTTTCAATGAAGATAACTTTAAACTAGTCTTAACTTTAAAGAAATACACTCTATACATTGCTAATGTGGTAAATGACTATTCTAGCTGCAAATGTCTGGTTTTTGGTGCAATATCTACATAGGTGTATAGAGGCCCATTTCCAGCAACTATCACTCCAGTGTTCTAATGGTACAATGTGTTTGCTCATTGGCTCAGAAGGCTAATTGATGATTAGAAAACCCTTGTGCAATCATGTTCACACATCTGAAAACAGTTTAGCTCATTACAGAAGCTACAAAACTGACCTTCCTTTGAGCAGATTGAGTTTCTGGAGCATCACATTTGTGGGGTCAATTAAACGCTCAAAATGGCCAGAAAAAGATAACTTTCATCTGAAACTCGACAGTATATTCTTGTTCTTAGAAATTAAGGCTATTCCACAAAATTGTTTGGGTGACCCCAAACTTTTGAACGGTAGTGTATATATATATATATATATATATATATATATATATATATATATATATATATATATATATATATATATATATATATATATATATATATATATATATATATACTGTAATAGAATGAAATTTCGCCACACTTATTGTGTGTGTGACAATCAATGGTACTTTGACTTTAACTTTTTAAGTTGATCTAGAGACTAAAGTCTTGATAGTAAAATAATATATTTATATAACTTTCTGTGTGGAGTTTGCATGTCCTCCCTGTGACTGCGTGGGTTCCCTCCGGGTACTCCGGCTTCCGGCTTCCTCCCACCTCCAAAGACATGCACCTGGGGATAGGTTGATTGGCAACACTAAATTGGCCCTAGTGTGTGAATGTGAGTGTGAATGTTGTCTGTCTATCTGTGTTGGCCCTGCGATGAGGTGGCAACTTGTCCAGGGTGTACCCCGCCTTCCGCCCGATTGTAGCTGAGATAGGCTCCAGCACCCCCCGTGACCCCGAAGGGAATAAGCGGTAGAAAATGGATGGATGGATGGACTTACTTTCAACACTTTTGTGAGTGGGGCTCTTTTGGATCTTCAATCATTTTAGTGGGATTTTTTTTTAAACTGCCATTGCTTGAAAAACAAAAATGAATTAAAATCATCGTCGTATGAATGATTGACCTATTTAATTCTCCAATTACTTTACATCAAATATTCCACTTTGCAAATATTGGGGGATTTTCTGCTTTTGCCATTGAAAAAACAGAGTTTTGACAAAACGAGCATAAAACAGAAAATCATTATTTAACTTTATATCGACAGATAAACCTGAAGAAAAACAAATTTAAGTGTTGAATAACACAATTTAAAAACAATATATTCTTATTTTTAACATGTTTACGACTCAGATCCTTTAGGGTCCCTGGAATCAAACTTATGGGGAGCCCTAAAGGTTAAAAAAAAATATTATATATTATATTGGTTTTGGAAATTACCCCAAAATGGCCCCCTGGCTTTGTTTGTTCAGTGTGTGGCTCTCAGCGAAAAAGGTTTGGACACCCCTGGTATAAATGATGAATAGTACCTGTTCACACAGGAACGTTTGTAGTTTGTATTGTAGTGTTGTATTGTTTTGGTCTTTCTTTCACATGGCAACAGCGTCCTGGCTGCCCTGCAACAATAGTTTTGAGGGAAAATCTAACGACACGACTTTTTCTTGACACGCGTGATTTTGTTTGGGCATTTGATTGCACAACATGATATTTGGGCAAACAGACTAGTTTTAGGTGTTACTGGATGGTAATATTTACTATTTTATTTTTTACTGGTCTGCAGCTATCGATCATCTTAGTAACTGAGTAATCTATCGATTAGTTTGAATGATTAATCACGTAATTGGATAAGACACACTTTTTTAGCCCCAATGCGTATTTTAGAGAACATATTTTTTATAAAAAAGTATAACTTTGAAAATAATTCAGAAACTTAATTCCATTTTTTTTTTATTAATGCACATCATCAACATTGAAATTGTACTTTTAACACATGTGCATTGATAATAATAACAAAACAAAAAACCTACCTTAGCCTCACAGATCACGGCACTCACACACCTCTTACAAGCATCTTGTGTGTGCTCTATTGAAACTGCGTCATCGTATTTAAAATTGTGTATCGAAAGGACTCCGTGCGGTCTGGATTTAATACCTTTTGAGTTTCACTCAAACAATCGAAGCGACAGAATATAAATCAAATCTCTTTTGTAATCAAATTAATTGATCTAGTTGTTGTAGCCCTACTAGACGGTATATGAAAACTGCTGAAAAAATGTGGGTAAACTTTTCATGTCAAAAAGGAAATCATACAATAAAAACCAGAACCAATGTACGTCTGACTGTATAGTGTATAGGTGGAACACATGTAGGTGTGAGGCTAACCTTTAATCGGTAATGTTGTAAATGTTATTGATCATAACATGCCCAAAACACAGAGCTCTAGCAGAGACAGGTCACCAGCAACTATGGACTCCTGTCAGTCTTGGGGACTTCACCGAAGTACACAAGCAGCCCGTGCTGTTTTTCTCCCTACAGCATCTGGACTTGAGTTGTTTTTTGGAATATCTGAGGTCGTTTTTGTTTTATGGGCACAACGTGGCTTCCCTTGTAATTTTCCCTTTCTGGTTTGTGAAATGATGAACTGTTTGGCTGTGAGCTTGGACGCAGTGGCCACTCTCTCCCTGAGCTTGGAAATGTACTCCATAGTATAGGGTTGGAGAGAAACGGTACCTCGATTCTTCTGTTTGTCTTGCATGTGTGGAAAAATTGACAATCCTTGAAGAATTCTTGAAGTCCTTAACAAAATAAAATATTGAAAAACTGAAACTTTGCGCTGCATGCTAATATTTGTACACTGAGACAAAATGTGTACAACAAAACTTATTTCTATTCAGTCTGTGGTTCGTAAATCGAAAAGCTTGTACGATAAGGTTCCGTAAATCATGGCAGGCTTGAGCCCACCTCTTCCAAGCATGCTAGGGCACTCCTAATGTAAACAATATGAATTGCAAATACATATAATAGATATATGCCAGTATACTTAAAAAGTGTAGAATCAGCAGACTTGGAGGATACTCATTCAGTTGTTTTTTGTAGAAAAGAAGCAGATAACAGACATGACACAAAACTATAAATATTTTAAATGGCAACTTCCTGGTTATAAGAAACAATTAAAAAAAAAAATCAATAATATAAATTGTGGTAGTCAGTCATGTTTTATTTTTGGATCAAGCACAGTGAACAATAATGGAATCACTCATTTCTGAGTAAAATGTGGAATCATGAAAAAACAAAAAAACAAAAAAAAACACCCCAACACACCACTAGTACATTGTTGCACCAACTCTGGCTTTTATAACACCTTGCAGTCTCTGAGGCATGGACTTAACGACCGACAAACAGTACTCTTGATCAATCTTGCTCCAACTTTTTCTGATTGCTTTTGTCAGATCAGCTATGCAGGTTGGAGTCTTGTCGTGGACCATTTTCTTCCATTACCACCACTGATATTCAATTGGATTGAGATCCGAACACTTACACCGTATGTATCATTCTGCAAGGAAGGTTTTTACAGTGTTTGCTCTTTGGCAAGATACATTACCATGTTGTTAAAATGGTGTCATAATCCCCACACATCATTTCCATTGATGGAATAAAATAACTGTCCAAAATGTTAATGAAAATGTGTACATTTATTTAAGATGTAATGGCAGCTGTCTTCCATATCACAGACCCATATTGTCAAAGACTGTAGAAATGTGCATGTTTTCTTCAGGCAGTCGTCTTCATAAATCTCATTGGAAGGGCACCAAACAAATGTTCCAGCATCATCACCTTGCCCAATGCAGATTTGCAATCCATCACTGACTATGATTTGCATCCAGTCATCCATAGTCCACAATTGTTTTTCCTTAGCCCATTGTTTTTATGGTGTTAATGATGGCTTTTGTTTAGCCTCTTTAAGTATTTAATGTATTTAAATCCCATTTCCTAATGGTGCTTTCTTACAGTTTGATTACGGACTGTGGCTCTAATTTCCTCCCATTTGTTTTTTGTTTTGCTGTGCATTTTCTGTTTTCAAGACATATTGCTTGAAGTTTTCTGTCTTTACACTGTATTGTTTTCCTTAGTCTACCAGTATGCTTGCACTTTACAACCTTCCAATATTGTTTGTACTTGGTCCAGATTTTAGACACAGCTAATGGCATGGCATGATGATTTACCTTCTTGAAGAAGTTTGATAATCCTTTGTTTCAATCGATATCTCACGTGTTGGACCCATGATTCATGTCAATCCACCTGGTGCAACAGCTCTCTAAGGTGTGAACACTACTTGCAGACTAATGAACAATTCAATCTGATGCAAGTGTTACCTTTGGAAATGCAAATTTGCAGGGTCATTCCATAATTTCTTCCTCAAAATTGAGTGATTCCATTATTATACTATTATTTTTTGACTATGCTTGGTCCAAACATGAAACAGTTACTTCCACAATGTATTTTCTTGGTTTACATTAGTGTTCCTCAAAGGCCTACTGAAATGAAATTGTCTTATTTAAACGGGGATAGCAGGTCCATTCTATGTGTCATACTTGATCATTACGCGATATTGCCATATTTTTGCTGAAAGGATTTAGTAGAGAACATCGACGATAAAGTTCGCAACTTTTGGTCGCTGATAAAAAAGCCTTGCCTGTACCGGAAGTAGCGTGACGTCACAGGTTGTGGAGCGCCTCACATCTGCACATTGTTTACAATCATTCCCACCAGCAGCGAGAGCGATTCAGACCGAGAAAGCGACGATTACACCATTAATTTGAGCGAGGATGAAAGATTTGTGGATGAGTAAAGTGAGAGTGAAGGATTAGAGTGCAGTGCAGGACGCCAGGATGTATCTTTTTTCGCTCTGACCGTAACTTAGGTACAAGGGCTCATTGGATTCCACACTTTCTCCTTTTTCTATTGTGGATCACGGATTTGTATTTTAAACCACCTCGGATACTATATCCTCTTGAAAATGAGAGTCGAGAACGCAAAATGGACATTCACAGTGACTTTTATCTCCACGACAATACATCGGCGAAACACTTTAGCTTCGGAGCTAATGTGATAGCATCGTGCTTAACTGTGGATAGAAACAGAAGAAACATGCCCCTGACTGGAAGGATAGACCGAAGATCAACAATACTACTATTACTTCTACTATCAGGAGACACTGAACTAAACCCTGGACCTGTATCCACACGGTTAATGCTGTCCCGTCTGGCGAAGCCTAGCAATGCTGTTGCTAACGACGCCATTGAAGCTAACTTAGCTACGGGACCTCGACAGAGCTATGCTAAAAACATTAGCTCTCCACCTACGCCAGCCCTCATCTGCTCATCACCACCCGTGCTCACCTGCGTTCCAGCGATCGATGGAGCGACGAAAGACTTCACCCGATCATAGATGCGGTCGGCGGCCCGGAGACGGAGGAAGTCAACCCAGACACCGGTGAGGACAGCGGCGCGGCGGCGGACGGCGTTGTGTTGCTGTAGCCAGCCGCTAATACACCGATCCCACCTACAACTTTCTTCTTTGCTGTCTTCATTGTTCATTAAACAAATTGCAAAAGATTCACCAACACAGATGTCCAGAATACTGTGGAATTTTGCGATGAAAACAGAAGACTTAAGCTGGCCACCGTGCTGTTCCAAAATGGCCGCTACAATCCGTGACGTCACGCGCAAACGTCATCATACCGAGACGTTTTCAGCCGGATATTTCCCGGGAAATTTAAAATTACACTTTATAAGTTAACCCGGCCGTATTGGCATGTGTTGCAATGTTAAGATTTCATCATTGATATATAAACTATCAGACTGTGTGGTCGGCAGTAGTGGGTTTCAGTAGGCCTTTAAAGTTAGAAAGTTGCAATTTGAAATGACTATAGATTTTTGTCATGTCTGTTATCTGCTTTTTTTTCTACAAAATTAAACAGCTGAATGAACATCCTCTAAGTTAGGTGATTCAATAATGTGTTCTAGGGGTTGTACAGTACACAGTCTTGGTGCAGTTAGACCGTGTACAGGCGGGATTTAAACAGAGTGGCTAGCTTCATCCTTACTGACATTATTGAAAATAATTTGACATATTCAAAGCAAAAATAATTCAGTTTTCTTTGATCATATGAGGCAAATCTGCACGTTTTTGAGGATCAAAGTAAAATACCAAAAGGACCTTCATAGGTGTACTGTAGTTAACCAGCGTAATTAGCAGGAACACAAGTCATCAGTCCAGGGAAGTGTGTCATTAAATGGCAGCCCTCCCTTCCCGCTGCCCCTCCGTGATTAATTTGGCGCTCTTAACGACAAAATGAACCTTCTCGATGTCCTTAATGACCATGGTTAATCTTCGGAGGAAACGGAGGAGGAGGCCGCCAGTTAGAGATGCATGGGCGAGGTTACCGGACAACTACAGTGCACTACATTGGCGTGGTTAAGCAGCAACACAAACAGTCCATAATGATGTGTGTGTGTGTGTGTGTGTGTGTGTGTGTGCTTGTGTGTGTTTGTGTGTTGGATAATCCCCTTTTAGCGCTATTAAAGAACAGCCGAGCACATGGCAGCCAGCATCTGACACCAAGTAGAGCTGGTGAAGAGATTAGCACAAAAAGAAAGGAGGCTCTATTATACGCCCTGTTGCATTATTAAACATACCTTTTTTTATTCAGTACATATTTGTCTTGGTAATTTTTCTTAAGCAGAATTAACCAGTTGAATTAATCATGGGAACTAATGCTTTGATAGCAGGCGTGGGCCCTCACATGCAGCCAGCTGCAAGGGGCCGGGGCCCTCTTGACTGCTTAACACCAGAAGTGCCAAGCATATGCTAGTTGGGAGGAGGAGGGCCCCGTAGGGTGGCCTGGGTGGGCAGGGAGGAGGTCCCCGTGGAGCCCTTCACAATGCAACACAATATCCTCCTCCTCAGACACGTGCAATGACTTAAACACTCCATTGTATGAAATATGAATGAGCTTCCCTATTGTCCGGGCGCAAGACAGTGTTGTCGATTAGCCACATGATTAAGCAGACGACACGGTAGGGGCCGCCGAGGTAAATAAAGGCGGCCTTCTGTCATTTCCTCGTCCCCGAGGGTCCCCCTCCCACACCCCCGTCCCTCGCAAAGTTAGTAAAGCCAATTGACGGGAAAAAGTGATAATGTATGAGCGTGAAAACAGCTGAGTGATAGACCGCCAGGGAGATTATAGGCTGCCAGGAAGTGGCTGCGCAGGGAAAAAAAAAAGAGATTGTTCAGGAAAAAGTGTTAAGAGTGAGAAAGAGGAGCAGGCGGGGTAATTCAGTCTCGCCCCATGTCAGGTGTTTATTATCACATTGTTGCATTTGCATATGAAAAAAAAGATTGGCGATTGGTTGACCAGGCATCTGTGCAACACTGTTGCGGCCCCTGGGCCCCGCCCCTCTCCTCGCCGCCCTTGTAAGTCGAGTGCATGAACTCGGTCACGGCTATTCACTCGGGGCCCCGGTGTGTCAAACGGTTATTACAGGCGGTGTTAGCCGGGAATACAAATAGAGGCAGAGAAGCTAATAAGGAAAGGGAATACGTTGATTTAATCACTTCTCCTAATGAATCCATTTGGAGCAATATGTCACAGGCACATGTAGCGACACATCATCTGACTGACGAGATACTTAAATATTTACAAGGGGCCTTTCTAATATTTGGGCTATTATTTCAAACATGAATAGAAATGGGTTAATTAACATTCTTTATTATATTTGTTTTTATCGGTTAGTATTCCTAAAACTTATCAGTGATTATCAATTTTTGTTTTTGTATATATATTGCACAGTTGTACTGTATATGTTTAATGTTTATCTTCTGGGAGTTAAAAAACAACAACAACAATATAGTATTATATAATTCAGTATAATTCCACATTAGTTTTCCCTCAGGTTTTTTATTTATTTAATTACAACTAATATGACTTTATTTAATTTTAAACAAACACTTTAAATGTTTGATATGTTTGATTTTTAAGATTTAATATATGTTTTAATAAAAATAAAAAAATCAGTTGTCAATGAAATAATTGTAATATTCCTATTAAAATATTGATTAAAAATATTCAAAAATATTCATTAAGACATTTTTTTTTTACTGCACATACCAATTGTTACCAAAATGTGTTTTATGTATAGAATGAGTATTCGTAAAACAGAGCATTGCTATCTATTTGTGTTATCTAAATGTCAACATATATTGCAAAGGTGTACTTAATGTATTAAATATATGTAAAATAGATTGTTTCATGTTATGAACTTATTTGTATCTTCTTTGTGTAAAAAAAAAAGCATAATAATGATTCAGTAAAAATCTATTTACTAATATGTATTTAATTTTCCCTACTTTTTAAACAACAAATGTAACATCATTTCATTTTAAACCATCACATTTCACACTTTTAATTATGTATGCTCTTCAAAATTGTATTAAAAATACCAAAGATTTAATATGCTTTTATTTTTTTCAAAAATCAGTAATCGTCAATAAAATATATGTATTGAAATATAAATTAAAATTATTTAAAAAAATTAATAAAACACTTTAAAATCTGTTTTTTTTTATTGCACAAATAAATCCTTACCAAAAATGTTTTGTAAAACATGTATTTGTAAAAGTGTATATTGATATATATTGTTTTAATTAAATGTCAGTTGCACAGGTGTACTAAATATATATTTAATGTATGCAAATTAATTAGTTTTATTTGAATTTACTGACAATGTGACATGTGTATCCTCTCTGAGTTATTGTTATTGTAATTTAGTAAAAACATATTTTTTCCGTTTTTCTTCAGTTTTTCTATTCAAAACATACCATGAATCTAAAATAATATGTTTAAACCATCATATTTTACACTTTCAATGATGTCTCCGCTTCAAAATCGCCCCCCCCCCCAAATTATATCATTTAATAAAAATTGTCAATAGAATCATAATCAATTACGTTTTGAAATATGAATACAACTATTTAAACATTTTATTAAAAAAAATATGCAAACATTAAAATAAAATGTCTCTATTTTTTATTTTACACATTAGTACCGAAAATGTGATTGTTCTATTTACATATTGAGTATTCGTAAAACTGAGCATCAATATATATTTTATTTTGACTTTAATGTCACTATATCGCACAGGTGTACAGTATATATTTATGCATGCAAATCAATTTGTTTCATGTTGAATTTACTGAAAATGTGATGTATTTCTATTATTATAACTCAGTATAAACATACTTAAAAATATATATTTGTTGTTTTCCCTCATGTTTTTTTATTCAAAAACATACCAAAAATATGCCTCTATTTATTTTTTTAAACTAGCAAATTTCACATTTAATCATGTAAACCCTTTAAAATTATATGAAAAATATTAGAGATCAAAGCAATTTTATTTTAAGAAAATTGTCAGTAAAATTATTGTATATCTATTGAAATATAAAATTTTACATTCTAAAATATTCATGAAAAATATAAAAATAATCAAATAAAATGTGTCTATTTTTAATCGCACATACACGTCTACCAAAAATGTGAGTGTTATATATTCTACAATTTAGGTTAAATCCTTTGCGTCTCATGAAATCCTTCTGTGGTTGATAATATGCCTTTTGGGGCGCTCCATCTCGTCACTGTTAAGTATGATTCCCCCTCTTTAATGATAGCAAGCAGCTAACCTTAGCCCAATCTCCTGTCAGCATCACCCCCGTCCCCCCCTACACCCACCCCCCATATCCCGATGCGGGACATTCAGGTAACTAATCTGCCTTTAAATATGTCTCGAAGGAAGCGCGGCTAATTAGTATCGGAATTTACTGCCTTCACTTTTATTGACTTGTCCTACTTCTCCGATAATTAACTAATGAGCAAAGTAATGAGCTATGTCGTTCATTCGTGCTGTTCAATTAGAGTGCGGAATCAATTATTGAAAATAGTTTCTGATGCCAGCGTGCATGCAGACACCAGGACACTGCTGAAGTGTCAAGGCCTTTGACCAAGAAGTCTAACAAAGGCGGTTTACAACCACCGTGCTCGTGTGCTGTTGTGTTATTTTTGCTCTCCTGTTACATGTCGACGGCATTAAAACAACAAACGTGTTTATTCATTATAAAAGCCGAGCCCAGCTTACATCAGCAGGCGGTGTTGAAACAACAACAAGAAAGCTTCACAGAGCAAGAATCCCGTCGTGGCCTAAAATGAGCTCTCGCAGTAAACAAACGTGTCATTGAGGCATTTCGGAGCTTCACCAAAAAAAAAAGAGTTCATTATAGAAAATTAATTAGAGTAGCACACTCCCAAGTGTTTTGGCTGATAATGAACGCGATTTCGTCAGACCCGTTTAGTCTGACGCTCTTTAATGATTATGTTTACGTCCAAATCAATGCCCCTTGTAATGAAATATGTTATGATGCATCGTGTGCTTCCGCTTTTACTAAGTTTTGGTACTCTCGGAAAATGACACACAAGAAATGTAGAATTCATTTGCAGAAAAACAGAATGCACTGTGAAATATGGAAAAAATAGCCACCAATGACAAGACCTTAAGTCTTTGCATTTGCTGGAGATGATTTACTACTTGGGCTGCAGCTAGTGCTTAGTTTAGTAATCGAGTAATCTATCGGTTAATCGAGTAATGGGAAAAGCCCCACTTCATAGCATCAACACATATTTTAGGGAAAATGGTTCAAACAAACAATAACTTTTGAAAAATGTTTATTAGTTACATTTATTAAACGAGTAATCGAAGCAACCGAATATAAATCAAAGCTTTTTTTCAAACGGAATCAATCGATTAATCATTGCAGTCCTGCTTTTCATCGTAGGTGTGTTGCTCGGGCAGATTACACTACCTATGAATCACATGTGACCTGTACAGTAAACACAGTTTAATATTCACTACAATGGTACCTCGGTTTTTTGTCATTAATCCTTTACATAATGTCAGATGAAGACGGGTACAAAGCAACATGTCACAACAAAACTATGCAAAGCCAACTAATTTGTTCCAGACAGAAATATGAACACAAAATATTTTAGAGATGATTGTACTTCTACTTGTAGAAAACAATGCAGGGATCCAAGATGCGCTCTATTTAAAAGTAAAGTTAAAGTACCACTGATAGTCACGCACACACTAGGTGTGGTGAAATTACCCTCTGCATTTGACCCATCCCCTTGTTCCGCCCCCTGGGAGTTGAGGGAAGCAGTGAGCAGCAGCGCTGGCCGCGCTCGGGAATCATTTTGGTGATTTAACCCCCAATTCCAACCCTTGATGCTGAGTGCCAAGCAGGGAGGTAATGGGTCCCCTTTTTATAACCTTTGGTATGACTCGGCCGGGGTTTGAACTCACGACCTACCGATATCAGGGCAGACACTCTAACCACAAGGCCACTGAGCAGGTTTATTTAGCGGAACACCGCTATTCTTCTAGCCCAGTGATTCTCAAACTGTATTGGTAGGCGAGCTCCATGTAGTGGTACGCCAAAGAATCACTTAATTAAATAAAGGGATGTTTCAAAGCCAATACGACCCTTGTTGGAGGTATTGGTATCGGAGAGTACTCGTAACTAAATCTCCGATACCAAACTAATATGTATTTGTAAGAAACCTCGTGTCTACGACCTCAATAGAACGCACACAAGCCAATAAGTCCGTTAGCATGCTAATGTTGCGTCAAGGAAATTACTTGTTTTTCGCCTCTTTTCCCCGAAACTGGAAGACCAAAGCACCAATGGAAGGCCGCGCTACCAAAGCAAACATCATAACGGCGGTGTGGCAATATTAAAAACTCCAGCAGCCACCAAGTCGCAAACTTTACAATATCTCTGTTTCAGGGAGAATCCCAACGTGGAATCGGAATTTGCTGTAAACTACTAGAATTCATAGTATTGGATGATCAACTGCTCTCAGTGGTGAAGAATGTGGGATTTTGCCGCTTGCCTGATCATAATTACATGAGTGAAACAGCCCTTCTCGGCCTGTATAAGACTGTTGGCGAACTCATCTCCACAAAATTACAAGGTGCGGACTCTGTCAGCTTCACAACAAGATATTTGGACCAGTGATGTCACGTTTTTATCAGTGATCATCTTAACTTCACATTGGGTCGGCAATAGATAAATTGGTAAGTTTTCTTGTATTTTTACAGAATTTCTATGTAGAAAATGCCTTCCAAAGCATCTTAAAAATGGTAAAATATGCCCCCTGAGCCCCCAGAAGGACCACCTTGCACCCCAGTTGATATTTTTAAATTCCTCTTTTTTTTATTTTTTGCCTCGCTGGGGTCCCTGACAATGTGACATACTGTACATATGAACCACACATTAAATAGATACATCATTTTTGATTTCCTACAATCTGACTAGTTTGTTACACACAATAGGGATGCAAAACTTACAATGAACCATGAATACATTTTATTCAAATTATTACTATTATTATTATTATTTATTTATTTTTTTAACAATTCCTGTCCAGCCAATCAGGCAAATCATATTGTTGATGTAGATGCCCATATCTGCCGTACAGATTTACTTTACAAAAGAAAAGTGTGGGATACTTGTCTTGTGGCCTTTTTTTGAATTTCCATCCATCCATCACTGGGCCAACACAGATAGACAGACAACATTCACACTCACATTCACACACTAGGGCAAATTTAGTGTTGCCAATCAACCTATCGACTTTATTAAATGGATGTATTAAATGTTTGGTGCAGCCGGACTGGAGCAGGGAGGGATAGAAATAATTTAAAAAAAAGAAGACAGAGAGCGAAATTGCGGGAACAAGAGGGGGGTAAGACAGAGAAATAACAACAACAACATAAAAAAAAACAACTACAAAAGAACAACATCAGCAAATACTATATGTACAAATATGTTACCAAAAAAGATAGAAAATAACCCGTTAATGAAGCAGATATAACAACACAGAAATGACAATGAACAATATTGAACTAGAAATGGAGCAATACATATGTCAATAGAAATAACACTAGTAATAATGAATACAAATAATAATAATGATTACTTCTATTATCAACAACAATTGCTTCAATTGCAACACTACATAAATGTTATTGAATACTTGAATTACACATGCAATTAGATAAAGAGGGGAGAAGAAAGAGGAGCGGACTATATTAACCTTGTAGATTGTTATGGTAAAATAAGTTAAGCTTTAGCAGTGTGCTGTGTTTTTTTACCCAGTTTCCCCCAGGGGGCGGGCAACATTAATATATATATATATATATATATATATATATATATATATATATATATATATATATATATATATATATATATATATATATACATATATATATATATATATAATTCACTTCACGTTTCATCATATATATATATACTGTATATATATATATATATATATATATATATATATATATATATATATATATATATATATGATGAAACGTGAAGTGAAGTAAATTATATTTATATAGTGCTTTTTCTCTAGTAACTCAAAGCGCTTTACATAGTGAAACCCAATATCTAAGTTACATTTAAACCAGTGTGGGTGGCACTGGGAGCAGGTGGGTAAAGTGTCTTGCCCAAGGACACAATAGCAGTGACTAGGATGGCAGAAGCTGGGATTGAACCTGGAACCCTCAAGTTGCTGGCACGGCCACTCTACCAACCGAGCTATACCGCCCCGTGATTACATGCATGAGTGTATGTATGTCTGTACAGTGAATGTGTGTGTGTGTGTGTGTATGTATGTGCGTGTATGTACCTATGAATGTGTCGATGTGTGTATGGATCAATTTGGTTCTGAATCTTGGGGTGACGGTTCGATTTAGAATGGATTCAAACCGATTCTCGCAATATATTACTTGGTACAGTATTGAAATTATTGAAAACAGGTTACAAAAGCTGCTGACCTATACATGATTCCGGCACCCCTACAAAACGGCATGGAAAAACAGGTGCTACATTTTGACGGAAATGTCACCGAATCATCCGAAAAATGTGGCCATACCAAAGTCTCTCAAAACCAGGGTTGAGCACTGAAGACGTGGTCGGGGTGGGGAGTGTTTTGGCGCAATCAATATTCTATTAATATTCACAATGCCAGCGGTGTGAGGCTGGTGTACGCCAATCAGCGCTGAGCCGATGTGACAGGCTCCCAGAAAGACGCCATAGCCAAGGACGTTAAATTCCCCATGACAGCAACCTTGGAGGCCGTCCCAAGCACGCGTGGCTAAATCACAGAAATCAAACTCAAAAGACCATAATGCAGTCGCATCTCATCATGATTATGTTCCGTGTACACTTCCAGCGGTAACTCTCCTCTGTCGCACTGCACTGCACAGGAGGATGACTTTGACAATGCATTACCATTTCACATTATACGTCCACAATGCAGGTGCACAACCTTAATAGATGTGCGCAGCGCAAGTATAGATCCGAGATGACACCTAGCTTTATAATCTCCGGCGTGACGTGCGATACGTGGAGCTATACGATTTGAGAAGTGGCGATAACACGCCTCCCTGTCAACTGTGTTTGTTCCTCTGATTACATCCGCAGAAAAATAGGAAATAAAACAAGAGATTATGACACCACGGAAAGCCTGAAGCAAGGCCCAATGTCTTTTATTCCTCCCTTTTTATTGAAGCCTTGGCCCAACCTTATCACCATTGCTCCCATTTGAATAGCATTACACACACGCTGGCCAAGAGAGATGTCATAAAAAATCGTATTGATTTTTTGTGTGTGTGTCCTCGTCCTCATGCATTAATATCATCAAACAACTCCTGTTTTTAGTGTGTGCGTGTGTGTGCGCGCATGCACCCCCCGCCCTTCAATATGTCGTAACCGATTCGTATGACGTTATCTTTTCAGAGCAGCATGACTGATCCTTCTGCATCTTGTCAGGCTCGCCCGACAAAAAAACAAAACAAAAAAACCCACAAAAAAAACAAAAAAACAGCCTGTTTGACAAGCACAGTGATGCTGTGCCAGGATTTGACGTGCAAACATGAGCAGCGTCTCCTGACCCAAACAAGCACCGTGCTACTGTCTGCATGTCATTGTGAATTTATCTTGGAGATTAACAAAGTACCGTACTTTCCGGGCTATAGCTAGGCCACACCAGAGGTGGTTAGAGTAGCCAGAAATTGTACTCAAGTAAGAGTACTGTTACTTTAGAGTTTTATTACTCAAGTAAAAGTAAGGAGTAGTCACCCAAATATTTACTTGAGTAAAAGTAAAAAGTATGTTGTGAAAAAACTACTCAAGTACTGAGTAACTGATGAGTAACCTGTTCGTTTAATGATGACGGCAAAAAATAATGCACAAAAACATAAAAATAGCAATGAACAAATTCAGAGCCAGGAATATCTCTTAAAGGCCTACTGAAATGAGATTGTCTTATTTAAACGGGGATAGCAGATCAATTCTATGTGTCATACTTGATCATTTCGCGATATTGCCATATTTTTGCTGAAAGGATTTAGTAGAGAACATCGACGATAAAGTTCGCAACTTTTGGTTGCTGATAAAAAAAGCCTTGCCTGTACCGGAAGTAGCGTGACGTCACAGGTTGTGGAGCTCCTCACATCTGCACATTGTTTACAATCATGGCCACCAGCAGCGAGAGCGATTCGGACCGAGAAAGCGACGATTTCCCCATTAATTTGAGCGAGGATGAAAGATTTGTGGATGAGGAAAGTGAGAGTGAAGGACTAGAGGGCAGTGGAAGCGATTCAGATAGGGAAGATGCTGTGGAGGTGGGTGGGACCTGATATTCAGCTGGGAATGACTAAAACAGTAAATAAACACAAGACATATATATACTCTATTAGCCACAACACAACCAGGCTTATGTTTAATATGCCACAAATTAATCCCGCATAACAAACACCTCCCCTCTCCCATCCATATAACCCGCCAATACAAATCAAACACCCGCACAACACACTCAATCCCACAGCCCAAAGTACCGTTCACCTCCCCAAAGTTCATACAGCACATATATTTCCCCAAAGTTACGTACGTGACATGCACATAGCGGCAAGCACGTACGGGCAAGCGATCAAATGTTTGGAAGCCGCAGCTGCGTACTCACGGTAGCGCATATCCAACTCAAAGTCCTCCTGGTAAGAGTCTCTGTTCTCCCAGTTCTCCACAGGCCAATGGTAAAGCTTGACTGTCATCGTTCGGGAATGTAAACAATGAAACACCGGCTACGTGTTTGTGTTGCTGCAGCCGGCCGCTAATACACCGCTTCCCACCTACAGCTTTCTTCTTTGCTGTCTCCATTGTTCATTAAACAAATTGCAAAAGATTCACCAACACAGATGTCCAGAATACTGTGGAATTTTGCGATGAAAACAGACGACTTAATAGCTGGCCACAATGGTGTCCCAAAATGTCCGCTACAATCCGTGACGTCACGCGCAAACGTCATCATACCGAGACGTTTTCAGCAGGATATTCCGCGCGAAATTTAAAATTGCACTTTACTAATCTAACCCGGCCGTATTGGCATGTGTTGCAATGTTAAGATTTCATCATTGATATATAAACTATCAGACTGTGTGGTCGGTTGTAGAGGGTTTCAGTAGGACTTTAAGCAACTAAAACAATAATATATTAAATAATAATACATTAAATTTTTTTTAAAAATAAGGCAAATTGAGCCACAATAACTCTACAGCACCATAGGCTCAGTAGGCAGAGGAAAATAACAAGTTCGCCTTTACGCAAACCATAAACTCTGATAGGTGTGGGCTGCACCTGAGAACACACTGTGCACTTCTGATTGGTGTTTGTATGCATGCGTGAGTGTGTGTGCGACTGTGTGTGTGTGTGTGTGTGTGTGTGTGTGTCTCTCTCTCTGTATGTCTGTCTATGAGGCTGCAGTGCGTTAATAAATGTCCCCACAGGATGTACAGTGATTCATAGCAGGGAAGCTAACATCAGCCTACGGTGACAGCCAAAATATCTACTAACGTTACTTACCGCCATGTGCTTCCTCAAATTTGACGTTGAGTTCATGTAAGCTGAAATGTCCACTTCTTTGGGGAGACACATATGACAACGAATTACACAACAGTTTTTTTGGTTGTCTGAAGCGTGAACATCGATTTTATGTGAGGCCAGGAGTGTTTGCCTTCATTGTTGTCTCTGCCATTGTTGTTGTTTGCCGATGAAACTTTATGTGCTGTTAATCATGTGTTATGAGAGTAGCGTATGTGTGTGTGTGGCCCTTTAATATGTGACAGCATGTGTGGTGAGCGACGTCAGTGAGTGCGCGGGCGAGCGAGGTGAGGGAGCGGTAGCGTGAGTGCGGGGAGTGGCTAGTGTTTTGTTGGACTGGCTGTGTGCAGACATCAATAAAGTTACAATTTGCAAATAATCGCCGGACTCCTCATTTAACCTGGAGTCCGAAGCTGTGGAGACCCACTGCCGGGTAAAGTGAAGGGTGTTGCCCCCGAGATACATCGGTCCTGGGGGAGTGTCTCCCCTGCGCTACTCGACTACGGTCTGGGAACCGGAAGCAGGAAAGGTGCAACACATGTGACCGCCTGACTCTGTTTGATTGGTGAAACGGAGTCCAACGTCACCAGTGACTGCATTTGATTGGTGAAACGGAGTGAAACGTCACCAGTGACTGCATTTGATTGGTGAAACGGAGTGAAACGTCACCAGTGACTGCATTTGATTGGTGAAACGGAGTGAAACGTCACCAGTGACTGCATTTGATTGGTGAAACGGAGTGAAACGTCACCAGTGACTGCATTTGATTGGTGAAACGTCACCAGTGACTGCATTTGATTGGTGAAACGCAGGCATGCAATAGATCCTACTTTGAAGGTCTGTCTGACAAACCAAAACAAACAAAGCGTGCATTAACAGATCGATAAAAATCAGTAGCGAGTAGCGAGCTGAATGTAGATAAATGGAGCGGAGTAAAAGTAGCGTTCCTTCTCTATAAATATACTCAAGTAAAAGTAAAAGTATGTTGCATTCAAACTACTCTTAGAAGTACAATGTATCCCAAAAGTTACTCAAGTAGATGTAACAGAGTAAATGTAGCGCGTTACTACCCACCTCTGGGCCACACCCACTAATTTTAGAATAAATACATTTGTTTACATAATTTAGATTAGCCGCACCGGATCACGAGCCGCAGAAAAATGTTGTAAATGTTTATTTACATACCTTCATTGTTTCCGTCACACGGAAGTAAAACGGCTGATCAAACAAAACAGAAGTCATCGTCATGGACCCACTGGCTACGGAAGCTAGTTTTCCAATCAGCGAAACAGACTCAATAACTCCACGGTGACATTTTGGGTAATTTGTGAAACTGAAACAATACAAAAAGAATGCCATTGTAAGTTAATAATACGAACACAGACAATTGTAAATGTGTTAGCATATTCGCTAATGCTAACGACGCCTAGCTTGATTACATTAAGATAGCACGCACAAACGTGCATGAAAACACTTCTAACGACATCACACATGGGATGGTTTAGTAAGACAAGTTGTTGTAGTTATATTGTAAAACTTACTAACATTGCTTGGAGTGATGAATGAAGAATAATTTCAAGCAGAAACGCTATGGACGAATACTTGCGGTTCAAGGAATGAAACAGGAAGTATATGTTCAACCTGCAGCAGTGAGTTAACTTGTCCAAAAGATGTCGTCAAAGCACAAACGATAACACGCCTTTTCAGTGTCTTTGACGGTGTAATATGAAAACTAGGACTGTCAAGTGATTCATTTTTTGAATCAGATTAATCACACTGTAATCATGATTAATCACAAGTTATGTGCTTGCATAGATAAGATTTAATCAAGAAAATATCCCAGTATTTGGGTACAAATGCAATTTAGTAGTCAGAATGTCATAAAGGAACCTTTTTTAAATGTTTTTACTGAACTGCAAGTCATTGATTTGTTCAAAACTTAGTGGAAGTAAGTATGATACAAATGAAGTGCACATTTTTTAAATCTTTAAAAGGTACAGTTACAAATCAATAATGTAGTAAACACCCTCATAAACAACTTAACATTGTGCACCATTACTCTTCTTTAGTTTAAACAAGTTTGTTCACCTTTCTCAGATGATAATGCTGATCTTTTTGTTGGTACGATGCAACCCCAGCTCATTATGATTACTTACAGATGTCCAACGTTCTCCACGGAGCAAAGTAATTTCACATTTAGTCTGTAGTTGTTTGTGTATTCCAGTTGGTTTATCCCTGCTGTCATCTCCTAGGTATTGTACGACAGATCATCTGTGGTGACATGGATGACATCTTCCTGCAGGAGTTGGTCATCACTGATGGTAAATGTCCTGCATGTGGTGGCAGTCCGTTTAGCAAAGACATGTGTTTAACTAAACTGTGCTACATTTGTTGGCAACATTGAATCAGTAAACTTTGCCAGCGTAGCGTTCTTCTTTGCTTCATTTCGATGTCGATAGCATTCATGCTAGCACGTCGCTATTGGGCGCAGCCGTCAACTGCTCGCTGAGGACATTGACTGCTGCTTGCTTTCACTTCACAGTCTCTAAGACACAGAAAAGTCTCCAATATCCATGGGAAAACTCATTAGATTTGTCGCTAGTGTGGCGGTCAGCAACCTGTGGCTCTTTAGTGCCGCCCTAGTGGCTCCCTGGAGCATTTTTAAAAAAGGATTCTAAATGGAAAAAGGTGGGGTAAAAATATTTGTTTTGTTTTAGTGTGTTTTTTGTTTGAGGAAAAACATGACACAAACCTTTCTCGATTGTTAGAAAGCCCACTGTTTAATATGTGTGTGTGTGTATGCTTCACTGATGAGAGTATTTGGTGAACATCGTTTTGTCCTACTAATTTCGGCGGTTCTTGAACTCACCAGAGTGAGGACTGTGACGCAACAGTTTGTTTACATGTAAAATATTCCACTCCTTCTTTGTCTCATTTTGTCCACCAAACATTTTATGCTGTGCGTGAATGCACACAGGTGCACTTTGTTGATTTTATTGACTTGTTGGAGTGCTAATCAGGCATATTTGGTCAGTGCATGACTGCAAGCTAATCAATGCTAACATACTATTTAGGCTAGCTGTGTGTACATATTGCATCATTATGCCTCATTTGTAGATATATTTGAGCTCATTTAATTTCCTTTACTTATGTCATTTGTGTACTTAATTTATATTTGCATGTCTCATGACACATTATCTGTATGTAATATTGGATTCATTTCATATAGTTGTTTGTGTGCCATGTTGTTCCAGACCACAGCAAGCGTCACCTAGCTTGCCAAAGATTGTAATACATCTATTAAAAGAAGACAGCCTGCCATTTCCTTAAACTTGGACACACACATCTATACCTTTGGCCATTAAAAGCCAGTAATTTCCAGGAGTTATCTCACCTTTTGAGTAGCCTCTGATTTACTAATTGTTTCTAATGTTGTAAACATGTGTATAATGAATATTACATTTCAACATTTCTGTCAACGAAGATTTGCTTCAGGCTGTGACACATAGTAATTTTGATAGTAGGCCATTATAGCTAATATAGACACATATGTCATGTGTTGCTTTCAATACAAGACTTAAATGCAAATTTTCATTTTTTTGCGGCTCCAGACAGATTAGTTTTTTGTATTTTTGGTCCAATATGGCCCTTTTAACGTTTTTGGTTGCCGACCCCTGCGCTAGTGGCTGTTTACAAAAAAAGTCGCCAAGAAGATTTGCAACACTCATCATCCTCAAGTACGTGTTTCACTTTAAGATGGTATTTTAAAGTTGATGTGCACTGATTATAAAAAAGTTTGTCGCTGCAATACCAATAAGTTACCTTAATTGTATCTAAAGTTCTGTTTTGAAGCAAATCGCGATCACAGACGGTGTAACAAAAGCGGGTTAAGCTTTAACCTGGAAGGGATTAATTATCAGTCATATTTGATAACAAGATCATTTATTTGTATTAATCACATGTGTTAATGCGTTAAGGTTGGCAGCCCTAATGAAAACGTTTTGTTCAACATAAAACATATCCATTTGCAAAGAAAAATCTATAAATTAGCCGCATTGTTTATAAGGCGCAGAGTTCAAAGCATAGGAAAAAAAAGTGAATGTCTTATGATTTTACACTACGGAATTAATTATGCAAAAAGTAACACTGTTTGCCTTCAAAAAGCCACAAAATTGCAAGACTCTCTTTTACACCACTCAGCACAAAGAGCCACCAACAAGGAGGTCAGCACAAAACAAAAAAACACACAAAAAAAAGGTCAGCATATGTCTAGTCAGCGTACGACACCTAGCAAGACAACTGTCTCCAGCAAGCAGATTGGCTCGGGCCTGGTTGCAGTTGTGTTCCGCCGCATGTGTGCGAATGTGTGTTTGCTCACGTCAAGTGCGATACTACGCGAGTGAAGAAGGGGCAGGGTAGCAGGAGAGCTGCATGGGCACATTTGGGTGTTGCCCCCCGGGGTGTGTACACTGGGCACTGTAAGTAGCAACGTGACAGGAGTCAGACGCATTATGTTTTTTGGGGTTTTTTTTAGGGGAGGGGGCGGTGGGGTCCTCAACACAATGCACAATCCACGGAAAGAAGTATGAAAGATGGCGCTTTTTTTGCTTGTTGGTTGACTTTATATGACACGTGCGCATGATGATAGATACACAGTAATGACAAAAAAGGGAGTGTTAAAGTAGAAATATGCATAACTTAAAGACAGTTGGATACTCTGGGGCCCTTTCAATGACTTTTAGAGTTGAGTTGAGTTGAGTTTGTGTTTATTTGGAACATGCATGCATACAACATGATACATCACAATTTCCAGTTTCTCTATTCAACTTGTTCGAAAAGGAGTAGGAAGAAGCAGAGCTTATTTAATCCTACCCCTTTTCCTTTACATAGCAGTTGCTAAAACTTTTGTTCACTTCCTGTTCTCAATGTATTCACAATATGCTCCATAAGTAATAAAAATAAAAATAAATACATAAATAATAATTAGTGAAGTAAGTTATATTTCATATGGTGAGATAAGTAAGATTATCTAGAAAATGAATGGATGGATGAAATAAGTTCAGAATGTTTATCATGGTTCTTCTTCTTTGTACTTTGCAAACACTTTAAGTTTGAAGAGTTTCTTGAAGTGGATTATATTAGTACATTGTTTGATTGCTTTGCTTAATCCGTTCCATAATTTAATTCCACAAACTAATATACTGAAGGCTTTAAGTGTTGTACATGCGTACAAATGTTTTGAATTACATTTTTCTCTAAGATTATATTTCTCCTCTTTTGTTGAGAAGAATTGTTGTATATTCTTGGGTAGCAGATTGTAGTTTTCTTTGTGTATAATTTTAGCTGTGTGCAAATTCACTGTGTCGTGGAATTTCGGTATTTTCGATTCAATAAATAAAGGGTTTAGACTACAGTCTAGTGCAGGGGTACTCAATAGGTGACTCACGAGCCAAACCCGGTCAGCCAAAGCTTTTTTGTCATGCCATATCATCGTCTGAATATCGGAATTACACAGTTTTACAGAAACATGCTCATTAAAGGAGGAGATACATTTTGAATGGCCGGATAGCTCAATGGGCAACAAGACTATCTAATGTTTGCAATCGCAGAATTCAACATGTCTGAAAAGAGGTAGGAAGTATCAAAGTATGTTTTTATCCTTCCCTTTTCAGATTCAGATTTATTATTTATTTATTTTCAGAGATGCATTACGCAGCATCGTTCAAGCCACGATAAAAGGAAATACACCATAAAATGTACTTTCAAAGTTCTTTAAACGCTGGAATTGCTTTACACAAGATGATGTAACAGTGAAACAGCTCGGTTAATTGCACTCAGCTTATTATTTCATCAGTACTGAATACCGTTTTTTCCGGACAATTGGCCGCTACTTTTTTCCCCAATCTATAGCTTTCTCTTTGCCTGCTCAGTGGCCTTGTGGTTAGAGTGTCCGCCCTGAGATCGGTAGGTCGTGAGTTCAAACCCCGGCCGAGTCATACCAAAGACTATAAAGAGGGGACTCATTACCTCCCTGCTTGGCACTCAGCATCAAGGGTTGGAATTGGGGGTTAAAATCACCAAAATGATTCCCGAGCGTGGCCACCGCTGCTGCTCACTGCTCCCCTCACCTCCCAGGGGGTGCAACAAGGGGATGGGTCAAAGGCAGAGGGTAATTTCACCACACCTAGTGTGTGTGTGACTATCAGTGTTACTTTAACTTAACTTTAACTTTTGCCAACAATCGCAATGCACTACCATGACAATTTAAGAAAAAAAATACAGATTTCATAGGGCGCAAAACATGATCATGTTTTCCAGTAGAAAAATATAGTTTGAATATAGCAGTAAATACCGAAAGAAACATTGTTTAAGGAAAGAGTGAATAAATATATAATATATAAATATATAAATATACAACTGACCTAATGTACGATAAATGATTGAAATCCAAATTAATCAGACACTGTAGTTCTTTGCATTGTGCTTCCTGCCTATTGTGTTGCAAGCGTTTTATTTCTGGCTACAGGATGTGTTAAACGGAAAAGTGAAAAAAGTACATTGCTTAAGTCGCTTAGTCGAAGTGTGCTGCATATTGATATGCTGGACATGTTTAGCAATGCGCAGGCATACATTTTCCCTGAGGGTGTGTTTTCCCTCTTGCTGTAAACAAATGCTGCACATTCTCAGGGAGAAGGTTGTTGTTGTTCTTTGCGTTTATGCGACTTAAGTATTAGTTGGCGAAATATCAAGATGATAAACTCCGCCTCCTGCACCAGTCGCTGATCCATCCAAAGTTAATCACTCCAAACAGCGTCACAATTAGTGCAGCGAGGAGACAAACATCCATCCCCTGGTCTATCTATCTCTGTTTTTTTCCCCCCATGTGGTAATATTCCCCAATTAAAACATTATTGTAGCCTACTTCATCAAGGGCTAAAGTAATCAAGATTAATCTCAGTGAGCTGACACGCGCTGTTTGCTAAGGAACACACAGAACAATCGCTCAGGGCAAGCATCATTAGGAAATGCAATAAAATTGGGCAAACTGATTATATTTCCAGAAGTGGGGAGCAAAATAAAAACACAATTTTGAGGAGGGCTTCCAATTATAGCAGCAGCCGTTAAGCCTGTGCAACATGTTTAGTATGTATTTGTATACGTGTTTGCATTCAAATGATTACTGCACACAAAACATCTTTCTTACATACTCCTTACGTTTGGTGTTCCGTACTACAGTAATTGATGCCATGCCCCAAATAATTGTAACTTGAATAAATAAATGGCGCACCTCAACTGCACTACTTCAAAAAATAAAAAGAGTGGCATTAGATTAACTAATGATTACTTTTTTTTATGTAATGCAGGGTAGACATGGCATCTGTAAAGTTGAACTTACAGAGGAGTTAAAGAAGGGGGGTCGCGAACAGCAATGGAGATTTCCATTATTTGTGTCCACACTCTATTATTCATGCTAGAACGATAGACAGGCCTGCAGCTAGGTGGCAGCAGTATTCAATCTAATCAACAAGCTCCCTGTTCTACTCAGTAGAAGTAGTGAGTACACAGCAGTGTTTTTTAATTCTAATTTAGTTTTAGTTAAAAAATTTTGACAAAAATGTATTTTAGTTTTACTCATATGTAACAGTGGTGTGCCGTCGGGGCCAGCAAGGCCTTCTCTGCTGGTCTAACATAACCAGAAATCATGATCATAATTAAAGATACAAGTATTTGTTTATTTACTTTTCCTAAATATCTAAAAGTATTCATATTCTCTTCATGTCATATTATACTCCTTCCAGCGCTGCTGTTTTTAGGTTATAGAGTTTTTATCCAATCAAAATTCAGCTAGCTAATGTTGCCATGCTGTAGCAAATCTGCCAGGGGCCTTCAGAATCAACAATGCGGGCGTCCGTGCACTGTAAGTGAACAGGCACCAACATTTGACAGACAGTTGCGATAGCCAATCAGATCACAAGTTGTTGTCAGTAAGGCCTTCTAGATGGCCTAAGGCAGATATATATATTGTGATTTTATGAGCTAGGTAACATAAGAACTCCATTACCTAGCATGCCACAATTGTGAAGGGCATGTGCAGTAGCCCCGTTTAGGTTGTTGAATGTAGCCATGTTTTTGATGAGCACGCTGTGGAGTAAACTTTAAGAAGTCAGCCAACACGCCTCCTCTGCATCTTTTATGATTAGACAAAAACAACACATATATATTTTCAAGGCCATTTTCAAGAAGGATATTTAAAGAGAAACTACATCTTGTGAGACGATGTCGGCCAACCCTGGAAGCTAGCTCGGCTGTCCCGGCGATGAGATGGGGAAATGCCCGCCACACAACGAGTGGCACTACTGACTTATATGGCGTCAAATGGGTTCTACAAATTGTGAGTTCATATATATTATTTCTTTACTTTTTCACGTTTAATACGTTTTTTGCAATTTTAATTTTGACAGTACCACTTAGAGGCCTACTGAAACCCACTACTACCGACCACGCAGTCTGATAATTTATATATCAATGATGAAATCTTAACATTGAAACACATGCCAATACGGCCGGGTTAACTTATAAAATGCAATTTTAAAATTCCCGCCACACTTCCGGTTGAAAAACTCCTTTGGATATGATTTATGCGCGTGACGTCACAAAATCCACGGGAGTGGTTGGACCCCATCGACCCCGATACATAAACCTCTTGTTTTCTTCGACATAATTCCACAGTATTCTGGACATCTGTGTTGGTGAATCTTTTGGAATTTGTTTAATGAACAATGGAGGCTGCAAAGAAGAACATTGTAGGTGGGATCGATCGGTGTATTAGCGGCTAAGTACAATACTTACAGCAACACAACAAGGACTACTTACTACGCCTAGCCGATGCTTGCCGCCAAACCCACAGATGAAGTCCTTCGTCGCGCCGTCGATCGCTGGAACGCAGGTGAGCACGGGTGTTGATGGGAAGATGAGGGCTGGCTGGCGTAGGTGGAGCGCTAATGTTTTTATCATAGTTCTGTGAGGTCCGGTTGCTAAGTTGCTAATTTAGCCTTAGCGTCGTTAGCAACAACATTGTTAAGCCTTACCAGGCTGAGAATTTTTAACCGTGTAGTTACATGTACATGGTTTAATAGTATTGTTGATCTTCTGTCTATCCTTCCAGTCAGGGGTTTATTTATTTTGTTTCTATCTTCATTTGAGAACGATGCTATCACATTATCTCAGTAGCTAAGTGAGTCACCGATGTATTGTCGTGGAGATAAAAGTCACTTTAAATGTCTATTTCGCGTTCTCGACTCTCATTTTCAAGAGGATATAGTATCTGAGGTGGTTTAAAATACAAATCCGTGATCCACAATAGAAAAAAGAGAGAGTGTGGAATCCAATGAGCCAGCTTGTACCTAAGTTACGGTTAGAACGAAAAAAGATACGTCCATCACTGCCTCTCCAGTCCTTCACTCTCACGTTCTTCATCTACGAATCTTTCATCCTCGCTCAAATTAATGGGGTAATCGTCGCTTTGTCGCTCCGAATCTCTCGCTCCATTGTAAACAACGGGGAATTGTGAGGAATACTAGCTCCTGTGACGTCACGCTACTTCCAGTAAAGGCAAGGCTTTTTTTATCAGCGAGCAAAAGTTGCGAACTTTATCGTCGATTTTCTCTACTAAATCCTTTCAGCAAAAATATGGCAATATCGCAAAATGATCAAGTATGACACACAGAATGGATCTGCTATTCCCATTTAAATAAAAAATAATAATTTCAGTAGGCCTTAAGATATGTTTTAATTGCTGATGCGGGTTTATTGATTTTTAAATGCACCAGAAAATAACCCGTTTTGTACACTGTTGATGCGGACCAATGCCCAGTAAATGGGTTTCTGTATAGTATTTCTCCAGCAATGGTCATGTGGTGACATAAATGATTGTATTTATGGTATGATGGGGACTGCGTGGCGAAGTTGGGAGAGTGGCCGTGCCAGCAATCTGAGGGTTACAGGTTCAATCCCCACCTTCTACCATCTTAGTCATATCCGTTGTGTCCTTGAGCAAGACACTTCACCCTTGCTCCTGATGGGTCCTGGTTAGCGCCTTGCATGGCAGCTCCCGCCATCAGTGTGTGAATGTGTGTGTGAATGGGTGAATGTGGAAATAGTGTCAAAGCGCTTTGAGTTCCTTAAAAAGGTAGAAAAGCGCTACACAAGTATGACCCATTTACCATTTTATTTTGAGAGGTAATCAATGAAGTAAAATTACACTAAAGTTTGTTGACTAAAATATTAGGTATTGCGGACAACACATCTTTGAAGTTGTCTTGAAAGCACTTGTATTTATTATTATTGCAGAGCATCTCAAAAACTAAATTCACAATAAGACCTGCACTCTATGAATATTCTAATAAGTACATTTCACACGAAACCTTATTTTGTGGTATTGTTATAGTTGAAATTTCTCATTTATTTAAAATGTTGAATAATACATGACTAAAACCAGGGCTGTACGCTTAGCTTATTCACTAGTAGCGCCGATGCTACTAAATGAAAAAAAGTAGAAGCACAAAAAAAATGTTGTAGCACAGAAAAAATGTAGGAGCAATATGAAATGTCTTAAATATCTCAATTTCATTATTAACATTCAAACGAGGTACACATGTGCACTCAAACATGTAAACACAATGCCATCATAGGGCTTACTGTAACGCTCAATTAAACACTCACACACACACCCACACACACACTCTCTCACAGCGTGCACAGAGTGATCAGTATCAGTATCAATCACCTGACCATTTGGTTATGGTTTAAGTTTATTTTAAGCATCTTATACAGATGGGCAAACATTTTGTTGTAGTTTGATTGCAAAATGCTATTTAAAGGGTAAAATCTGTATTCGCACGTGCTACTGTTTTTTTCAATATTTTTTCAATAGTCGCATCACCTATTTTTAGTCATAAATGTGACTGAAATGCTCGCACTGTACAGCCCTGAAAATGGTCACATGATGAAACAAAGTAGTTTTATTCTAGACTGGCGAGCGAGCTCAGCTACAGTATGTGTACAACAAAAGTAGTAGTAGAGTAAGCAGTCTTGCTCCTTCTTTACTGTCTTTAATAGTAACAGTAATTCAGTACATTAAGAGTCATTTGGAAACATTAGTTAAGGCTAATGTCCTGATGATTAGCCTGCAGAAGACGCTTCAAGTTGGTTGTATTTTTACCAGATAAAAATGAAGCCACAGAGTTTACAACGTGTCTTGTTGTCTAACGTTGCGAAGGTAAAATGTGTCCATATGTCTGCTCTATCTTCCAGGGGTAGAAGACATATTGAAATGATGTGTGTAACAATACAAAATAGGGATTTAACGATATGACAACTTCATAACACGGTTATTGTGACCAACAATATTACGGTTATCATTATTATTGTGGCATGTGCTCATAAAGCTTTTTAAACATAAAATAAATACAAATAAATAGACACACTGTTAGAAAAAACTATATTTTGCATTTCTTGTGTTTGTTATGTTTCATTGAGGCGTTTTAATCTTGGTGTTTTGTCTGTTGTAATAGCTAATCTTTTATTTTTGTACTGAAAATATTGGTTTGTACAGTAGCACTTAAAGATGTATTCAAATGAAAAGTACGTAACAAATAAAATCTATTGTAATTATGAATCACTTCTGGTGGGCGTTGTGGCTGTCCTACTCTGTTCAGCGGTACTTGAACGCACCATAACAACACCTCGTCTCTTTTCCTCTGAGGAAACATCGATCATCATAACTCCGTGCCAAGAAAGCACAGCTTGTAGGTTCAATGTGCACAAGTGAATAGCTTAGTTGCTCAGACAGTCATGTGTTTATAGAAGTTTAGATTGGGGTATGTTTTTTTTTAACAGTGAAAGACGAATGTCTCTTGTTTTCATGTTAGCATTTAAGCTAGTAAGCTGGCACCAGCCGTGGCCCGTAAATTCATTAAAGTGCAGTCATCAATCTCGTTTTTTTGATCATTTTCATTTAAAAGGGTAATACTAACCATTGGGTCATCATTTTCACCGCTTATCGTTACAACCCTTGTCTTCGTAGTTGTAATTCTAATTGGATCATCGCCGTGATTTAGCACCACCCCTCTCCTGCATGCTACTGTGATTGGATACATTCATAACTTGTCCCACCCACCTAAAGACGAAGTTGATCATGACTGGATTTTGTCTCTGTCGATTATTTTCGCCTCGTTTTTATTCATCGACTAAATTGTCAATGAATTTTGTCATCGTTTTCGTCAACGTGCATTTGTTTTGACTCGTTTATCGTTTATTTGTATTTATTTTTTATTTTTTTCCTGAGGGAACTCTCCTGAAGGAATCAATAAAGTACTATCTATCTATCTATCTATCTATCGTCCTATTTTAGTCAGGGGAAAGTAGGTCGTTGACGATAACGACCTACATGGTTATTGATTCCCGAGCGCGGCCACCGCTGCTGCTCACTGCTCATCTCACCTCCCAGGGGGTGGAACAAGGGAATGGGTCAAATGCAGAGGGTAATTTCACCCCACCTAGTGTGTGTGTGTGACTATCAGTGGTACTTTAACTATAACTGAGACAAACATTTTTAGTTAACAACATGAACATTTTACCATGAATTGATTAACGTGGACCCCAACTTAAAGATGTTGAAAAACTTATCCGGGTGTTACCATTTAGTGGTCAATTGTACGGAATATGTACTGTGCAATCTACTAATAAAAGTTTAAATCAATCAATCAAACACTGGTCCAGACTAAAACCACCAAGCACCTACCGTGATAGATTCCTAGGCAGGGTTGCGTCAAGAAGGCCATCCGGTGTAAAAACTAAGCCAAAACCATTAAAGCCAAAGTGAAAAAAAAGATTGTAATAATAAAGGCCTTTGCCGACTCAATACTTTTCACAACAGAGGCTGAATGATGCTGGTTGCTTTATAAAAATATATGGAAATATTATTGCGTTTAAGTTTAATCAATTTATTTGTGGAGAAAATACACAAAACACAAATTATATTTTCTACTTTTTGGAAAAAAAATGTTTGTTGTTGTTTTTTTAAGTTATTGCAATTCCTATAAATGTGTGAATTCCCATTGAGGATGCATTCTCCCTCACCTTTTGTGTGTTTGTGTGCATCAACTCAATCAGTTTGCCATACGTCATTCACGGCCACTCAGTAGTGAACAATACTGTGAAACACACACTGTGATCTGCCGCTTAGCACTGAAACCGTTTTAAATGCTTATTAATCTTGCCTGGGGCCGAACGCTTCTTTCCTTTCCTCTTCAACCCCTTTGCCAAAATAGGCTGAAATGAATGAAAACGCACTGAAATATGAGAAATGGCTTCTCTTATCACCTCGTGGAGGTAATATCGCGTGATTCTTTGTGGAACATCTCATGAATATATTTGGAATATCCGCTCGCCTGCGTTGATGTAGAGCAGAATTCCGGCATGACAACATTCTCCCAATCAACTCTGACATGGACAGCTGGATTCCATTTGTCTAGATTGGATAAAGGAATAACAATGAAATGTTGTTTTTCTTTCTTGCAATCACAACATGCATGACTGGTGCTGACTATAAATACAAGCTAGAAATGAGCATGCATCTAACCCTACTATTCTACAAAGGGAGCACCCCATATTAATATGTATTTTAATCAATAGCTTGGAAAAAGGTTACTTTTTGATGCACTGTGACCTTTTTTTTTTGCTTCTGATTAACCTTTGCTCTACGTTGCAGCCTCATGAATTATAAATGCATTTTTTTTTATATTATCATGGAGTAATTATTAAGAGACGTCACACAATGCTTTATGCTATGTTCTGATAGTTCCTAATGCCTACCCACGTGTCACTGAGGACTTGTAAATATACACCTCACATTTTACGATCCAACACAGATGAAGACAGAATTGCATGAAAACTGAAGCAAAAAAAAATCTAAAAAATCTGTAAAAAAAAAAAAAAAATAAATAAATAACACACCACTTTTTTACAGAGAATAATGTATCATGTCCCAAATGACGGTTGGACTTTTGTTTATTATTTTCCTGGGGTTTTGTCATGTTTCCCATTCCGGCGCTAGTCTCCTCACCTGTTCCTGATTGGCAATCAGGAGACACACCTGTCTCTGGTTGGCAATCAGGAAGCTTCTTATCACAGCTGCACTGTGACTACAAGTGTTTGTACTTGGTACGCAGAAGTAGACTTTTTTTTTTTTTTTACTGCACGTCGCTCTCCTGTTTGACATAATTAGTGTTTTACATGCAAAAAAAAAAGAAGCAAAATAAGTATGATTGATGAACGAAGAACATTTAACATCACTTTTAAGAAAATAGGAGGAATGAAGCAACATTTTGGGGACATCTTTCTTTGGAAATTCCTCCATATTTGACAAAAAAAAAAACACCAGGCACTTTTTTATATTTGACTGATTGTATTATTTTGTGTAACATCTGTCACATTTTAGCTCATTAAAAAAATCGTAGCTTGTTACCCAAAAATACACTTATTTTTTCTATTTTGCTTGGATTTTGGGGTTTGCAGTATACTGAGTTGCATCGCCCACTACTGGCCTGGCATGCATATGTCAGCAAACCCTTGTTTATCAATGTTAATTGACCGTGGCAAAGACATTTCCACAAAGTAGAAATTATTATTTTATAAATTGAACATCTTTATAGCCATAGCATTAAAACCTGTTTACGACCTTCTTTTAACATTATGACACGAGCACCCGCTGGACATGAAATAACACCCACATAGTCACCTTTACACTCTTTTAATCCAATGTCACAATGGACAAAGGCTGAGCCAATCAGTGGCCATAATACTGAACGGCACGCTCCAATTGGTTTGGTCTCATCTAGCATCTGATACTACTGTAATATTAATATTTGATGTCATGATCTGTCATGTAAAATATTATTACTGTAGTTTATTATTATATTATTAGAGTAAATGTAGAATATATTAATGTTATTTATATATTATATATCATATATGTATTATATTATATTATTTATTTAATTATATTTATTATTGTCTATTGTGAGCGAACTGTGGTGCTGAATTTCCCCCAGGGATCAATAAAGTACTTTCTATTCTATTCTATTCTATTGTAGTTTTATTTCCTGTTGTGTAATCTTTTTAATGTTTGCCTGGCTCCCTCAGCTGTCCCTGGTTGCCAATCAGGATGCGTTATCATGTTGGATCATTGAGTGCTTTTTTCCTTTCTGTGTACCTACACTTTCAGAGCTTTCCCTTGGTTCCTGTGCACTTCCCTGCTGCACTATTGGTTTACATTGAAAATAAATACATTTTACCTGCACTTCGCTTGCTGTCTCTACACCCTGGAGTCACGACCAACACAACCGTGACACATTCCAAGCTCAGCACTACACTGCAACGTAACACTTTTCAGTATTTTTAATTTAGGCCAAAAACACGTAGAATATACTTTAAAAAAAACAAAATTGCTATAGCGTGAAGCGGCAAACTTCGAAGTGCGATGTTTGGACTTTAAATATAATCAATCTGTAAAAAAATATAAACAAATAACGTGTTTTATAGCGAATACTCGTTCACCATTACTTTGATGAAAACTATACCATAACTGGGGCAACATTTTGGCAAAACCCACGCAAAAATGGACAAATGAAAACTTAAGTAAAACCTGATTTACTTATTTTTTTACAAAAATGCAGTTTTTATGTTAGATCCATTTACTTATTTTGAGAAAATCATGTCAGATTTTAGCACAAGCTATGAAAAATGGTGTTAGCCAAAATACGTTTGTTTTTCTTTTTGCTTGGAATTTTGTTGTATCGCACACTACTGGCCTTGCATGCATATTACACTGTTTTTTATAATTATTATTACTCTGTATTATTTCCAGAAATGATGTGTAAATTAAATGATGTGTTTTTTTAAACCAGATAATTAGAAAAGTTATAAATAGCCGCCAGAAAATGGTGCAACATTTCCTAACTCCAGTTATATTTTGTTTCAATCATTTAGTACAGTGATTCTCAAACTGATGGAGATGGATATGTGGTATGTGGAGTCTGTAAATATGTTCTGTATATGGAGTATCATTGTTGGTGATGTTGGTGCATTGTGTGAAACATTACAGTGGCCCAAAATATGAAACATACTTGTTAAATAAAACATCTTTCCTGTTTTTAATGACTTCTTAGGCCCACTACGCTACTGTAATGTTGGTCATTATGGTGATACTTGGAGAGTCAACTGTTTTCTGAGGGGGCAGTTGGTGAAAAATGTTTGAATACCACAGACCTAGTTAATATACTCTGAAAAACCTGCTCAGTGGCCTTGTGGTTAGAGTGTTCGCCCTGAGATTGGTAGGTCGTCATACCAAAGACTATAAAAATGGGACCCATTACCTCCCTACTTGGCACTCAGCATCAAGGGTTGGAATTGGGGGTTGAATCACCCAAATGATTCCCGAGCGCGGCCATCTCTGCTGCTCACTGCTCCTCCCAACCCACCCAGGGGGTGGAACAAGGGGATGGGTCGGACGCAGGGAGTTATTTCACCACATCTAGTATGTGTGTGACTATCAGTGGTACTTTAACTTTAACTTTAAAGTGTCTAGCACTTGGCTTCATGTAAATATTGGCATTATAAGTGAATTTTTTCCACTGGTAGGGAAATCCCAGCATGAAAAGGAAGCCATGGCCAACACGGTATTAGCAACATTATCATCACTCGCACAAACATGTCACCTTGAAGTTATGCAGGATTACTAGTGTACTGCTTTCTAGTGTGAGTCAACATAGTTTTTTCCCCCATTTCCTCCGTGATGTGTGATGAGGCCTGTCACTCTCTCATTTGCTCGGCCAAGGACACAGGTTGCTTTTGTACTTTTTTTTTTTTTTCCTCCATTTTTTATCTCCCAGCAGCTTATTGTGCGCACGTAGCGGCATCAAAACAGCAGTCACGTCTTGTTACCTGGCAACCGTCCCACTAGCCGGCTAAGGCTCCTGTTCCGGCACGGAGAGCCAGTTTTAATCACCTAGCGAATACCCAGCGCAGCAAACAGACAGGGCCTCAGCTTAATCTTGTTAGCACGACGAGGCCGTTTTCAGATATCATTGCTAATCAAATCATCCCAAAGGCTTTAAGCCCGTGGGTTTTTTGTTGGTGGATGCAGCTAATGTGTGTGTGAGGAGGGGGGAGGTGTGAGTTGTGTCTGTTTGTTTGCAGGGTTGCACGCATGTGTGCATTTCCCTGCATTTCTTTGCAAAGGTGTGCTATATACCAGTGTCGATGTAACACACAAACACACTCTCTTTCCCTCAATTTAGAAGCCCCCCACCCCACTTCTCCCAGTAGATAACCAGCATTTTTTTTTTTTTTTCCCTAGCCCAGAGCCACTCGCCTGCACCTACAGAGACTCCCCAACCCAGGACCCAGGAGAGCCCGCACAACAGAGAGAAAAGGAGAACAAAGAAAACCTGCAAAGTCTTAAAAAGTTAAAACGTGTACTTTGATAGCCTCGGCCTACCTATTGCGGCGGTGCTGATGCCACCCCAGGGAGGCTGACAGCACCGCGGAGTAGAAGGAGAAGAAGTGGGCCACGCCAAACTCTGCTTCTGCACGTATCTACACTGCACTTACATGTGCAAAGCTGATGGGTTTGTTGCTGCTTTTTCCCCCCTCGAGTTTGAGAATGAGGATGTCTGTCGTTGAACGCCGCGCAGTACTGATGCACTATTTCTGTGTTTATTACATGCAGACAGCAAGAGAATATACCTTTTTTGTAAAGCACCTCCATGGTTAAAGAACAGACTTTGTTTTTTTAAACAACCTATTTTATTTCGTGTTTGTCAGGTTAGTGCAGGGGTGTCAAGCTCAAATACAGAGTGGGCCAAAATTTAAAACTGAACAAAGCCGCGGGCCAAGGTTGAACAAATTAAACTTTTAATAGGGACCCAAACAAGTTTTGCATTGAATATTGAACAAGCAAGGCTTATATAACTTTATAGTGACATGCAAAATCAAGTTTCAAATAATAATAATAATAATAAAAAAATATTAATGGCATATCAAATAAAATGTAAATAAAAATGTAATGCCTCTTTTCTATGTGCAATCTTCTGAGGTAAATATCAAAATAAACTTTTTCCACAGGCTAATAATAAGTTTGAAAATAAAATAACAATAATGAAAATACACCCCCGCTACCACCAAACCTCCCCCCCCACACACACACACACACCTTGTAGCGTCCCGGAAGAGTTAGTGCTGCAAAGGGTTCTAGGTATTTGTGCTGTTGTGTTTATGTAGTGTTACGGTGCGGATGTTCTCCCGAAATGTGTTTGTCATTCTTGTTTGGTGTGGATTCACAGTGTGGTGTATATTTCTAACAGTGTTAACGTTTTTTATTCGGCTACCCTCAGTGTAACCTGTATCGCTGTTGATGAAGTATGTGTTGCATTCATTTGTGTGTGCATGCAGAAGCCGCACTGGCTGGCTGGCTGGCGTTTGGAAGACTCCCGGGAGGGTTGGCAAGTGTTAGAATTAATGGTTAATGCGGTGGTGGGCCAGCTATAGTGTTAATTTGATATTGCCTCTAGGGCCAAGTGAAATTACACGGTGGGCCAAATTTGGCCCGCGGGCCAGAGTTTGACACCCATGGGTTAGTGTATTGGAAGACACACTACATTGTCGTGTGGAATTTGACAAACTTACGCCTCTAAATGATGTCTATTTCTCTGGACTGTCTTGCAAGACGTTACTTTTCAAAGGCATTTTCAGAAATGCAACACGTAGCCCCCCCCCCCCCCAAAAAAAACCATTTTACTTTAATAAATAACATAAAATATTCACATTTAATAATGGTAAAATTATTAATATAAAATAATTTATTACATTTATAAATAATTAAATTATTTTATATACTTCACTATTATTATCATGTTGGTTATTAGTATTATTATTATTATTGCTATTATTATACAATTATTATTTAAAAAATGTATTATTATCATTATTAGTAGTATTATTATTATTGTTTAATTAATTATTTGTAATGATTAAATATGTATGATTTGTAAAAAAAAAAAAAAGAAGAAAATTGTGATGAATGATAAATGTGAGGGTGACTTGTGTTGTGGATGCACCTTACATTTTTTGGAAATTATTTTTAAATTATTCATTAAATTCATAAATAACTGAAAAAAAAATCATATTTTGGGGGACGGCGTGGCGCAGTTGGGAGAGTGGCCATGACAGCAACCTGAGGGTTCCTGGTTCGTTACAAGTATAACCCATTTACCATTTACCATATACCATATTTTTCGGACTATAAATCGCTCCGGAGTATAAATCGCACCGGCCGAAAATGCATAATAAAGAAGGAAAAAAACATATATAAGTCGCACTAGAGTATAAGTCGCATTTACTGGGGAATTTTTTTTGATAAAATCCAACACCAAGAATAGACATTTGAAAGGCAATTTAAAATAGATAAAGAATAGTGAACAACAGGCTGAATAAGTGTTAGTTATAAGAAGCAAAGTAATTTATATTCATCTCCTTGGCAACTACCTGGGCGTAATTTCACACATAAATCCCTCCAGAGTATAAATCGCACCCCCGGCCAAACTATGAAAAAAACTGCGATTTATATCCGAAAAATACGGTAATTATTAATACATTATTATTAACATCATCATTATTATTATCATTATTATTAATATTTGTATAATGATAAAAATGTTCATTAAATATATATGTATTCAATTTCTAAATTATAGATGTCTACACAATTATTTTTAATTTACCTAAAGAATTAATCCAAGTTTGAGACAGCAACAGATTTTTTGCTTTTTTTTTTTTTTTTTTGGTAATAATGTTCGGAATTCAAACATATGATACCTCATCCCCCCGTTAATTGATACATTTTACTGCATATATTGAGTTTTTTTCACCATTTAGATTATTGATGGTAAATTTCTCAAGTATGTTCCATTTAGCACTTTTTTAAATTTATTTTCACACCCCATAGCTTACTTTCTAGTTTTTTTCTGCATATTATAACTTTACGTACATTTATCAATAGGAGTGTAAAAAAAAAAATCAATTTTCGAATAAATCACGATTCTTAATTGTAACGATTCTTAATCGATTCATAAAAATAAATAACAAATAAAATAAACATTATTATTACTATTATTATTATTATTATTATTGTTATTATTATATTTGATTAGATTTTTATACATTGATTTATGACTTTTATGATATTTTGAAACAACTCTGAATCAAATCGTTAACCCCAAGAATCGGATCGAATCGAATCGTGTGGTGCCCAAAGATTCACAGCCCTATCAATCATTGGAATTGATAATCGGGTTTACATATTGCATCATATGAAGCACGACAACATGGCCACCTACAACGCAGCGGCGTGCATACATACACATTCAGCAGACACTCCAACCCTCCACGTGTTGTGTAAACTTGCCTGCCAATTTCCTCTAAGGGTTCGGTGTAATTAATGGAGCGGTTTTAGAAGGACCAGTGTGGCTCTTTCTGCAGCCGCTCATTAAGACCTGGTGCCAGGGTCCTGTCAGTCACACCCCGACCCCAGAGAGCGAGCTCAGTCCATCTGGGACAGAGGGGCGCATGCCAGGCTATGATCGTACCCCCTTCCCTTGGAGTAGTGTAGGCTTCTTCCTGCACATTTCCATTATATCACAGAGATAGCTAGCCTTGTGTTGTTAGCATCACTAAGTCATTGGCGACATTTCACAGGAAGAAAATGCTCGGACTTATACCAGATGTCGTTAGTTTGCGGATTTAAGACAATCGACTGTTCAGCGCATTATTTTTAAAATCCTGTGCTGTGCTTTTGTTGCTAGGTGACACATTATTATGGTACGATACTAGAGATGTCCGATAATGGCTTTTTTGCCGATATCCGATATTCCGATATTGTCCAAATCTCAGTTACCGATTCCGATATCAACCGATACCGATATATACAGTCGTGGTATTAACACATTATTATGCCTAATTGTGTTGTGATGCCCCGCTGGATGCATTAAACAATGTAACAAGGTTTTACAAAATAAATCAACTCAAGTTATGGAAAAAAATGCCAACATGGCACTGCCATATTTATTATTGAAGTCACAAAGTGCATTATTTTTTTTAACATACCTCAAAACAGCAGCTTGGAATTTGGGACATGCTCTCCCTGAGAGAGCATGAAGAGGTTGAGGTGGGCGGGGTTGAGGTTGGGGGGGATAGGAGGTTAGCGGGGGGTGTATATTGTAGTGTCCCGAAATAGTTAGTGCTGCAAGGGATTCTGGGTATTTGTTCTGTTGTGTTTATGTTTTGTTACGGTGCGGATGTCCTCCCGAATGTGTTTGTCTTTCTTGTTTGGTGTGGGTTCACAGTGTGGCGCACATTTGCAACAGTGTTAAACTTGTTTTTATACGGCTACCCTCAGGGTGACCTGTAGGGCTGTTGACCAGGTATGCATTGCATTCACTTGTGTGTGTGGAAAGCCGTAGATATTATGCGATTGGGCCGTCACGCAAAGGCAGTGCCTTTAAGGTTTATTGGCGCTCTGTACTTCTCCCTACGTCCGCGTACCACTCCGTACAGCTGTGTTTTAAAAAGTCATACATTTTACTTTTTGAAACCGATACCGATAATTTCTGATATTACATTTAATTATCGGACATCTCTATACGATACTGTTGTGTTCTGGCATCATGAGGTGTTTGTGATTCCAAGATGTGGAGGATTTAATTCCAAACATAAGGCCAAATACAAGGCATAACCGCTTACATGTTACACAGACAGTTAGCAGACACCAACTTGGCTTAGTATAAACGGGAAAACGTAAAGTGTAGCCTAATGCTAAAGACGAACGTAACATTTGCGTAAAATAAACAAGGAAAGCAAAAGAGTCTCATGAAGCGAACTGATCCTGCATCCACTAGACAGCCAGACAAGTCTAAATAGGACCATGATTGTGATTGGCCACAGGTGTGATTCCTAATCAACTAGAAGAGGCCAGAGTCTTCAATCATCGGCCCTAGCGACCAATCATGGCACCCACCTGTTCCCAATTAGCCTGTTCACCTGTGGGATGTTCCAAATAAGTGTTTGGTGAGCATTCTTCAACGTTATCAGTCTTTTTTGCCACTTGTGCCAGCTTTTTTGAAACATGTCGCAGGCATCAAATTCCAAATGAGCTAATATTTGCAAAATATAACAAAGTTTTCCAGTTTGAACGTTAAGAATATTGTCTTTGCAGTGCATTAAATTTAATATAGGTTGAAACGGATTTGAAAATCATTGTATTCTATTTGTATTTACGATAGTTTTGGGGTGTGTAGAATTACTCTTGACTTTCAAAATAAAAGACCGCAGACAAAGAGAGCCAAAAATGGAGAGGATGCATCAAGAGTGAATCTGCGCTCTTCTGGTCTCTACCTCACCTTCCATGTAGATTTCCCACAAGTGGAGGTGGCAACAAATAATAAATAAATCAAATAAATAATATAAAAAAAGTATCACAACTGTATTATTGCTATGCGTTATCATGTAGGAGCTTCATCATTCCAATTAAAATTGTTTGCGCGGCGCTTATTATCCAATTCCCTCGTCACAGAAATAGGATTTCATATTAGGCACCTCATTTTCCACGTGATTATTAATGCAATATCATTTGAAATTACATTTGATAGATATTCAAAAAATGTGATTAAACAATGCTGCTGGTTGCCTTTATTAAAGTGATGCTTGAGGATGATGAGGAAAGTCAAAATGGGGAAGAGTTTGCTGCTGTATCTCGTTAGGATAGGGAATTGGCGGCAAATGATTATTGCGGATATTACTCATTTATTTAGTGTTCCTATATGAACACAGCATTTGGATACAATGCACTTATTGGATGATGCTTGCTTGGCTGGTGCGTGCAACGTGTTTGTAAGTGTGTGTTCTCCCGGGGCCCACCTCCGCCTCCAGGTGTTGCAGGGGGCAGGTGCGTTGCCAACAGGCAGCAGGGATGATGGCTAGCTAAGGCTAACTCTCGAGGTTACAGGTTTAATCTTAGAAGCGCTAGTTAGTGGTGGGCAGGATTGGGGTCTTTATGTCAATAGTAGAATCATCTGGGCTGTTTTTTTTATTGTTAAGATGGGGGCGAGGTGGGGTAGGGTGGGGTGGGGGCAATGTAGGAAAAATTGGTCCCACTGAGGAGCACACGTTTGAGGTTATTCATAGGCCTTGGGCAACAATTCCAGCCAAGTATATGAATGGAAATTGTGTCAACACTGGAAAAAAAATCCATCTACACATAAATTAAAGCAATATAAAACAATATTAAATATTAAAGTGTAACTACACAAACAATATGATCCAACGCAAGAGCTTTACAAATGTAGTTGAATATAATACAAACTATTATTATTATGTTTTATCATTATTATTATTGGTAAAAAAGTAATAGTAGTAGTAGTAGATTGGTATTATTAATTAATCATATTACAATATGTATTTATTATTTATTACATTATTAAGCATGTATTATTGAATGATGATTTAGTTATATAGTTGTTGATATAGTTATATCAACAATATGTATTCATTATTATTATTATTAGTATTATTAATTGTATGACTTATTTTTGTTAATACCAATTATTATATCATCAGCAATATGTATAATAATACTAATTATTATGATGATGATGATTATTATTATTATAATTATTATTGTATTAACAATATTATTTGTCATTATAATAATAAGTATTATTTTACATCACAAATTGAACTACAATGCAGTACAGAGGTGAAAATGACTTATTTGAGTAATAGGATTGAAAGTCACAGTAATGAGTTTTTAACATAAAATCAGCAAATATATTAATTATAGCCATTAATGGTAATATGTTAAAACTAAGCACATGGCAGTGAATGAGAAAATATACCTATGTTTTAAATAAACAACTTAAAGAAAATGGGTAATAGAACTGTGCCATAATTTTTTACTCTTAAATATATATATATATATATATATATATATATATATATATATATATATATATATATATATATATATATATATATATATATATATATTTAATAGTATATACATATATATATATATATATATATATATATATATATATATATATATATATATATATATATATATATATATATATATATATTCAATAGTGTATATATATATATATATATATATACATATATATATGTATATATATATATATATATATATATATATATATATATATATATATATATATATATATATATATATATTCAATAGTGTATATATATATATATATATATATATATATATATATATATATATATATATATATATATATATATTCAATAGTATTAAATTATGACACAGTTCTGTTACCCATTTTCTTTAAGTTGTTTATTTAAAACATAGGTATGTACAGTATATGTCCTGGGCATGACGTTAAAGTGCATCCGGCAGTGGAGGCTCCTCTAAGGGGGTCTTGGTGCACTAGGAGGTTAAACACCTTACTACTGTTACTCCAGGTGGCCCTTGGCAAAGGCCAAGTACCTGACTGCCCCTTAGACAGGGATAAGGTGAAGACCTCAACGGCGGAGCAGGCGGAAGACGGTAGATATAAGAACCACCACAACGGCTGGGATGGCGGATGAAGGCTGCAGCAGAAAAGGGTCCCCAGTTGTCTTGGACTCCATGCCACTGGACCCTGACCTGGATCTGTCAAGGATCGTGTGGTGACTGTCTGTGCACCAGTCTCCCCACGTTAAACAAAGTCACGCACAGGCATCCTCCACAAAGGGATACCCCCTACCAGGAGGATCGTCATACTCGTTCGAGTGACCGCCGATGATGATGATGATATATATGTATATATATATATATATATATATATATATATATATATATATATATATATATATATATATATATATATATATATATATATACATATATATATATATATATATATATATATATATATATATATATATATATATATACAGGGACGGCGTGGTGAGGTTGAGAGAGTGGCCGTGCCAGCAATCTGAGGGTTACTGGTTTACGTCCGTTGTGTCCTTGAGCAAGACACTTCACCCTTGCTCCTGATGGGACTGGTTAGCGCCGTGCATGGCAGCTCCCGCCATCAGTGTGTGAATGTGTGTGTGCGAATGGGTGAATGTGGAAAATAGTGTCAAAGCGCTTTGAGTTCCTTAAAAAGGTAGAAAAGCGCTATACAAGTATAATCCATTTACCATATATATATATATATATATATATATATATATATATATATATATATATATATATATATATATATATATATATATATATATGTATATATATATATATATATATATATATATATATATATATATATATATATATATATGTATAAATGTATATATGTATATATATATATATATTGTCATGTCTGTGTTCATGTTTTTGTTTGGCCATGTGCTGTTTTGTTTTTTGGACACTTCCTTAGTTCCTGGTTTCACTTCCTGGTTTTGTTTGTCACCATAGCAACCATTAGTTTCACCTGTTCCACGTTTGGACTCACACACACCTGTCTCACGTTTTCACAGTCATGTCACGCACCTGTTCACACTTAGTCACGCACCTGTTTTCACTTATCATGTCACTATATAGGCTTTTCTGTTTCTGTTGTTCGTCCTGGCGACATCATACATTCATGCCATGTTCACAGTTCCTTGTCACGTAAGTTTTTGTTTGTTTAATGTTCATAGTTCTCCGCCATTGTGCGCGCCTTTTGTTTTGTCTAGTCAAGTTTTTTACCTCCGCTGTGAGCGCCTTTTGTTTGTACCTTTTGTTTGAGTTTATAGTAATAATTAAACTATGTCTTTACCTGCACGCCACGTCCGTTCCAATTCTTTTGCACCACGCGAGAGCAAACCACGCCTCAGACCAAGTCCTGACATATATATATATATATATATATATATATATATATATATATATATATATATATATATATATATATATATATATATATATATATATATATATATATATATATATACCTATATATACATAAGGATAGGATTTAAATGATACAAGTTTTTGTTTTTTTGTTTTTTCCAGGAAGGAAAGTGTGACTTTGAAGTATTTAAATCATTATATTTCACGATAACGTTCCATTTTAGGAAGCAGGGACAGGCAATAAATGCTTGTTTTTCCAGTTTTTGGAGTAATATAAATTAATATTTTAAATTATAATTATTAAATATTAGATAAATTAGCAAGACAATTATTATTAGATTTGTATTTATTTTAAGATTATTTCGATTTTGCATTATACATTTAGTAGAATGACCCTATTATATATATATATATATATATATATATACATTTATTAACTTGTTGATAAGATTGTTGCCGTATAAACCTCATTGTACATATAAACTGAATTTTGTGTAAACATCCATGCGGTACTTAATGCCAAAATGGTTTAGTTTAGTGCTTATTTTGCAGATTTCATCAAGTAGCCCTCCTTTTTTTTTTTTGTGCACAATCATTCTAAACACGTTCATAAGAAATACAGTGTAACAGCAATGTGAAAGAGTATGTTTAAATAAAGATTCAAATGTGTCTTTTTCTGACAACTACATGTTTGATATCACTGTAAGTGCCAAAGAGTCCAAGCAGGCAGGTTGTTGTGTGTTGCTGTGCTTTTGATACGGAGCCAGACTAAGTGTGTGTGTGTGTGTGTGTGTGTGTGTGTGTGTGCCAACGGCTGAGGGCATCCACCTGCTCTACTGTTTAGGTGGATGCATTTGAGTTTGTGCAGCGTGTTATGTTTGTGTCACGTCACCTTTTATCGCGAGGACACTTGTCTTTGTGGCTGGAAAAACGCCAGGATGAGCTCCTTTCACATGCACGGTTAGATTGTGTGTCTTTGTGGGTGTGTGTGTTCCCTTGGGTTCTCAGGGTAAGCCTCATCAGACTGTGTGTATCTGGGGGCATGGCTGTAGGGTGGGCGTCCACATCGGGGGCCCTGGGACCAACAGGGGACAATCACTGCTGCCTCATAGCTGCGAGGAAGGAGACAGACAGACCGTGCATGCATGAAAAGATCTTAAAAACTAGAACACATTCTTATTATGTCCTCCTTAAGCCCTTCTTCCTCTTTCTAAGGACCCAGATATCGCCTTCCAGATTTGTGTCTTATTAGTCGCAGATTTTGTTTTGAAAAAGGAATCTTCTGTCAACGCTTCCTCATCGGCTCGGTCACATGATCCGGGCCTCTCACGCCACAAGGCGGGCCATTTCCTGTCAGCTGTTCCAGGTGGACGGCCTTGGACAGCATGATAATTACCTCCACCAAGGAGTTTCCTTGGGTGTTAGAGTCAGTACGTGTCTTCATGTGGGTACGGACAGGTATTTTACAATTTTGGGATCATTCACCATGCTTTGAATTTCTATTCCCCCCACATTATACAATTGTTTTAATTTATTAATTTCATTTTTTTTTTTTATTCAATTGTGTATTTTTTATGTATTTATTTTATTCATTTAATTCATTTTATTAATTAAATTATAATCATTTTAATATGTAGGGCTCGTCAAAAAAGTACATTTTTCAAATTATTGTTTACCAATTTGATTTAATTTATTTTATATATTTGTCATTGTATATCATTATTTCTATCTAGTTTTGCTATATCTATTTTTAAATTTGTATATCTTATTTATTTGCCATTAATTTTATTTTATTATTTATTTATTTATTGTATTAATTTAATTAAGTAAATTGTATTTATTGTATTCACATATTTATTTATTTTATTCATTTCATTTATTTTATTGATTAAAGTATAATGATTTTAATATTTAGGGCTTGTCAAAAAAGAACATTTTTCAAATTATTGTATACCAATTTGATTTAATTTATGTTCTATATTTGTCATTTTATGTCATTATTTGTATCTATTTTTGATATATCTATTTTTATTTTTTTATATCTTAATTATTTGACATTCATTCTATTTGATTATTTATTTATTTATTTTATAAATTTCATTAATAAAATGTTATTTATTGTATTCATTGTATCTATTTATTTTATTCATTTCATTCATTTTATTGATTACATTATAATTGTTTTAATATTTAGGGCTTCTCTAAAAAGTACATTGTTCAAATTATTGTATACCAATTGGATTTAATTTATTTTATATATTTGTTGTTTTATTTTATTATTTTCATCTATTTTTGCTATATCTATTTGTAAATGTTTATATCTTATTTGTTTGCCATTAATTGTATTTTATTATGTACTTATTTTATTCATTTCATTAAGTCAATTGTATTTATTTTAATATTTGGCTCTTGTCAAAAAAGTCCACTTAAATTGTTTTAATTCAAATTTGAATTACATACGATTAAAAAATTCTAAACTACAATTAAATACAATTTTACAATTTAAATACAGAAAATAGATACATCAAATGAAATAAGTTTACTGTTTACTGTGATGTACTGTATGGATCCAAACAACCCAGAAATGATGAGAAAAATATTGGATATTTTTTTTTCAGCACCATTTTTTTTAGAATCTTCACTGATCGCCATTATCTTCACATCTTATCACTGACACACCAAAGCCTCCTCTGTCTGTGGCGTCAGGTCACATGAATGTGTGAGTGACGGGAAGAAAAGCTCACCTGGCGCCACCTGTTGGTTTAAATGTATAAATATCTAGCCTCGTCAATTGTTGGTAATCTTTCATGTTCAAACTCGGTCTGTTTGGTGCCAGCTAGCCAAAACCCAAACAATTTGTTATGTTCATGTTGTGTTGGGTTTCTAGCGTAACACAATTACAAAGCGGCTGCACACCTGCGACAGGTTCGACCGCACAACCGTCAATTATTAATAACACGCTCTGCCGCTGTCACCATGGAGTCTGACCTTACCTCAGATTGGATAACCTGCTCTGCGGCCTGAAAATGGGAAGAAACCGTGGATTTCACCTTTGACCTCTGCAAGGTGTCACACTCATAAACTTCCTACAGTAAAACAAGGCACACATTACGATGGAATACATCCCTAGGAACACATTTCGGACATTTCTATGGGAACAGTTTGAGGAAGACTCTTTCTAGAAGCACAAAACAAAAGTTTCGCACTTGTTTACTACGAAGCCAGGCTGTTGTAACACGTGCAGAATGTGGCTTGGCATTGTCTTGCTGAAATAAGCAGGGGCGTCCATGAAAAAGACGTTGCTTGAATGGCAACATATGTTGCTCCAAAACCTGTATATACCTTTCAGAATTAATGGTGCCTTCACAGATGTGTAAGTTACCCATGCCTTGGGCACTAATACACCCCCATACCATCACAGATGCTGGCTTCTGAACTTTGCGCCCATAACAGTACGGATGATTCTTTTCATTTTTGGTCCGGAGGACCACAGTTCCCGAAAACAATTGGAAATGTGGACTCGTCAGACCACAGAACACTTCCACTTTGCATCAGTCTATCTTAGATGAGCACAGGCCCAGCAAAGCCGGTGGCGTATCTGGGTGTTGTTGATAAATGGCTTTGGCTTTGCATAGTAGAGTTTTAACTTGCACTTACAGATGTAGCGACCAACTGTAGTTACTGACAGTGGTTTTCCAAAGTGTTCCTGAGCCCATGTGGTGATATCCTTTACACACCAATGTCGCTTTTTGATGCAATATCGCCTGAGGGATCGAACGTCACGGGCCTTGCCGCTTACTTGCAGTGATTTCTCCAGATTCTCTGAACCTTTTGATGATATCACGGACCGTAGATGGTGAAATCCCTAAATTCCTTGCATAGCTTGTTGAGAAATGTTGTTCTTAAACTTTTGGACAATTTGCTCAGGCATATGTTCACAAAGTGGTGACCCTCGCCCCATCCTTGTTTGTGAATGACTGAACCTGCTTTTATACCCAATCATGGCACCCACCTGCTCCCAATTAGCCTGTTCACCTGTGGGATGTTCCAAATAAGTGCTTGATGAGCATTCCTCAACTTTCTCAGTCTTTTTTGCCACTTTTGCCAGCTTTTTTGAAACATGTTGCATGTATCAAATTCCAAATGAGCTAATATTTGCAAAAAATAACGTTTCTCAGTTTGAACGTTAAGTATCTTGTCTTTGCAGTCGATTCAATTGAATATAGGTTGAAAAGAATTTGCAAATCATTGTATTCTGTTTTTAATAACAATTTACACAACGTGCCAACTTCACTGGTTTTCGTTTATTTAAATTTTTTGCTAATGAAAATTATTTTAAGTAATCAGTAGATAACTAACTGTACTTGGAACGCCCCATTTCCATCACCAGACTTAATATGTCGCCCTCTCATAGTGTGAAGTCATCTACAGGCCTGCATGGAGCCCATTTCCTTGCATAGACAGTGTGGATAAAGGCATGTCAAATTAATATTATGATCACTTAAATGTATGTTTTTTATTACCCTGCCTGGTCCATGATTACTTCAAAACTAATATGGTAAACATTATGAGCAAAATATAATATCAAAAAATTGCCATTTTCAGACTTCCCTGTTCTTCCATAGACAAGAAATGGTTCCTCATGCTGGAAGACATCAGTAGAAGAGGACACAAAATAGAACACTAGCGGCTACCTTTGTTTTCTCTCACTGTTAAGCACTCCATTTTCCGTTTCAAGGTCCTGACTCAGTCGTTCTCCCCTCGGGGGTGAGCCTGATTTTCGGGATTGCATTTGGCTGGAGTTGTAATCGTTTTCAATCCAAAGTACAACCGTAACCCAAGTCAGACTCCTTAAAATGATGGCTGCAAATTACACTCCACTCGCTTGATCCGGTCGTCAATTTTTTAAATGTATGCAGGCTGACCTTCTTTAGTTGTATTGCTATAACCTGCAACAATGCATATTTAACATATTTGGGTCCAGAATATGAAATAAGTGCCAATATTGTTTTGTTAGAGATGCCCTTTGAGGCATGATTGGTCAGGTGAAATCTGATATCACAAATGTGCTTAAAAAAACTCCCCAAATCTTGTGGCAAAAAACATTTCAATCAATCAATCAATCAATCAATCAATCAATCAATCAATCAATCAAAGTTTATTTATATAGCCCTAAATCACAAGTGTCTCATATTGTCCATATAGTGGATTACATTTCATTAGCAAACATGCTTTAAAATATCCACTATTTCGCAACATTGACTTTTTAATCATGTGACAGTAATATACTGTATGTGCCGCTAGGGCGGGGATTGGCAACCAGCAACTCTAGAGCCACATGCAGCTCTTTTTAGCGCCGCCTTAGTGGCTCCCTGGAGCTTTTTAAAAAATGTATGAAAATAGAAAAAGATAGGCGAAAATATATATACACTACCGTTCAAAAGTTTGGGGTCACATTAAAATGTCCTTATTTTTCAATGAAGATAACTTTAAACTAGTCTTAACTTTAAAGACGTACACTCTATACATTGCTAATGTGGTAAATGACTATTCTAGCTGCAAATGTCTGGTTTTTGGTGCAATATCTACATAGGTGTATAGAGGCCCATTTCCAGCAACTATCACTCCAGTGTTCTAATGGTACAATGTGTTTGCTCATTGGCTCAGAAGGCTAATTGATGATTAGAAAACCCTTGTGCAATCAAGTTCACACATCTGAAAACAGTTTAGCTCGTTACAGAAGCTACAAAACTGACCTTCCTTTGAGCAGATTGAGTTTCTGGAGCATCACATTTGTGGGGTCAATTAAACGCTCATAATGGCCAGAAAAAGAGAACTTTCATCTGAAACGCGACAGTCTATTCTTGTTCTTAGAAATGAAGGATATTCCACAAAATTGTTTGGGTGACCCCAAACTTTTGAACGGTAGTGTATATATTTTTTTAATATGGTTTCTGTAGGAGAACAAACATGACACAAACGTTCCTTAATAGTTAGAAATCCCACTGTTTACATTAAACATGCTTCACTGATGAGAATATTTGGCGAGCGCCGTTTTGCCGTACTCATTTTGGCATTCCTTGAGCTCACCATAGTTTGTTTACATGTACAACTGTCTTGGACGCTGCCACGGAAATGAATGTTTTTTGCCACTCCTTTATTTTCTCAATTTGTCCACCAAACATTGTATGCTGTGCGTGAATGCACAAAGGTGAGCTTTGTTGATGTTATTGACTTGTTGGAGTGCTCATCAGGCATATTTGGTCAGTGCATGACTGCAAGCTAATCAATGCTATCATGCTATTTAGGCTAGCTGTATGTACATATTGTATCATTATGCCTCGTGTGTAGGTATATTTGAGCTCGTTTAAGTATATTCATTTATGTCCTCTGTGTATTTAATTTATATTTGCATGTCTCATGACACATTATCTGTATGTAATATTGGCTGCATGTCTGATAGTTGTTTGTGTGCCAAGTTGTTCCAGACCACAGCAAAGCTGCAAGCTTGCAAAGATTGTAATAAATCCATTAGAAGAAGACAGCTTGCCGTTTCCTTTAACTTGGACACACACATCTATACCTTTGACCACTCTGAGCCAGTAACTTCCAGGAGTTATCTCACCCCCTGAGAAGCCTATGTTTTACTAATGTTGTCCACTGTTGTAAAAATGTGTAGAATAAATATTACATTTCAACATTTCTGTCAACGAAGATTTGCGTCAGCCTGCGACAGTCATTTTGATAGTAGGCTATTATAGACACTTACATCATGCGTTGCCTTTATTATAACACTTATATAAGGCTTCAATTATTTGCGACTCCAGACAGATTTGTTTTTGTATTTTTTTGTCTAATTATGCTCTTTCAACATTTTGGGTTGCCGACCCCTACTCTAGGGAAATCCCTTCTTCCTCGTACACTACAAAAAAGAGCTAAAAAAATATAAGATAAAAAGACTACATTTTAGGAAATTATCTGTCCATGCAGCTGGTTAAGTTAATCCTAAATTAAGATGTGTGTCTCTAGAAACGAGAAGGACTTTTAATATACAAATAAGTATTTTTTTCTGAAAACAAGCATTATTCAACTTCCTATACGTAAATGAAGCATCCTTGGAATGTTGCAGAATCTTTAAACAAGATTTTGCAAGTGTGGAAAAACAAAATGTCCTACTTGAATAGCTATTTTCTTAATTTTAAACATCTTTAAAATAGAGTAGACAAAATATAATTATGCATGCTAAAATCAAGATTATAAAAAGATAAAGTCAATGACGCAATTAGCTCTTAAAACTAGGGGCATTTCTAGAAATAAAGTTTTAAATCTAAGCAAGTGGCAAGTCATTTGCAGGGTAGACATGTGGGCACTTCTGACCCGCCCCTTGATGGGTGATGTGTACTGTATATCAAAAAAGACGGTTAAAAATCAGGCTTCACTGCACGTAATGTTGCTAATGTATGTGCCGTCCTGTCTTGTCCTGCATGTGATGTATGGCATCTACTGTATTGTAAGCTCTATGATGGGCTGGCCTGTCTAGGAAGTGTGTATCTGTGTGTGTGTGCGTGCGTGTGTGTGCATGTGTGTGTGTGTGTGAGTGTAGTTATGGGGGGTGTCGGTGATGGGGAAACTTGATGTGTGTCATGTGCCATAATGGCGGCCGCTCATCTGCTTTCGCCCGGTGAAGAGACAGACAGACAGATGGAGAGACGGCGGAGGTGATGATCAAAAGGATTGCAGTCACGACGATGATGATGATGGCGATGATGATGGTGATGATGATGATGATGGTGGTGATGTCGCTGACTGGACGGATGCCGCCTCCATCCAGTTTGCTCTCATCATTGTTAATGCCTCCATGACAGACATTGCTAGTCTGCTAAGGATGGATGTCTCGCACTCACTCTTTCCTGTCTACACAAACACACACACACACACACACACACACACTAACCCACACACACACACATTCACACACACACACACTAAAAACCCAAAAGTAATTGTCATTTTTACAAGGTGGACAAAACATGGACATGGATGAGTGTTTGACCTAATATGTGTTTACTAACACTTTCTTAAATATTAGCAACCTCTGAATGTTCTGAACTCCTGCTTCCATGCCAGTGTATGAAAATAGCTGATGTCATGCTGGACATCCCCCCCCCCCTTACTTGTGCCTGGATTAAGGACTTTCTCTCCAACCGGCCCCAGACTGTGCGACTCGGCCCCCACCTCTCCTCCACCCGCACGTTGAATACCGGCTCCCCACAATGCTGTGTGCTGAGCCCTCTTCTGTACTGCCTCTACACCTACGACTGCAGTCCGACCCACAACAACAAACTCATAGTTCAAGTTTGCGGACGACACTACGGGGGTCAGACTCATCTCAAAAAGGCAGAGGAGGTCCGGAAGTTGGCAGACTGGTGCTCTGAGAACAACCTTGCTCTGAACACCAAGAAAACCAAGGAGATTGTCGTCGACTTCAGGAAACACAGAACTGACCTAGCCCCCCTCTACATCAAGGGTGAGTGTGTGGAGGGGGTCCACACCATCCGATCTCTTGGCGTCCTTATCTCTGACAACATCTCCTGGTCAGATAACATTACTGCCATCACTAAGAAGGCTCAGCAGCGGCTGCACTTCCTGAGAGTCCTCAAGAAGTACAACCTTGACTCCAACCTGCTGCTGACCTTCTACCGCTCATCCATTGAGAGCCTGCTGACATACTGCATCACAGCATGGTACGGCAGCTGCACCGCTGCAGACAGGGAGAGGCTCCAGAGAGTGGTAAAGGCGAATCATCGGTTGCCCTCCCCCCCCCCCCCCTTTGATAGACATTTACACCTCCCGCTGCCTCAGCAGAGCTACCAACATTATCAAGGACAGCTCCCACCCTGGCTTTGACCTTTTTGACCTGCTGTCCTCAGGAAGGCGCCACAGGGTCATCAGGTCTAAGACAAACAGACTCAAGAACAGTTTTTTCCCTAAAGTCATAACCACGGTAAACTCTCATAGCACTGATTTTATAGTTTAGCACCTCTCTGTGTGCAATTTTTACTTTCCACCCACAGTCTGAATGCTTCTGTATATATGTATACAGTATAATATTTAATATTTAAGCAACACATTCAGAACATTCGTTCTCAGGACTGGACTGTGCACCTTACCTCCTTTTGCACTATTTTTCTTTTCTTTTCTTTTTATGTTTTGCATATTTGTAGACTGTCGCTCTGATACTGGAGTTGCTTTTAATCTCATTGTACCTGTGTATAGTGACAATAAAAGGCATTCTATTCTATATTCTTCTCTCAAGCGCCTCTGCTGGTTACCAGCAGGTATTGCACTCTGTTTTTGCCTCAGATTGTGTTGGCTTTGAAATCACTGATGTGATGTCAGTGTGTGTGTGTGTGTGTGTGTGTGTGTGTGTGTGTGTGTGTGTGTGTGTGTGTGTGTGTGTGTGTGTGTGTGTGTGTGTGTGTGTGTGTGTGTGTAACCAAATCCTGCGTTTTTAGGACTGACAACAAAGTATCACACTTCACCTGTTTCACCTGATCCTCAGGTCCATGTCAATAAAAGCGCAGTGTGGAAATCCCCGTCACAAATCTCTGCCTGTGTTAGAGACACCACCTTCCTTACATCCACACAAACAAAATGCGTTCAATTAACAAATGAATGAAATTTAAAAAATACAAAAAATCCAATTAAATATTTTGAAAAGTATATAACAAATTTTATTACAATAAATAAATAAAATGAAACAAATTAACAAACATTTTTAATGCGACATGTAATATTCCATATTGACACAGACAACCCTGGAATATAAGACACATTTAAACCGTCTTCTTTTTCTCATTTAAAATGATCTGGAACTTCAGAACATTCAGATATTAAACATTTAATGTTAAATAGATTGTTGTTAATTAGTAGAACAGCTTGTCATCACTGTCCATGTTTGAAGCACCTTATAAAAATGCCAACCACAAATACTATAATACGACCAGAGCCAATACTTCAGTTTATACTAAATTTGACGAAAGTGGATTTTTTTTTAAGTAGTACATGCAAAAGTCGTATGCTATTATTACCATATACAGGTATGTTCCATGTTTCATGAATGCATGCAGGAGTTTTATAGTTTTATTTGAGATTGCCACTGGCAGCACTACATGACCCTGATATCTTCCTGAGGACCAGTGCCCAAAACACAAATGTCCACTGCGGAGGACGTTGGTTCTCAGTAAATATAAGTGAATGAAATGGTATTTAATGCCAACATTGATCTTTGATTGCAATTAGAAATATATGTTTAATGTATGGTAAGGTTTTTTGTTGAAATAAAGCCAATAATGCATTTTTTTGTAGTCCCCTTTATTTTGAAAAGTATCAAAAACTATCCAAGTACACTTTGGTACCAGTAACGATACCAACATATCGGTATCGGGACCAAACTATATGCTACAGACAACCAGAAGCTAGCAACTACACAACAACTGAGCACACAATAGCACACAAGCTAGTCATAATTGAACAATATTGCAGTGTGAATCTGCTCAGTGGCCTTGTGGTTAGAGTGTCCGCCCTGAGATCGGTAGGTCGTGAGTTCAAACCCCGGCCGAGTCATACCAAAGACTATAAAAATGGGGGACCCATGACCTCCCTGCTTGACACTCAGCATCAAGGGTTGGAATTGGGGGTTGAGTCACCATTATGGTTCCTGAGCGCGGCCACCACTGCTGTTCACTGCTCCCCTCACCTAACTGGGGGTGAACAAGGGGATAGGTCAAATGCAGGTCTTCCCGTCCGGTTGCGGGGAGTCTCTGGGCCTCTCGGGCGGGGAGTCCTGCCTTTCTGCCCTTGTGGGTTGTGGTCTCTCACTGGCTTGAGGGCTGGCTGTCCCCTGCTTATCCCGTGCCTTGTCCTCTGCCGGGCGCGTCTGTCTGCGGCCTGCTGCTGGCTCTTCCGGGCGGCACAGTGGGCCGGCTCTGGGGTTCTTGTCGCTGGCCGGCCTGGCTGCGTGGTTCCCTGGGCGCCACAACTGCTGTTTGTGGGTTGGGCTTTCTGGGTGGCTGGGGCCGTACTCTGGCTCCCACACACTGGGAGTCAAATATATTGTACATGCAAATACACATACACTCACATACACACCGTTATTCATACATACATACATACATAGGTACCTACGCTCCCACATACATACACAAATACAGTACATACCTATATACTCAAAGTTCGTACATCCACACGCACATTCACTGTGCAAACATACATATACAAATAATTTCGCAACACCTTGTGTGTGTGTGACAATCATTGGTACTTTAACTTTAACTTAACATACTGTACATATGCATTCACTGTACAAACATACATATACACATACTGTACATATACATTCACTGTACAAACATACATATACACATACTGTACATATACATTCACTGTACAAACATACATATACACGTGCTGTACATATACATTCACTGTACAAACATACATATACACGTGCTGTACATATACATTCACTGTACAAACATACATATACATGTACTGTACATATACACTCACTGTACAAACATTGATTGATTGATTGATTGAGACTTTTATTAGTAGGTTGCACAGTGAAGTACATATTCCGAACAATTGACCACTAAATGGTAACACCCGAATAAGTTTTTCAACTTGTTTAAGTCAGGGTCCACTTAAATTGATTGATGATACAGATATATACTATCAGATATATACTATCATCATAATACAGTCATCACACAAGATAATCACATTGAATTATTTACATTATTTACAATCCGGGGTGTGGAGGGGGGGTTTGGTTTGGTTATTATCATCAGTCATCAACAATTGAGAACAGAGAAATGGATATTGGAACATTGTAAGACTGACTTGGTAGGATATGTACAGCAAGTAGTGGACATAGAGAGAGAGAGAGAGAGAGAGAGAGAGAGAGAGAGAGAGAGAGAGAGAGAGAGAGAGAGAGAGAGAGAGAGAGAGAGAGAGAGAGAGAGAGATCAGAAGGCATAAGAAAAAGTATCTGCATTTGATTGTTTACATTTGATTATTAGCAATCCGGGGAGGGTGTTAGTTTAGGGTTGTAGCTGCCTGGAGGTGAACTTTTATTGCGGTTTTGAAGGAGGATAGAGATGCCCTTTCTTTTATACCTGTTGGGAGCGCATTCCACATTGATGTGGCATAGAAAGGGAATGAGTTAAGACCTTTGTTGGATCGGAATCTGGGTTTAACGTGGTTATTGGAGCTCCCCCTGGTGTTGTGGTTATGGCGGTCATTTACGTTAAGGAAGTAGTTTGACATGTACTTCGGTATCAGGGAGGTGTAGCGGATTTTATAGACTAGGCTCAGTGCAAGTTGTTTTACTCTGTCCTCCACCCTGAGCCAGCCCACTTTGGAGAAGTGGGTAGGAGTGAGGTGGGATCTGGGGTGGAGGTCTAAAAGTAACCTGACTAGCTTGTTCTGGGATGTTTGGAGTCTAGATTTGAGGGTTTTGGAGGTGCTAGGGTACCAGGAGGTGCATGCGTAATCGAAAAAGGGTTGAACGAGAGATCCCCCTAGAATCTTCAAGGTGCTTTTGTTGATCAGAGAGGAGATTCTATAGAGAAATCTCGTTCGTTGGTTGACCTTTTTGATTACCTTGGTTGCCATTTTATCACAGGAAAGATTAGCCTCTAGAATGGAACCTAGGTAGGTGACCTCATTTTTCCTGGTGATAATAACAATGTCACCCACTTTTATAGTGAAGTCATTGACTTTCTTAAGGTTATACATACATATACACATACTGTACATATACATTCACTGTACAAACATACATATACACATACTGTACATATACATTCACTGTACGAACATACATATACACATACTGTACATATACATTCACTGTACGAACATACATACAATATGCACATACTGTATATATACATTCACTATACAAACATACATATACACATACTGTACATATACATTCGCTGTACAAACATACATATACACGTACTGTAAATATACATTCACTGTACAAACATACATATACACATACTGTACATATACATTCGCTGTACAAACATACATATACATATACTGTACAAATACATTTGCTGTAAAAACATACATATACACATACTGTACATATACATTCACTGTACAAGCACACATACACATACTGTACATATACAAGTACATATACATACGTACACTCATGCACATAATCACGTTTCATCAGACATATATTAACGTTGTTGCCCCAGGGTAAACTGGGTAACACATGGCACACTGACAAAGCTTAACCTATTGTTACTCTAACAATCTACAAGGTTAATATAGCTTGCTTCTCTTTCTTCTCCTCTATTTTTCTGCTTTCTTTTGTATCTGTAGTTATCATTACGTATGTGTATTGTTGCATTTGAACAATTGTATTGTTGATAATAGAGGTAAATTATTGGTATTATTCATTATCAATAGCGCTATTTCTATTGGTATTTGTATTGCTCCATTTGTAGTGCAATAATGCTCATTGCCATTTCGGTATTATTATTTATTTCACTAACTGCTTCTTTGCTATCACTTTTACAATCATATTTGTACATATCGTATTTGCTGATGTTGCTCTATTGTTGTAGTTGTTGTTGTTTTTGTCTCTCTGTCTTATCCCCCTCTTGTGCCCACAATTTCCCCCTCTGTCTTCCTTTTTTTCTCTTTCTATCCCCTCCTGCTCCTGCCCGGCTGCACCAAATGATAATATAAATCAATTTAATAAAGTCAAAAACAAATAAGGCAACAAGAGAAGTATCCTACACTTCTCTTTTGTAAAGTAAATGTGTACAGCCAATATGGGCATCTACATCAACAATATGATTTGCCTGAGAAGCTGGACAGAAAAAAAAAAGAAAAAAAAGAAGCCCTTACTGACAACAACTTGTGATCTGATTGGCTATCGCAATTGTCTATCAACTCTATGTCCCCGTTCACTTACAGTGCACGGACGCCCGCATTGTTGATTCTGAAGGCCTCGAGCAGATTTGGTACAGCATGGCAACATAAGCTAGCTGAATTCTGATTGGATACAAACTGTAACCTAAAAACAACAGCACTGGAAGGAGTATAATATGACATGAAGAGAATATGAATAATTTTAGATATTTAAGTTAAGTAAATAAAAAACAATTGTATCTTTAATTATGATCATGTGTTCTGGTTATGTTAAGCCAGCAGAGAAGGCCTTGCTGGCCCTGACGGCACACCACTGCTTATTTGCACAGGGTCACCAGAAAAGATTATGTTGTTGTTGTTTTTTTACCCATGAAAATTCTTTATAACGTTTTTTCATGAACGCACCTGATGACATTTGCCAGGCGGACACTTTCCAAACGTCAGCCTGTCCCGGCTCCGCAACCCTGAACTCCTTTCATCGGGAGATTCAGCGGGCCTGACAGACGTCGTCAGTGAAGCGTGCTGCCATCGTCAAGTGAACTTCGCCATTCGCCCAATCACTTCCTTTCAAGAGCAGAGCACAATATTCCCTCTCCAACGACAATAATGGCGCGTCCATTTAACCCCTTAATGTATGTTAATCCAGGGATGTCAATGGGTTCTCTTAACAATCCTGCACACGGGGCCCTGAGAGGCCACAGGGCGAGGGAGCTTTTTATATTTTGATTAAAACAAAACGCTGCATTGTTGCTTCCGGACAGAGAGGACCAGTGTGAGCGTTTCATCCATCGCAGGGGAAGCCTCCATTGGCAGAGCAGCCGGCAGAAGGGTTGAAAGAAAGACTGGGGAGCGAAGAAAGTGATGAATATTTAGGGCCGATCCCTGCCTACCCCCCCTTTAACACCACGGATCAGGGCTTAGCCGTCATTGCCGAAGGGGTCTCCATCTGTTTATACCTTTGCCTTCTTGCTTGGTGTTTGTATCAATGTATCATTGTATGCATCTGTCAATACACAAGTCTTATTTACATGACTGCGCACACACAAAAATGCACGCTCGTCTATTTGTGTGCATGTCCGGGCTGCAGCTTTTCCCGTCTGAAGGCCCCAGCGGTGCCTCACTTTGACAGAAGCAGCCAACAGATCGGGAGCGAATCAGGACCCGGGGGGCACGCCGGCTTCACTGAGGGGGAAGTGAGACATATTCAGTGAGACCCAATCAGCCTCGATCGGAGACCGAGCGCCTTACACCGACATTGGTTTAGTCTGCGTGGGGACAACATGAACAATCTGTGCTTTAAAGTCGTTGAAACACAAGCTAACACTGCTAAGGTTGTGTTTTTTGGCCTCATTCCTGTGAGAATCCTGCGTGCGACTGAAGCATTAAGACAGGGATGTCCAAACTTTTTTCCAATGAGGACCGCAAACTAATTATCAAAGCATGTTTGATATTTTTCATGATCAAAACCAATACAATATGTAGATTTCAACTGAGCTGCTGAGCTTGAATGTACTCACTTATTTTACAGAAGAAGCAAAAACATGGTTAACCTGAAATGTACACACTTGTGATTTAAGTTAATTTAAGTGACATAAATTAAAATGAAGGATGCACCTAGTCCGAATGTTAGTAGTGTGTTGAGTTGTGCTTTTTTAAAATAATATTAATATGTATGTGGTACATATGTATGTGTGTATGTATTATATCTGGATGATGCATTTGAATGGTGTATTAACTTGCACTGTATACATCATGAACTTTGACCCCTCCCTAGGACTACAAATGGAAATTAGCTACTAATCTATAGTCTGGTACACGCATCTCTGCTTTATGCATGCTGTAATTGTACATTATCCTAATAAATACATAAATGACCTATATATATATATATATATATATATATATATATATATATATATATATATATATATATATATATATATATATATATATTTATTATTTTTTTTCTAACACTTAAGTCTCAAGATCAGGGGTCCCCAAACTTTTTGACTCGGGGGCCGCATTGGGTTAAAAAAAATTGGCCGGGGGCCAGGCTGTGTATATATATATATATATATATATATATATATATATATATATATATATATATATATATATATATATATATATATATATATATACATATATATATATATATATATATATATATATATATATATATATATATATATATATATATATATATATATATATATATATATACATATATACATATATGTGTGTATATATACATATATACATTGTCTTTATAATCAGTTTTGTCATTTAACATCAATTAACATTGATGTTCATCAACATTTAACATTGTCACGTTATCGATGGGAAAATTCATTTTTAGACAATATGATTTGCCTGAGCGACAAGGAGACACCAAGAGTAACAAGCGGTAGAAAATGGATTAGAAAGGAAAGATTTAAAAAAAATAATAATAATAATAATAATAATACTTTTTTTTATTTATTTTTAAAAACTTTTTTTTTTAACTTGGGACTTCCTGTGGGCCGGATTTTGGACACAAAATACGTGTTATTTTTCGCCCAAAAATATTGCAAAGTGAAATATTAAATATGAAGTAATTGGAGCCTTTAATAGGTCAACAATAGTATTTTCTTTTAGCAATGACAATTACAAAAAAAACTCACAAAAATTTGTGGAGATCTAAAAAGGATCCAGCTCTTATAGTGTTAAAAATAGGTTGTATATATATACTTTTCAAATTTTAACTTCAACACTTATTCTCTAGATAAACTTCAGATCTATCCATCGATTATTAGTTTTTATTATTAATATATATATTTTTGCCCTTTTTGTCAAAAAAAACTCAGTTATTTTTATGGCGAACAAACAAAATCTGCTGTATTTTCCTCAAAAAATATTTCAAAGTAGAATATTTGATGTGAAGTCATTTGAGCTTTGAAATACGTCAATAATGTCATAACAACATTGATTTTGATTCATTATTGTTTTTTGTGCAATGACAGTTTTAAAGAAAAAAAAACACTTTGCATAGCAGATTTGTGTTATTGAAGTCAACATTGCAACTTTTTATTGCTACATTTCACCTGTTAGCACTTTTATTCCACTTTTCTCACTGTTTATTTTTTAACGGTACTTTTAGATTGTGCCGCGGGTTGTAAAAAAATTAGCTGTGAGCCCCAAATGGCTTCAAACATACTTTTGGCAACATGTGGTGTTTTTCTTTGGAAGATATTGTCAGTCTTGCATGGAATAAAGACGCTGACTATGAGGATATTATAGTCTTGGGTAGTTCAGGTGATGATCATTAGTATAGAATGAGAGACACTGTCTGCTTTATTTCATCCCAAAAGAGTTGGATGGGGTTGAGATCAGGATTCTAAAAGGTATTCAGCAACCCCAATCTATGCTGCTGATCTTCCCATAAAATAATCTTGAAATGACAAAGGTAGGAACTACTGACCTGAATATAAGACGGATCCTCAATATTTTGAGACCTTTGACTAGGTCAGGTTTTCAGGGAGTCTTTACCATCTTTAAGAACATCCTCATGAACTTTGCTTTGTGCACTTAGAGTAGACACTAAAACGATGGTTGTCGCCCAGGGCACCAAACGGGCTAGGGACCGCCTCTGCCGGAGGTCATTTGTGGCTTGCAACCCGTTTTTTATTGGAGAGCAACGTATTTTAAATGTCTAATACAAATAAAATAAAAACATCCAGGGTTAGAACGTTACGCAAACAAATTAAGAAAAAATGCATTGGGGCCAACTCCATCCCAAAATGGGATCTGAAATCCTGTGGATCTTACTGTATGTCAGTACTTCTCAAATACTTCAAACCCCGCTTCGAAAAGCTGTGCACTACAAATTGTGCTGATTGTAGCCATTAATCCTGACTTCCTTCTTTTGTTTTATATTTTTAAAAAGCTCGCACAAATTGTTTTATTCATTTTTGTTTTGTAGGTTCAAGTGTTTTATATCTTGTGCATAAACCATGCATCGTTTCTGCTCAGGTAAGGTTGCATTTCATGATCTAAATTTGTGTTATTCGAGGACGCGTCCTTGTCAACAAACTGCGAGTAGTACTCGGTATCCTTGATTTGCAGTTTTTCATTTTCCCATTATGTTAACCACTCATAAAGATAACCACTGAAGACCTGGCTGCTTGTGAGAGAAGACGGATACGTGCTCTCAGCTCACTGTAACTGCATGGCTGCATGGGTAAGTTACAACCATGTTGCTTTGTTTTTGTTGCACGAGTATGCGTGTTTTTCCCCGTCTTTATCCAAATATAATTATAGATGTCAAAATTGTGTAAGCTTAATTTATGATTGTTGCCTTTGGGAAATGCTAAACTCTTTTAGGTTTTGCTCACATTTGCTCCCTTTTATTTAGATTACCCGAAACAAAAATGCATTTTAAGAACTCCAAAACAAGATAAATCACAAATAATATCAAGATAAAATTTCAAATAGGAAATACTAAACGTTAAAAGTATATCAAACAAACCTTTAACAAAGTGTTCACTGCAAACTTGTGCGTTTCTTCTTGTCGTTTCATAAAATCTTGCACGCTTTTGCGCCTGCCTCCGTAGCCTCCACTCCATCCCCTCTGTTGCAAGTCTTGTGAATTCCTTGTAACTTGTTTATGTGTGCTATGGCTATTGAGGTTTTTTTTCCTGGCCTCAGTCTGGGCCCCCTCCCCAGTTGTCCAGCCTTAGATTGAATATTTTTTTACTCATCCCCCCAAATGTTTACCTGTTTCCCACATTTTAAGGGGCGCCGGAAGTTGGCTGATCCGTCTGCTTTTGAGTGGGACTGTGCTGAAAATGTAATTTCGATTCCTTGTATGTCTTGTACATGTGAAGAATTGAAAATAAAGTTGACTGTTGACTGTTCCTGATTACTTCTCGAGGAACGAACCAGACGTGACGTCAAGTGAATAAAACCTATATTGGGGTCTTTTCCTAAGCTAATTTCAATTCTGCAAGCGAGTAATCACCTGTGATTGATCATGATTAATCCAAATTAATCTGATTAAACAGATATATCATATGACAGGCCTAATAATAACATTAGTAAATATCAATGATAACATTATATCAATGATACTATACAGAAACACATTTAAGCACTACTGGGCATTGAAACACAACATCAACTTTGTACAAAACGGGTTATTTTCTGGCGTATTTAAAAATAATAAACCCGCATCAGCAATTAAAACTTATCTTATGTGGCACTGTCAAAATTAAAACTGCAAAAAACATATTAAACGTGAAAAAATAAATAGATAAAATATCTGCACTCACAATTTGTAGAACCCATTCGAGCTTCCGGGGTTGGCCGACGTCGTCTCACAAGATGTAGTTTCTCTTTAAATATCCTTCTTGAAAATGGCCTTGCAAATATATGTGTTGTCTTGTCTAATCATAAAAGATGCAGACGAGGTGTGTCGACTGACTTCTTAAAGTTTCGTGCTCAACAAAAACACCAGCCTAAACGGGGCTACTGTGCATGCACTTCACTACTGTGGCATGCTGAGTAATGGATTTCTTATGTTACCTAGCTCATAACATCACTATATATATCTGCCTTATCTGATTATATCTGCCTTGCAACTGACAGTGCACAGACGCCCGCATTGTTGATTCTGAAGGCCTGGGCAGATTTGGTACAGCATAGCAACATAAGCTAGCTGAATTCTGATTGGATACAAACTCTATAACCTGAAAACAACAGCACTGGAAGGAGCATAATATAACATGAGGGGAATATGAATATTTTTAGATATTTAGGGAAAGTAAATAAAACAATACTTTTATCTTTAATTATGATAATTATTTTCTGGAGAGAAGGCCTTGCAGGCCCTGATGGCACCCCACTGGGTTTTAGTATCTTTAATGTATCAAAGTGGATCCTATGTTCTCACATTTTTTTGGATGAATCTCTGGCACTTTTAGGTCTTTTCCACTCTTAACGTCCTCAGAGTGACTTAAAAATTAGCGACCTAACTCCTCCTTGAACATTTGTTTTCCTCTGCATCGCTTCAGGTCACTGGTGGGTGTGGGTGTGTGAGTGACAGGAAGAAAAGCTCCGCCCGGCTGGAGCGCTCCCTCCGCTGTTACTATCCCCGTGGCATTTTTTTTTTTCCCCCGCGTCGGAACTTGTGAGTTAGTTTCTTCTCGCCGAGGAGAGGCGATACTGCACAGAATGTGGTCAAAGTGAAGCGCCCTCCTGATGTCCGGGCTACCTCGCTGTGCCAGACGCGGGCCATCCCAGGTCACCGCCACTCCATAAGCAATCTGTGTCATCACCAGACAACGTGTTACATCACCCACCCATCCCCTCGCTTCTCCAAACTCCGCCTTTTTTCCCCGTCTTCCTGTTCTCATTACCCTTCCCCTCTCTCTCTCTCCCTCTCTCTCCTCACATCAGAGAGTGTTGGATGTTGACATGTGCCTGCAGGACCACTGACCCATGAAGTAATTAGAGGAGGAATCTCGCCTCCTCTTCCCTCCATCCCTCCTCTCTCTCCGCGCCTGCTCCGAGCCGGAGATCATATAAAAAGCCACGGTTATGTTTACTCCCTGATCCATTTAATTTCTGTAACGAGGGCCGAGTCGGGCCTCATCTCCTCACCGTGCTTAAGCCAAGACGTTTGCGAGGCACCGCGGACCCCCTGGGGGCAGCGCCGAGCTTCAACCACATAGCTGGGGCTGCTGAAACGAGACAGGGACCTAACAGGATTAACTCTAGCGGCGCAGGTGGAGGATCCCTACTTCAAACGCACACACATGTACACATGGAGCAGAGTATTAGATGCACAATTTAATACATCATCAGAAAGTATGTTTGTGCATGCTGCAGAAGATAAATAGATGCATTGAATGTGGGAGAAAATGTAAAAAACGAGCTGTCGGCCACATATTTGAAGTCTGGTAGCAACATAAAAAAATCAACCTTACGCTCCCCTTAAGTGAACATATTTGGCCTGAATCACAAATCTGGTGTTCAATGCAACAAAGTGAAGTCTGAGGCAGTTCCCAAGTTATGTCTTGCTGAGGTTTTATCATGTTTTTATTGTCTACTTTGAAGGATTTGAGGGATCAAATTGCAACGGGCTCTAAGTTGTTTGGTATGACTAACCTCTCAGTGCATGGGCTCCTCCAAAAAATGGAAATACATGTCATACTGCAGTTTTCAAAGCAAACATGGCCCTATGCTGTATACCAGGGGTGTCAAACTCATTTTAGCTCAGGGGGCCGCATGGAGGAAAATGTGTGCACTATTAAAATCATGGCATTAAAACTAAAAAATAAAGACAACTTCAGATTGTTTTCTTTCTCTTACTTTGGACAAAAATAGAACAAACACATTCTGAAAATATTACAATAGAAATATAGGATATATATAGCGGAAAGAAGAAAGTGAATGAATGTTTATAATTGTTTTTTTTGTATTATTTTTTTTTATGAATTAAGTTAACGTTTATGACAACCTTTTTCCAGAACCCAATATAGAATGTGAGATATAACAGGATAATGCATACATTTATCATTTGTTTTCAAAACGGTTAGAAAAAAAGTGGGACCCCAAAAATTGATGGTGGAACCCCATTTTATGACTTGATGGGGTCCCTGGGACCCCATTTTTAACATTTGTAGCGCCAACACTAGTGTAGTATCGGTGCGTGCAAAACAGCAGCAGGCGGCTGTGGCCTGCGGGCCGGTTCTAATACTAATCAAATATCATCCGGGGGCCATAGATAATTCAGGGGGCCAGATCCGGCCCGCGGGCCTTGACTAGATTCATATTTTTTATATCGGGGTATTGTTATATGTACTCGAACAATTATTATACACACCAAGTTTCATTTTTTGTATGTCATATTTATCCATTCATAATTGTTTAGCGTGCAATATGTACTATGTATTACTCATTTTTAGTTTGAATGTTAGTTTATCACTGTATGTCAAAACCTGCACTGCAACCACATCATTTGTCCATAGTGAGGTAAATAAAAGTCTATAAAAAAGTTGATCCTATTTAAATACGTTTATCTTCTTTTGGGGTAGGATTAAAAATGCTTTGCTTCTTCCTACTCCTTTTAGGAGTAGGAAGACGCTGTAATCAGGAACTGGAAATATTGTCATTATATGCATGTTAAAAAAAAAAATTGAACCATAACCATATTTTGTAAAAGGTTCTAGAGCAGGGGTGTCAAACTCATTTTAGATCGGGGGCCACATGGAGAAAAATCTACTCCCAAGTGGGCCGAACTGGTAAAATCACGGCACGATAACTTAAAAATAAAGACAACTTCAGATTTTTTTCTTTGTTTAAAAATAAAACAAGCACGTTCTGAAAATGTACAAATCATAATGTTGTTGGGTTTTTTTACACTTACATGTTGCGGTTAATAGTATTCTATATTTATTTGTCGTTATTTATACTTTCTGAATAAATGAATAAATTATGTGAAAATGTTCATCAGTCAACTCATTGGTGTTAATTTTCAATCTATCAAGATAAAAAATGAATATCAAAATGAAATTACAGGATGTTATTTATGTAGTTTGATCATTATCCTCGACTGGTGCACTAACATTATGTGGGTTTTTTTTTTTTTACATATGTAGCATCATCTACAAAGATACAAATAATTGCTATTGTGACATCTAGTGGACACATTTTGAACAGCTGTTTCTTTCATTCAAAAATTTCGGCTCATTTTTATACTTAGCAAACTCATCCCGCGGACCGTAGATTTTGACACCGCTGCAGTAATGAGTTACTGGAAATACTGTCATTATATGCATGTTCAAAAAAAATTAAAACCATGACCTTATTTTGTGAAAGTTTTTGAGTTTCTTCAAATTAAAAGCAAAACATGTGTAATGGGGACAGATGTTAATGTGTCCTATTTGGTGAGGTAGCTGCTTCTCCAGAAAATGAACAATATCAGCGGGAGTTTGAGTAAGATAATCAATCACGGTTTTACCAAAATTACAATTTCAAAATGCAATACTAAGTGTCAGAAATTGTATTATTATAACGGTAATCGTTAGATCGATAATTCAGGATCATTTAAAGAAAAAAAAAATCACAACATAAAAGTTAATTGATGATAAATCACTTTGTAACGTCATATTTGATCAATTACAGCATGCAAAGTAATTACTGTGTATTATTTGATTATTTGTCATGTTGAATAAAATCTATTGTTGAATACATTTTATAGTATGTAAAGAAGTGGAACCATGGGCAGAAACAGTGTATCAAGTGACACAGGGTGGGATAATTTAACATTTAAGGCAAAAAAAAGTACAATCAATAAATAAATGAATGCTGATGAAATAAATGAGATAGCAGAAGCTACAAAAAGTGATATCAACAAATATAATCATGAAACAATGCACAGCTGAGGAGGATACAAAGCAGGGGATGAGATGATTGGTTGACACAAATGAGTGGGCGGGACAAGTTAACAAACCAGGTGAAACGAATAAGTGCCACACGTTAGCAAGCTAACGACAGTAAATATTTACACATGTTTGTATTTACTGAAATGGGAGCGCTGGGAAGCTTCCCGGGAGAATATGTGTCAGTCATACTTGTAGTGTTAGTAAAAAAATATGTTGTAGGCAAGCATGCCACGTGTGAGTGTGTGTGTGTGTGTGTGTGTGTGTGTGTGTGTGTGTGTGTGTGTGTGTGTGTGTGTGTGTGTGTGTGTGTGTGTGTGTGTGTGTGTGTGTGTGTGTGTGTGTGTGCGCACTACGGTGAAACAATCTGTCAGTGTTTTGACTGCCATTTCACACGCAGGGGATCGGTCTCATGGGAGCGCCTAATTGCATCTCACTTTCATGATGATTCTTAAATTCAATCCTTTAAATATGTAAAACAATAATAACTTTGTTAACAAAAAACTGTTTTGTATCATGTGCATAAAAAGTCATATTATATGTTAGCATGAAACTATTAATTTGATGTATATTTATATTTTATTTATACAAATAAATTGTATTTTCAAACTTAATTGCCAAGTTGTATATATTGATGTCAAATGTTGTAATACCACTTACTTGGTTCCTTAACAATTGTATATGATTTAAAAAATAATAATAATAAAAATAAAAAAATAAAAATGTTTACATTCAGGATAATTCTATTAAGTTAAATCATAAATTAAATATGTTTTAATATTTTCAAGTTCAATTTAAGTAATTTAGAGTATTTAATTTGACACAATTTATATTTAATCTGCAACTTGGTTGTAGTTTAATTATAATAATGATAAAATGCTTGAATAGTTGATTCAATTTTACAAAATAATGCTAATGGTATGTGTATTTTAGTAGTATTTTTTATCATTATATAAATATAAAACCCATGTATTTATTAATTTCATCCAATTGTTCAGGAACAAAAGGCCTTGTCCAGGTCAATTTATTTTCTCCAGAGGACTCACATTGATAATTGTTTTATGAGTGATTTAAATATTCAAACAACCAACTAAAAAATGGTCAAGGCTCATTTTTTTGCTCCTACGTTTAGGCTCCTACATTGTTTTTTTGCCTGGGCGTATCAATTTGTAAAATGATGAAAATAATCCTGATGTAGCATATTAATTGTTCTGCACCAGGGGAAACACTGTAATGTAATACCTACAGTGTGGGGACATAACTCTTGATTGATAAGGCAGCTCGAAGGCTTTGTACCCACGGTGCAGAAACAGAAGATCACTATTGCGACACAAAGTGTTCTATCTTTTGTTGTCCTATCTGTTGGAGACAGGGGACTTCCCGTTATAGGTCAACAAAAAGTCCAATGCAGGAGTTGTGCCACTAAAACCGTAGTACTGAATACTAATACTAAAATGAAAAACCTGCTAAACACTAACAAATGGAAAACTGGACTTCGAAATGTCAAATCTCAGTAGCAGCTAAGACAAAAAGATCAGGTGAGGTTACCCCTATGTAGCGATATCTGCATATGATACCTGGTTTTAAGCACGTTCACATTACCAAAATACATTTTGAAGACTGACTGCTGTAACATGAGCACACACAAATAGACAGGAAGACAATATAAGACACAGGCAGGTCGGATTGGGTGGAAACCAAAGCAGCCGCATCACACAGTCGGGGGGAATTCCTGGATGTAAACAAATCCCTGCACTGACAACACAATGCCTAAAAGACCGGTGTCAAAATAAATGCATAGAGTGTACAATTGTTTAGGTAGTGCTATTGCGGCTGGATGCTGAAATATAAATGACAAATGATATGTTAAAGTTTAAAGTTAAAGTACCAATGATTGTCACACACACTATGTGTAGTGTTGAGAATAGCTTAGACAACATATTAGCATATTTGTGACACAGACAGGGGTGCAACAACAAATTCTGGGCCCCCAAACACAAAACCCCTAAAGAGCCCCCCTCTCTCTCACTCTAAACCAGGGGTTTGAAAAGGTTTGATTACGCCCGCGGGATGAGTTTGCTAAGTATAAAAATTAACCGACATTTTTGAATGAAAGAAACAGCTGTTCTAAATGTGTCCACTAGATGTCATATCTTTGTAGATTATGCTTCATATGTAAAATAAATAAATAAACAAACCACATGATGTTAGTGCACCAGTCGAGGAAAATGAATAACATCCTGTAATTTTATTTATTTCGATATTATTTTTTTATCTTGATAGATTGAAAATTAACACCAATGAGTTAACTGATTGAACATTGTCACATCATTTATTCAGAAAGTATAAATAACGACAAATAAAGATAGAATATTATTAACTGCAACATGTAAGTGTAAAAAAAAACAACAACAGCATTATGATTTGTAAATTTTCAGTATGTGCTTGTTCTATATTTTAACAAAGAAAACAATCTGAAGTTGTCTTTATTTTTAAGTTATTGTGCCGGGATTTTACCAGTCCGGCCCACTTGGGAGTAGATTTTTCTCCATGTGGACCCCGATCTAAAATGAGTTTGACACCCCTGCTCTAAACCTAATGTTGCCTCCCCATACACACACACACACGGTATGTTTACATGCACTAAAAAACAGACCATTGCGTGAATTAGGCTAAAACCAGCTTTTTAAAACCTTAATTAGGTATTTGACTTTAAAAGATGTGATTCATATTTAGACTACAACACATCGCGATAACTATGTATTTTTAAACAGTTTGTTTTACAAAAAAGTGCCAATAAATTCTATATAAAGAAGGCAGAATACTAATTTAAATATTTATATAACCGGTCATTATTTATTTAAATATGAGTATAAATCTGTCAAGTTTTCCTTTACTTCAGAGCGCAAAATACAGATTAGCTGATTCACATCATTATCATCAGTGGGTAATATGTATCATAATGTATCATTATTATTACAGGTATATTATTATTAGTGCATCTCCTGGGGGTTGAACTGCCACACTTTTAAAACCTAGTGTCTGTTTCTAACTTTAATTGAGGGTCCTTGAATGCACCACAGTTATGTGCAATGCAATGCAAAAGAGAAACTTGGACGTAACTCTCTTCTATGCTGCCACATGTAAATTTATAAAATGTTAACCTAATTTCTATCACACTTAATTCTTGCTCTAGGTGTTGGTGCTGTGTGTAAATACCTGAAGGTGAGTGAATGGCATTATGACGTCTGTGTTGAGTGAAATGTTTGAAGTTAGGTTTGCAGCTATGCAGGAGGATTTTTTTTTTTTAACCTTTGATAATGGGTGTTGCAGTTCTAGACATTATTTTTTTGTTTTTTATTTGTTTATTGGATTTTTGACATATACAGTCCAGAAATACAATTTAACACATGTTAAATGTTCTTTTTTTCCTCCCCCAAACAAGTAACCCACAAGAATAAAATATAAAATATAAAAATATAAAACATATATATATAATATGTAAAATATAAAATATAAAACATATATATAATATATAAAATATAAAAATATAAAACATATATAAAATATAAAATTAAAAGTAAAAAAAATAAAAATGAAACATGCATCAGTCAACCACAGACAACTGCACTCCTGAATGTCCCCAACACAGTGCAGCAATACACAAAAGCAGACAAAAGGCTCATCAATTATGTGCCTTTCAATTACTTTTCAACGGGGGTTAAATTTGAGATCACTCTCTTTTACATTTTTTAGGAAACTACCACATGCTTCCTGAGACTTCACAGAACAACCGTTGAATATCATCTTAATTTTCTCCAATTTAAGGAAATAAAGAATATCTCTAAACCAGCGGGTGTGGCAAGGAGGCCCTGCAGCCTTTAAATTGAGCACAATGATTCCTCTAGCCAACAAAGTAGTGAATGCTACCAAGTTCTTTCTGGATTTGCTTAGAGAAGACGACAGAGGGGCCATCCCAATTTAATTGAAGCAAACCATTTATTGTTCAATACACAAGTTATATTTATTTTATCTGAACATTTACGACATCATTTTTAATAACTTTAACATTGAAATGACCAAAATAATTGTCAAGCCTTTACAAAAGCCCACTATACCCTCACTTTGATGCCTCTGGTAACAGATAACCTCAAAGTGTTATAATAATTAGACCAATCAGTTGATGAGTCCAAGACGTTTCGCTTAATGGTGGCCATGTTTTTCAAGCAATCTTGCTCAAATTGTACATGCATGTGTTCTACAAGAGTGTATCAAATGGAATGGTGATTCAGCTAGACCAGGGGTCTCAAACTCATTTTAGATCGGGGCCCACATGGAGAAAAATCTACTCTCAAGTGGGCCGAACTGGTCAAATCACGGCACAATAACTTAAAAATAAAGACAACTTCAGACTGTTTTATTTGTTTAAAAATAGAACAAGTACATTCTGACACTTACATGTTTCGGTTAATAGTATTCTATATTTATTTGTCGTTATTTATATTTTCTGAATAAATTATGTGATAATGTTCATCAGTCAACTCATTGGTGTTAATTTTCAATTTATCATGACAAGAAAATTATATAAAAATCAAATTACAGTATGTTATTTATGTAGTTTGATCATTTTCCTCGACTGATGTACTAACATCATGTGGTTTATTTTGTATATCAATCCATCCATTTTCTACCGCTACAAAGATACAAATAATTGTGATCGGACATCCAGTGGACACATTTAGAAGAGCAGAGTCTTTCCTTCAAAAATTCAGGTTAATTTTTATATTTAGCAAACTCATCCCACGGGCCGGCTAAAACCTGTTCGCGGGCCTGATCCGGCCCTGGGTCCGTACGTTTGACACCCCTGAGCTAGACCCTTGAATTACAGTAGAGCTGTGTGAGAAGTTCCATATCAATCTGACCTATGGCGTTTAATTACAGCGCCACCAGGTGGTGTAATCGTCAGAAAAACAATATAGTTAGCACTGAAGAGGTCTGTGTTTTGACAAAATTTCACCCTTTATGGATACATAGAAAATGTGCACACTAAATTGTTAATGAATACTCAAAACTACTCTGTAATTGTGCAAGTTTTAATATTTCTCGTACTGACAGTTATGTCGAAATAAGAATAGGAAATCCAGTCCAAGTCTTGGTGGAAGTCACAACCTGTGGGAACGTCTGGCTTCCTGTAAAGCGTGATTCATGCCGTTTTTGTGGTGAGGCTAAACGCTCGAATCCCAGCATCAGTCACCATCAGACTCTGCTCATGCTCGGGAGCTACGATGGCGTACAACCAAAACAGCGGTTACAATACCCTCCTTGTCCAAATTTCAAACCATTCACCTCACTGGGAACTAAGACTTTTTAGCTAATTGTGGCACATGCATAACAGTTGCATGCAAAATGAGTCAGTGCTGGCTGTGTGGGAGGTCTCGTTACAGGAGTCACCACAAGAGTATGTGAATCCTCTGTGATTAATGCCTTGCACAAAGGTAATGAAACACCTCTGGACAACAACACAACAGAGTACCCATCTTGGATCCAAATGATCTAATATCCAAAACTCCCTAGCCTGTTATCACCCTGACCCCCTCACTTCTTCTCACTCTTTCTTTCCCTCCCTTCTTTCTCTTAAAGCATGAGAACGGAGCCGAGGCGATTAAGGGATCCTAGCCCGGGCTAATCACCCCGGACTGGAGCACTTCCGCTGCACTGATTACCAAGGAAACCATTAAGGAGAAGAAAGTGGCTGGATCTTTCATCCTGGTTGGTCAGGCTCAGGGGAGGTCAGAGAGGGGTGTGTTTGATAGGCCATTTACCCTTCCTGTTCTTATTATTCCAGCATTTCCTCTATCTGGACTCAACACGACTGCAACCAGCGGACCCCGGGCCCGTTTTGCCCTCCCAATGGGCTGTAATCATTGCCATACTGGTGTCCTGGTCTGGCTGTCACGTATACAGTGAGTGCTGGGTCTCACACGTGTGGTAGCCTGAAAAAAAACATTAGCAGTAAAGGCGCAGTGAGCTAATACTACTTCCTTGCATGTGTTCCGTGCTGCAGCTACCAGAGCTGTGGACGGGTGACATATGCTCAGTCGCAGGGCAAGGAAGCCCCCAGTGGCCCGAGGCCCCCCAGCCCCTTAACCCCAATGCCACAATGACAGCGACAGGCCCTAAACAAACGCAGAGTGCCGTTCGCCCTCTTTCTTTCAGTCACTGCCTCTCATTGTCTTCTCTTGTTCATCCCTCCTCTGCCATTTCCACTAATGTCCCCACTGAGGCCCAGCTTGATAGATGAGCCTCAGCTTTAGCCATTAGGGCCCCCACGAGGGCCCTCACCCTTTACTGGTAGACTCTGGGTACACTGGAGTGACAGAGAGTAGCTGTAGAATTTTGGGATTCCTCTATCTCTAATTTTATTTCAATTTAGACTAAAATGTAAACGGTTATTATTTTATACATAATCCACTCCTTCAAGAATTTCATTGAAATGTGTCACGTAGTTAACAACTAACTAACAAATGTTCCAACTAACCAAATTTATTTTGAACAGTAAGTAGAAATCTCTTTATTGTCCAAATTTGCATATTGGTCAGTGAAGTTGAGCGTCCATGTAAGTGACATCCAGGGCCAAGGTGCTTAAAATTGAATTCCCATGGACACAACTGCAGTGACCTGTGGTTTTCCAGAGGTAAAACGTTAATGAAACAAAGTCGGGTGAAGCTGGGACTCTGACCAATGTCGAGTCAATTTATTTGTATAGTGGCAAACTACACCTTACTTTAAGTTATCTTAAGGCACTTTAGACATGAAGCAAGTATAGGAACACACTATTTTACGTTAGGGAATCAACTGAAGGGCTTGACGACAGAAGCAAAAACAACCCAGGCTTTGTGGGGCGGCTGTCATTTGGGTTGAGATTATGTAGAATAAATAGAAGAGCAGGATTATTCCACTGGCGGCCCGGGAATGTCACCAGATTGCCCCAGAGATCAGTTCAAAACATGGGAAACAAACCTTTTTAGCAACTAATTCAGTGTACCTTGTTTCAGTACAGAGGGACTTGGACCAGTTAAAACACAATGGCAGATCCTTGCATTGGACATTTTAACCTTTTAAAGGCCAACATCCAGTGCAGTGGACACTTGTATTTTGAATAACCTGGCTATTTTCTTTGGAAATTGACAAAATAAATAGACCAAAACCCAATGCCCTTTGCAGAGGGTGCTGGTTCTCTAAATAGGAATAATCAGTTCTTAGCTTTTGAGAAGTGTGACCCCCTCGAACAATTTGGTTGAATACCTCTGGAGGCAATGGGCACAACAACAGCTGTATCAATAACAACACAACCAAAAGTGTCTATGGTAATGCTTAAATACACCTAACGGTGATACAAACAGATATGCACACATATTCAGTGAAGAACCCGGGGTGATAGGGTATTTTGGGTCTCCGGCTTGTGTCGAAGAGGCCTGATCCATGCATTTTCTGCGGCCTCCAGAATGTTCTTGGTGGCTCTCAAGTTCTGCAGTCCTTTTAAACCAGGGAGCTTTAGGGACATGTGCCTGTTCCTCCTAAATATGTTGAGATTAGAGCCCTAACAGTTTTCATTTATAAAGTCATCCAATCGTGACCTAAAGGACATGACTATATGAACAGTGGCAAATCAATATTTATATATATAGTTTCCATCAATCTGTCCCCGCATTTCCAGCTTAGTCTGTCGCATTCAATACAGGGAAAATGATGACACTCCCAAGGATAAAATGGCTACATGAGGGGAATTCCTCAAACATGATGGCTACTGGATGTCATTATCCCTGTAATCCAACCTTCTCTGTGTTACTGTAACACCACACTGTTGCACTATGGATATGAATAAACCCCCGGAGAGTGTTTTTTTTTTGTACTGTATGGTGACTCCGAAGCAGTCTGCATTCCTTCAAAAAGTTGTAAAAAAAATGCTAAAAGGCAACTGTGGACAAATTACCAAATTACACTGCAGCCCCTCCAGGGAACACAATCTGGAATGAGAGGAAAGTGTTGGGAGTAAAAACACTGTGTCATGTTTCTGTAACTAATAGCTAGCTTTTGTTGCATGAGAAGCCAAGAGACAGTTTCTGGACAAATTGTCAAGAGGGAATATTTGCCTGGTGAGCTCATGCCAAAATTGAATGACTTGTTCGTAGAATCTGCATAAAAACAAAATGTTGTTTTATAATAAACTAATCATGTCTTGTAAAAAGCTTTGATTGGTTTTTCGTTATTCCAACAATTTTGATGACGAAAAGAAAGCTTAAACTCTTCTGGCAGAACACGACAAAACTACCCTGGTGGTCTTAGGCAGTCATAATTTTCTTACTTAATGATAATGGACACCATGTGAGGAAGTCTTGGTCTCACAGAAGAAAAGCTGAATGGGGTTACAAAAAAAAGAATATTTATGTTTCCCCAAAGAGCTCACATCCGGAGATAATCTGCTGTATCCTTAGACAATCTTTAGTAGTTTATACACACCAGCTGACGAGTAATTAATGGCAGAGAATTTAACATGATGACCCAAGGATCGCTGCATTGTCTGTTCATTAGCACAAGCCAATCAAATCCTTTGTTCAAAAAGATAGTTAAACGAGACCAGGAGGTGTTTTCCGTTTGTTTATTTCCCTCTTAATTATGGTTCTTAGTAACTTTAATCATTAGCGGATCAAGCCTAAGAGAAGATCTCCGTTGAATACAATAACAATCTCCCGAGAACCAGCGTCCTCTGTAGTGCAGGATGTATAACAAGAGCATCTGTCCAACATAAATTGGCAAACAATAGTATTAGCTTCAATTCAGTGATATTCAATACGATATAATCATCTTGCATGATCTAAAAAAGAGCACAAACAGGAATAATCAGAATCAGAATCAGAAACATTTTAAAATCCAGAGGAGAAATTAAGAACATGATCGATGAAGGGTCTGCCAACTTCCGGTGCCACCTACGAAAAAGGTGAGAAACAGATAAACGGCGACGGGGGGGGGGGGTTAGTATTTGAGAAAAAAAAAAAATCAGTCTAAGCCTGGGCCCCTGGAGAGGGGGTCCAGACTGAGGCCAAGGGGAAAAAACTCCTAGCCATAGCACACATAAACATGTGTGTAAGAGGGAAACATCAAAAAACACAAAGGACATTAAAGACATTAAAAGAGCAGAGCTGATGCAACCAGCCACTTCTACACACAGCCACAAAAGTAAAACAACAACAACAACAAACAAAAACATACAATACCGTTCAAAAGTTTGGGGTGACCCAAACAATTTTGTGGAATAGCCTTCATTTCTAAGAACAAGAATAGACTGTCGAGTTTCAGATGAAAGTTCTCTTTTTCTGGCCATTTTGAGCGTCCAATTGACCCCGCAAATGTGATGCTCCAGAAACTCAATCTGCTCAAAGGAAGGTCAGTTTTGTAGCTTCTGTAACGAGCTAAACTGTTTTCAGATGTGTGAACATGATTGCACAAGGGTTTTCTAATCATCAATTAGCCTTCTGAGCCAATGAGCAAACACATTGTACCATTAGAACACTGAAGTGATAGTTGCTGGAAATGGGCCTCTATACACCTATGTAGATATTGCACCAAAAACCAGACATTTGCAACTAGAATAGTCATTTACCACATTAGCAATGTATAGAGTGTATTTCTTTAAAGTTAAGACTAGTTTAAAGTTATCTTCATTGAAAAGTACAGTGTTTTTCCTTCAAAAATAAGGACATTTCAATGTGACCCCAAACTTTTGAACGGTAGTGTATACACTGTGGTGGCCTCTGCTGGGCGTGGGGGGAGCATGGCCAGAGAAAGGAGCAGACCCAACAAAGCAACCAAGAGACCCGACTCCACCCTCAGCCACCCACCAACTCTCTGCCAGTGTCCAGTCCGCATGGATGAGCGAGGATATGTCCACGTCATTAAGTCAATGACACATCAAGTTGTCTGTTGATGGCGGCCATGCTTTTCATGCAATCTTTCTCAAATTGTACATATTTGTGTTTATCAGTCCCCTAAAAGTGTACACCAAATATTGTGGCAATTTGACAAAACACCCTTGAGTGAGGTTGTTTTGAAGAACAAATTTATCGGTGTGACATTTTAAGTCAACCCCAATTATGAGGGCAATAACAGCGCCACCGTGTGGTGTGTTTGCAGGAAAAATAATAGCACAGGTAATACGGTAGGGGTGCACGTTTTGACTCATTTTCACCCTTTTGTATGCAGCGGTTCAGGAATGGAAGATGAATACTTGGTGTTATAACGGGCATTAGCACTGCTTACATGATATTATCAATGCAGGGTGAGATGTGTGGGAATCTCTGCACATCTCTGTCATGCCGTCTCCAGTGTCTGTCATTTTTCACCTCAAAATGATGAAGGCGAGATGTGGTGTGTGTGTGTGTGTGTGTGTGTGTGTGTGTGTGTGTGTGTGTGTGTGTGTGTGTGTGTGTGTGTGTGTGTGTGTGTGTGTGTGTGAATAGCACACCTGGCAGAGGAGGAGACCTATAACCCACCCCCCTCACCCTCCACCAAACGACCTCTCCACCTCCTATCTCTCCGCCCTCCATTCCACCTACCTCCCAGCAGCCCGAGGGCGGAGATTGATCTGCTCGTCTGCTGGCGGTGATGTCACTGAGGTTTAAGCAGCTAACGTTGTGAGCTCATGGGAAAGTTGAAATGCTGCATAGAGCTTTGAAAAAGGCATAATTGCATTCTATTGTTAGTCTGCGGAGGATGTCCTGCATTCATTTCTGTGAACAATAGGAACGCCAAGAAGACGCCTTATGTGGTTATTGTAAAGAGCAAACTTGGGCATTGAGTACAATTAGAGATTTGTTATTTGATGAAATGATGAGTGGGTTTATAATTGTAAGTCTACATAAAAATAATTATGTATGAAATATTTCTTATAAATTTATAGTAGGACCTCAAATTAAAAGCTAAATAGTTTCTGTAACAAAACTCCTAAGGGGGAACTGCACTTTTTTGGGGAATTTTGCCTATCGTTCACAATCATTATGAGAGACATGACGATGGATTTTTTTTTTTTTTTAATTCTAAATATTAAATACATACGATCAAAAGTTTGCTTACAATGGAGCCTATGGGAGCCATTCTATTCCGCATATAAAGCTCTTAAAAAAACATCCAAAAACCTCCATTGAGATTTGATATACATGATGTAAGTATATACTGTATGTAATGTAGTAAAGGGCACATTTATAAAAACGTATTTTGATCATTCTATGCATACACGGCACATTAATTTAAAAAACAAATCACAAAGTATGCTTTTTTTTCTTCTTCATCACTGATTATTGCTCACTGCAGACTTTATGAGAGCCATCAAACATAATACAACATCACTTACTGTACAATGTCTGCTGTCATGAGGGTGCTGACTTCTAGGATGGTCATATATTCCCAGATGAAGAATGACCATAATCCTCACAAAAAAACAGGGTGTGGTGCAAGGAGGTGACCAAGCGTTTTCGCCATTTCCGGGTCCTAAATGGCTGTCAAAGTGTACAAACTTGTAGGAATATGTCCTCAGACTTCTTCTGTCCAGGTGAGATACATGATTTATGATCTACAATAAACTTACAGGGAGCAAAGAAGCGAGGGAACACCTCGCCAGTCGATCATGTCGAAATTGTACACAGGCTTGTGATTATGTTGCCGCTATAAATAGTTTATGGTATTAGCATGTATAATAACAATATTACTAATACTTAGTTAATATTCAAATCAAGAAATGTAAATAGAGTACCCTTGGTGGTTTTTGAATGGTTATTAATTGGATTTTGTGGGCGAAATAGAGAACCTCCAATTGCTTTGACTTTTTATTAACGATAATTTACGAGTTAGAATGCATTAAAAAAAAAAATCCATCTGTCGTCATGTCTTCCATAATGTTTGTGAACAATAGGTAAAATTCCCAAAAAAGTGCAGTTCCCCTTTATCTCAAAACATGTGTATCACACGTCTCCCGTTTAAATGAATTAACATGGCCCACTCCAAACAGCACGATGTTAACATGCAGCATGCCTTTTAAAGATAAAAACAAACTTTTAGACAAGAAATGTTGTATGAAAACAATATAATAAAATATATCACAAAGCCAAGTAGAATTACAGGACACCGTACCAAAGTTTGTGAGAATATTTTAAAAATACTACAAGTGGTCTGCCGATAACAGACATCAGTGATCATCTACCAGTTTTAACTATCTATGACGGAAGCTACAGGAAGAGTAACATGGATGACGAAAAGACATTTCGAAGAATTTGCACAGAGAAAAGTATGAATGCTTTTAAGAATGATCGTAGAGAACAACGTTGGAACAATGTGTACAGTGAAAACGAAGCATATGGTAATGGTTTAAATACTTCCAAGAAGCTTTACGACAAACATTGTCCGTGGAAAAAACTTAGTAAGAAGCAGAAGAAGAACAATCAACCATGGATGACAAAGGGACAGAAAAATGCTTATACAATAAGAATACATTATACAGAACATTTATAACACAAAGATCCACAGAGGTACAAAACAAGAACAAAACATATAAGAACAAGCTAACTGGCATACTACGAACATATAGGAAATAATATTACAGTCAATTATTAGACAGAAACAAAAAAAAACATGAGAGCAACAAGGGCCATCCTAAATAGCATTATTAAAAAAGAGTGCTAAGAAGGATTACCTTCCATACATAAACATTGATTGATTGATTGATTGATTGATTGATACAAAATGTAAAATTAACAAAATGTATGAAGCAGTTTAAAGCTTTAATAACTACTTTGTAAATATTGGACCAAATCTATTTGTTTCTGGATGCTAATAGACAAGATCATCCTGCAAATGTTTTATCTATGTCAGATTCAAATTCAGATTGGTTTTATTTGAAAATATATAGTTTAAAAGTGATGCATCACATTTGTACATTTTCTGTACATGTCCAAAGAGGAGTAGGAAGAATCATATCAATTACTTACACATATGTTCACTCTCTGTACTCTGTATGTACACATTTCAAATATTCTACAGTCGTTTTAGTGTTAATACAACCGTTTTCTTCATTACAAGGTTTTGATGAGATAAATAAATATCTCCTTTTTTTGTTTTTTGTTTTTACTCCAGTTCAAGACATTTACCAGTATTGTTCTTTGTTGTACCTTGCAAACACTTGTAGTTTGAACAGGTCCTTAAAATGTGTGCATACAATGTTTTAGGTTACATTTTTCTCGAAGGTTAGATTTCTCTTCTTTCGTTGAGAAGAATTGTTGTACATTCTTGGTGAGAAGGAAACATAATGTGGGATATAGAAAACATGAATCCCTTTTTTTTATTGAATCAAAACTATTGAAACTCAGTAATTTGGTGCATTTTCAAACAGCTAAAATTATGCATTAAGTAAACTTTAACCTGCTACCCAAGAATGTACAACAATTATTCTCAACAAAGGAGGAGACATATAACCTTAGAGAAAAAAACAACAACTTAAAACCTTTGTATGGACGTATGGAATGGAATGGATTAAGCACAGAAGTTAAACAATGAATAATACATTATAATAGTATAATACACTTTGCAAAACTGTTCAAACTCAGTGTTCACAAAGTACAAGAAGAATCTTGATAAACATCTTATTACAATTTACAATTTACTTAATTATTTACTCATGAGAAACATATGTATTATACATATTTTTATTTACTTACTCATTCATGTATTTATGTATCAATTGTGTTACAGATGAATACAAACAAATGTGTGACAAATTGCCATGAAACAAAAGGGGTAAGATTCATTAAGATTTGCTTCTTCCTACTCCTTTTCGGACACACTCTAATGAGGGACTGGAAATATGTGATGTATCATATTGTAATTGCATGCATGTTCAAAATACATTAACACCATTACCAATACCAAAACCATACTATGAACAACTACAGTAGTTTTATAAAGTAATGGATTAATCATGTACCTTGTCAAGTGGACTTTTACGGTATCTTCTTCTAGATGTGTTTCCGTCAAACACACCATCAGCAGCTTTCGAATATTTTCATAGAGGAATGTCCACCGTTTACATTTTATTTTAACATTCAAATGTGTGCTCGCAACTTAGAACATACCAAATAACAGAGAGACAGTTCTTATCTCAAAATTGAGGTACCAAAAAAGGTTTTCATTGATAATTAAGAATATAAGAATCTTCTAAAAAAAATATTGTTTAATTTGCTGTATGCTAACTTTTAAATTTGGAAAATACTCTAAAATACTTAATTTCCCAGTATGCTTTATTTTGATCAAATATTCAAAATGGAGGGAGTTTGTGTGCAATTATAGCGTTTGTTAAAAATGTTCATTATTCCGACTAAAACTTTCATCAAACGTGACAAATTATTATTATTATTATTACTTGGATATTGGGAATTTCTCTGAATTGCAAAATAATGTAATTCCAATTCCTGTAATTGCAATACAAATTCCAATTCTTCAAATGGATTGGATTCAGAAAATTTGCACAAGCGAGCTCAGCATAACTCTTCCTTCTCCGTGTCAGATAAAAGTATGACAAATGGCACTCTGTAAGAAAAAGGGCGTGTCCCTCGCCAGTTAGTTATCTGATCAATATCATGCAGTTACAGAGATTTATGTCGCTCAACATTCCTGGGCGAGTTCGCCTCAGCCACCTGTGGAAATGTGATCTGTTTTCCACACTGGGAGAGGAGAAAGCAGGAGGTGAGTAGAAGCCATTCCCAGCCGCAGTTACACCATAAATACGTCAAGCCAAGCGACTGGCATCTCAAAACACACTCCTTCACATGAGTGACGCGGAACATTACCTGCATGTTTGAAATCATTTTACACACCAACGGTACACACAGTGCACTTAGAGAGGCCCTCTATTTTGTCCTGTCATCATCAGCACGGACGCAAATATTCACTTTCAAAATAAAACCCAGTATTTCTAACAAGATTGTTACATAGGACAATATAATCCTATTCAAGACTAAAAAAGTGCTACGATTTTAGACTTATTTAAAAATAAATATTAGTAGTAATATCTACCCATGTGTTTTTGGGGTCTAATTTTACCCGTACAATGTGTCATGAGACAAAAAACAATGGGGCCCCAAGGCCGCACCTTGGACACCCTTTCTTTTATATCCCATCATAAAGGGTTGAGGTGTCATTTTAACCACAATTAAACTATCTAGCTTGTTAGCTTCCTTCCTTGCAAGCGAACGATGGTATTTAAAGAGAGAAGGGGAGTGTTGTTGCAGCTGGAACTAATTGATTTTGAAATGGAAAAGTTGATCCAAAATCAGAGCTGGATTTGAACGAGTCGTTTACACACTGAAAATGACGTTCAACAAGCCGACCGATCGCAGCCTTTGTGGTCGGCAAGGTTGGTATTTGTTTTGCTATGCAAGATCGTTTGTGGGGGGAGGAGTGAGTCAGGTGTGGCCTATGATGGTGCATAAACTTCAAATTGAAACCAGTAAAATTAATTGAAATGCATAACCGAAGCGTCAAAATGTGTTGGCAAGTCTGTATTGTCCCGAATGTAAGACGACTCCTCTTTTTAAAGAACAGTTTTTGAAAAAAATCAAATACAAATCATAACAGACCAAACATATAATTTGATTAAATCTTGTTTCAAAATCAATGCAAATACACATAGTAGACAGTAGTATTGAAGTTAAAGTAGCACTGATAGTCACACACACACTTGGTGTGGTGAAATTAACCTATGCATTTTACCCATCCCCTTGTTCCACCGCCTGGGAGGTGAGGGGAGCAGTGAGCAGCAGTGATTGATTGATTGATTGAAACTTTTATTAGTAGATTGCACAGTGCAGTACATATTCCGTTCAATTGACCACTAAATGGTAACACCCGAATAAGTTTTTCAACTTGTTTAAGTCGGGGTCCACTTAAAATTGATTCATGATACAGATATATACTATTATCATAATACAGTCATCACACAAGATAATCATCAGAGTATATACATTGAATTATTTACATTATTTACAGCAGCGGTTGCCGCGTTCGGGAATAATTTTGGTGATTTAAACCCCAATTCCAACCATTGATACTGAGTGCCAAGCAGGGAGGTAATGGGTCCCATTTGTATAGTCTTTGGTATGACTCGGCCGGGTTTCGAACTCGCGACCTACCGATCTCAGGGCGGACACTTTAACAACAAGGCCACTGAGCAGGTTTATAACAATACCACAATACAAGATATCTTATTTATTGGCTTTCTATTATTGGAAAATTAGCATCAGAACTCCTCTTCTGTTGTTTGCTAACTTGTCCAACCTTTGTGGGACTGTGTTGCGACTGTAGCCCTGTAGGTCACTGATATGTATGTGAGTGACAGGAAGAAAAGCTCTTAACCCACTCGAGCAGAAGTCGTTTAAAGCCACCTACCAGTTTGCGTGAATTTATGGTAACACAATATGAGAATTTGTGAGAAACAGCCCGGTAGGCACAAGTGAAGTACACAGACTACAGTTTGATGGTCGAAGGGACAGACCGGACGTCCATTCCCAGTCCTGATGTTCTCTACGGGAAGCAGGTCATGCGTTAATGACCACGGTCTTCTGTTTTAAGGCTTATTCACTGAAGCACTACCTTAACTGTATGTGGTAGCAGACCCGTTCCGCTACATGGCGTCTGCAAGCTGTGAAGACGCCAAACTCCACTGGAGGACAGGCTGATGTCCATTTATTGTGTTTCGTACTGTTTTCCCGTACTTTCTCCAACATTATTTACCTCCCTGAGCATTCTTGCGAGACTGCTCTGTTGAGGAGTTTGTAAGATTTGTCTTGTTCCACCTGACAGATGGAATTATGGTTTGTATTTTCCTGAGTTTTGGTTATTTATGGATTTCTCGTTTTCCTTCGGTTAGAACTCCTGTTTTCTCACCTGTTACCAATTGGCACTCAGAAGGCTCACCTGTACCAGGTTGGCAATCAGAAGGCTCACCTGTCCCCAATTGTTAATCAGGAGGGTTCTTAGGCTGCTACCAATTGGCACTCAGAAGGTTCACCTGTACCTGGTTGGCAATCAGAAGGCTCACCTGTCCCCAATTGTTAATCAGGAGGGTTCTTAGGCCAGCGTCTTGAGGTTGACGATGCGGGTTCGTTGCCATGTTCTTTGTTCCTGCACGTCACCAAGACCAAAACTGATTGTGATGAAGATTGCGCACGAAAAAAACTACTTCAGGGGTGTCCAACTCATTTTAGATCAGGGGCGACATGGAGAAAAATCTACTCCCAACTGGTGAAATAACAGCACGATAACTTAAAAATAAAGACAACTTCAGATTGTTTTCTTTGTTTAAAAATAGAACAAGCACATTCTGAAATTGTACAAGTCAAAATTACCTGTTGCGGTTAATAGTATATATACTTTACTTGTCGTTATTTATACTTTCTGAATAAGTTATGTGATAATGTTCTTCTGTCAACTCATTGGTGTTAATTTTCAATCTATCTAGATAAAACAATAAAATCAAAATCAAATTACAGTATGTTATTTATGTAGTTTGCTCATTTTCCTCCACTGATGTACTAACATCATGTGTTTTATTTTGTACATATGTAGCATAATCTAAAAAGATACAAGTAATTGTTATTGTGACATCTAGTGGACACATTTAGAACAGCTGTTTCTTTCATTCAAAAATTTCAGGTACATTTTTATACTTAGCAAACTCATCCCGCGGGCCGGATACAACTTGTTGTGTATTTTGTAATTGTATTTCCTTGAATTAATGTTATAAAAACTAGAATGATGGTAATCAAATGCAATGGGCAAGTTGTTATGCTACTGTAGCGGTGGAAATTTGTAAACAATGAATTGATTATGAATAGTGTGGAAATAAATGTTGGTTACTCGTGTCTTGAAGGATTTGAGGCAAAACTTGACTGCACTACTTGACTGCGACCAGCAGAGGCACTGTTTATTTAGGTCCTGCTGGTTTGTGATCGAAAGACTCATTAAGATTAGGCAGCCAACTTGGGTTGGTGAAATAATCGAATTTTAGATACATGGACAAATGTCCAAATATCAATGATTTGTGTATGTTAAAGTAATACAGACAATTCTAAAATGTGGAATTAGTGTGGACATACATGGACCAAAACTCAAACAGGAGGAAGTGAGAATCCCTGCTGACGGATCTGATTTTTTGACATTAGATTGTAGAACTGAAAATGTTTTATAGCAAGTAACTAAAGTAAACACAATAACAATTTTACAAAGTGTATCTTATTAAATTTAGAATTTGCTAATCTTGTTGTCCATCAGATGTTACATTTGTGATATTGAATGCTACATATTAGGGCTGTGAATCTTTGGGTGTCCCACGATTCGATTCAATATCGATTCTTGGGGTCACGATTCGATTCAAAATCGATTGTTTTTCAATTTAACACGATTCTCAATTCAAAAACGATTTGTTCCTGATTCAAAAGGATTCTCTATTCATTCAATACATATATTTCAGCAGGATCTATCCCAGTCTGCTGACATGCAAGCAGAGTAGTAGATTTTTGCAAAAAGCTTTTATAATTGTAAAGGACAATGTTTTATCAACTGATAGCAATAATGTAAATTTGTTTGAACTATTAAATGAACTAAAAATATGACTTATTTTATCTTTGTGAAAATATTGGACACAGTGTGTTGTCAAGCTTATGAGATGCGATGCAAGTGTAAGCCACGGTGACACTATTGTTCTTTTTTTTTTATTTTTTATAAATGTCTAATGATAATGTCAATGAGGGATTTTTAATCACTGCTATGTTGAAATTGTAACTAATATTGATACTGTTGTTGATAATATTCATTTTTGTTTCACTACTTTTGGTTTGTTCTGTGTCGTGTTTGTGTCTCCTCTCAATTGCTCTGTTTATTGCAGTTCTGGGTGTTGCTGGGTCGGGTTTGGTTTTGGAATTGGATTGTATTGTTATGGTATTGCTGTGTATTGTTTTGTTGGATTGATTAATTTAAATAAAAAAATATATAAAAATTAAAAAATTAAAAAAATTAAAAAATTAAAAAATCGATTAAAAAAAAAAGAGAATTGATTCTGAATCGCACAATGTGAGAATCGCGATTTGAATTCGAATTGATTTTTACCCACACCCCTACTACATATAGTTAATTCAATAAAAGTGCACCATTGGAAAGAGCTGACAAAATAAGATAAAAAGACTAGATTTTAGAAAAAAAACAAAAAAACTAAAAGGTGGTGAAATTCTGTTCATGCAGACAGTTAATTTTAATTATGAGACATCCGAAATTAAGATTTGTAGAAATTAGCAGGACTTAAGTCAGAAATAAGCATTTTATCCTTAAGCATTATCAGGGCCCGAGCAGCAGAGCAAGCCCCGCAGTGGGGATTCAGAGCACCGCAAGGACGCTATGTACAACATGTCCGGTATTTTTGGGTTGCCGAAAATGACATTTCAAAATTGGCTCTCCAGGCCCACCTTTAAAAATTGAAAAAAATAGCCCCTCCTACCATTTTCACGTATTGACAAGAAAATCCCATGTATGTGTGTGTAGCATGCTTAGCCTTAATTTCCCTCAAATCCTCCAGTGATAGCTTTACTTGGGAGAAACTTTGTTTTCCTCCATGCTGGTGAGGATTAGTATCTTAAAGGCAGCTTTGCACTGTTGATACACAACACATTTTTTTTGCAGCGGGCCCTCAAATTGGAGCGGGTGTTGTGGCAAGACATCCACTTTCCTACAATTGAGTAACTCCTGCATGTACAAGGAATAACATAGCATAGGAATCCCGAGCTAAAAAGTGACATTGCGTTGCTGTGACGTGTGCTTCGCGCCTCAGCCCCATAAAGCAGGTTTGCTTTGCAAAAAGGTCAGAGCATCGGACGTTGTTTGGATTCCAAAAGGGAACTGTGGTCAGAGTAGTTCTATTTCCGGTAAACAAAGTGATCTGTCAAGACTCCACAGACACACACAATAAAACACAACCACTGTGTGCATCAGGATTTAGTCCCAAAAGGGCAAGCCATCACTTTGTGTTTTTGTGTTGTTTCATTACGTGATAAGAATAAAGAAGTGTATGATTCTTACCACTGCTGTCACACCAAATGTCTTTGTGTATCCGTCATATTTCAACAATAGCGTCAGTACGCAATGACACATCTTAGGTCAAACCATTCCAGACTTGGTAACAGTATCTCCTATTTTCTTACCCCACAGAGCTTCTTAACCAGATTTACTGCAACACGATACAGCGGCAAGACGTGAGTGAGGAACGTGTAACTTTGTGTGTAAAGCGAGTGACACATCAGTGTGTTTTAGGTAGGAGATCAGATGTTTGTGCGGTCCATCTGTGGGCTGCTGGATGCTGGGATATGCCCGGCCCAAGGGGATCTTCTTGTGTGCTTAATGGAGTTGAGGAATGCCACTGTAGACAAACATGCTGCAAGCTATGAAACAACTGCCATGCAACTGAAATCTACACTGTGCCACCGACACAAAGGAAGAGTCAATGCGATGCAAAAAAAAAAAAAAAAGAAGGAACAAAAAAAAGAACAAACATTACAAGGGGGCTTGCTGGAGTCGCCCAAAGGTGTTTCGATGTAACATCCCAATAATGTGACTTGCCAGTAATGTGATAAATCAATGCATGGATTGTCATTGATACATTTAGCAAGCAATAATGGCTCAAAATAGACAAACCAAGCTTGAGATGAGTTAATCATGTAGGTAATCATCAATAATATAATTGATATAGTAATATTAAATTGTTTTCATATATGTTAACTAAAATGTATAATTACTTTCATCGCCCAAAATATTGAATCGATAATTAATGCAGGCAACAATGGTGGTAATATCTACAGTTAAGTCACAGCAATCTGTGTTTTCCCACCAGCAGGTCTAATTTACCCTTGTGTTATGGAAAATGTCTTTATTTTCCCAAAAATGTTTATTTTTATTTTCTGGTAAATGTAACTTATTTCCAAAGTGTTTAAAGAGTTTTTGTTTATGTTGTTAAATTGTTGAAGAATTATTATATATTTACCAAAACTAAAAATGGTTCACACAAAAAATTACCCAATTGGTATTTTATTTCAAATGTATTTACTAATATTGTATTGATACCAATCCAAAGTATTAGTTTTTTAATGTTTATATTTTTTAAATGTTTAAAAAAAAAAAAAAAGATTTGTCAGGAACATACCTCAAATAGCAGATTTTGATGAACTTTCAGGAAATGTCGCAAAGGGATACATAAGTGATTTATATTTTGGGGGTGATCCCTATCACAGTCTGGATTAATGATTTTTTTTAAAAGGATTATTTACTACTGGGAGATAAAGCGGGTCTTTTCTAGTTTGGAATGTTTTTGTTTTTGTTTAAAAACGGCTCGAGGTTTACAATCTAACAGACATCTTAATTATTTTAGTAGTTTTATGTACTGCGTGTGGGTTTTTCTCCACGGGGTAATTTGCAGTATCACTTTGCTTTTACTTTTGTTTTACTCTCTATTTCAGTTGGAATTTTTTTTCACACAATATGTGGAGTTATAAGAAAGAGAATGGATAATAGGTTGTGAATAATTTATGTATTATTTTTTCAATTTTTTAGTTGAATTGAAGTCAAAAATTAAATCACAATGTCACTTTTTCATTTAAATATTTTAAACAAAGATTAAAACCTGAATATGTTCATATTGAATTTACCATATATCTATTAAATTGACAGTTGATCAAAGTGATTAAGCGTATCAACTTTGAGTTTGTCAGCTGCTTTTACCCAGAAGTAGTTTGTACATATATATATTTTGGATTAGCCAGTTCCTTTCTAAGGCCTACTGAAATTAATTTGTTTTATTTAAACGGGGATAGCAGATCCATTCTATGTGTCATACTTGATCATTTTGCGATATTGCCATATTTTTGCTGAAAGGATTTAGTATAGAACAACGTCAATAAAGTTCGCAACTTTTGGTCTCTGATAAAAAAAAACCTTGCCCCTACCGGAAGTAGCGTGATGACGTTGTCAGTTGTTCACTCCCTCATATTTTCCTATTGTTTTCAACGCAGCTAGAGCTATTCGGACTATTACCCCATTAATTTCAGCGAGGATGAAAGATTTGTGGACGAGGAACGTTAGAGTGACAGACTAGAATGCAGTGAAATACATATTTTTTTTCGCTCTGACCGTAACTTAGGTACAAGCTGGCTCATTGGATTCCACACTCTCTCCTTTTTCTATTGTGGGTCACGGATTTGTATTTTAAACCACCTCGGATACTATATCCTCTTGAAAATGAGAGTCGAGAACCCGAAATGGACATTAACAGTGACTTGTATCTCCACGACAATACATTGACGAAGCTCATTAGCTTTAGCTACGAGCTAACGTGATAGCTACGAGCTAACATGATAGCTACGAGCTAACGTGATAGCATCTGTCTCAAATGCAGATGGAAACAAAATAAATAAATCCCTGACTGGAAGGATAGACAGAAGATCATAAGATCAATAATAGTATTAAACCATGTACATGTAACTACACGGTTAATAGATCTCAGCCTGGCAAAGCTTAACAATGCTGTTGCTAACGACGCTAAGGCTAACTTAGCAACTTAGCAACCGGACCTCACAGAGCTATGATAAAAACATTAGCGCTCCACCTACGCCAGCCAGCCCTCATCTGCCCAGCTCATCAACACCCGTGCTCACCTGCGTTCCAGCGATTGACGGCGCGACGAAGGACTTCACCCGATCATCCGTGCGGTGGCCGGTTAGCATCGGCTAGCGCGTCTGCTATCCAAGTGAGTAATCCTTGTTGTGTTGCTACAGCCGCCGCTATACACCGATCCCACCTACAACGTTCTTCTTTGCAGCCTCCATTGTTCATTAAACAAATTGCAAAAGATTCACCAATACAGATGTCCAGAATACTGTGGAATTATGAAATGAAAACAGAGCTTTTTTGTATTGTATTCAATGGGGTACCAATACTTCCGGTTCAATGATTGACGTCACGCGCATACTCATCCTCCGAAGGCTTTTTCAATCGGAAGTGTGGCGGGAATTTTAAAATGGCACTTTATAAGTTAACCCGGCCGTATTGGCATGTGTTGCAATGTTAAGATTTCATCATTGATATATAAACTATCAGACTGTGTGGTCGGTAGTAGTGGGTTTCAGTAGGCCTTTAAAGGCCTACTGAAATGAAATTGTTTTATTTAAACGGGGATAGCAGATCCATTCTATGTGTCATACTTGATCATTTTGCGATATTGCCATATTTTTGCTGAAAGGATTTAGTATAGAACAACGACGATAAAGTTCGCAACTTTTGGTCTCTGATAAAAAAAAGCCTTGCCCCTACCGGAAGTAGCGTGACGTAGTCAGTTGTTCACCTCCTCATATTTTCCTATTGTTTTCAACGCAGCTAGAGCGATTTGGACCGAGAAAGCGACGATTACCCCATTAATTTGAGCGAAGATGAAAGATTTGTGGATGAGGAACATTAGAGTGACGGACTAGAATGCAGTGAAAGACATATCTTTTTTCGCTCTGACCGTAACTTAGGTACAAGCTGGCTCATTGGATTCCACACTCTCTCCTTTTTCTATTGTGGATCACGGATTTGTATTTCAAACCACCTCGGATACTATATCCTCTTTAAAATCAGAGTCGAGAACGTGAAATGGACATTCACAGTGACTTTTATCTCCACGACAATACATCGGCGACGCTCTTTAGCTACTGAGCTAACGTGATAGCATCTGTCTCAAATGCAGATAGAAACAAAATAAATAAATCCCTGACTGGAAGGATAGACAGAAGATCAACAATACTATTAAACCATGGACATGTAACTACACGGTTAATAATTCTCAGCCTAGCAAAGCTTAACAATGCTGTTGCTAACGACGCTGAAGCTAACTTAGCAACTTAGCAGCCGGACCTCACAGAGCTATGATAAAAACATTAGCGCTCCACCTACGACAGCCAGCCCTCATCTGCTCATCAACACCCGTGCTCACCTGCGTTCCAGCGATCGACGGCGCGACAAAGGACTTCACCGATGCGGTTGGCGGCTTGCATCGGCTAGCGCGTCTGCTATCCAAGTAAGTCTTCCTTGTTGTGTTGCTACAGCCAGCCGCTAATACACCGATCCCACCTACAACTTTCTTCTTTTCAATCTCCATTGTTCTTTCAACAAATATCAAAAGATTCACCAACACAGATGTCCAGAATACTGTGGAATTATGAAATGAAAACAGAGCTTTTTGTATTGGCCTCAATGGGGGAGCCATACCTCTGTTCTACTGGCTACGTCACGCGCATACGTCATATCCAAAGGAGTTTTCAACCGGAAGTTTAGCGCATACTTGCCAACCTTGAGACCTCCAATATCGGGAGGTGGGGGGGCTTGGTCAGGGTTGGGGGGTGGTCGGGGGCGTGGTTGGGGGCGTGGTTATTTACAGCTAGAATTCACCAACTCGAGTATTTCATATATATTTCATATATATATATATATATATATATATATATATATATATATATATATATATATATATATATATATATATATATATGTATGAAATACTTGACTTTCAGTTAATTCTAGCTATATATATATATATATATTATATATATATATATATATATATATATATATATTTTTTTTTTTTTTATTTACATAGAAAAAAAAAAAAAATTTGAATTTCAGTGTTTCGTTGGCTATCCTTTAGATGGCTTTATTGTCCTATTTAACTTCTCCGTTCATTGGGCAGGCAAGCTTATTGTGGGAAAGCGGATGTGAGAACAGGCTGTCCCCACTCAGTCTCAGGTCCGCATTGAGCTGGAGGGGGCGTGGCCTCCAGCTCCGGCTGAATACCGGGAGTTTGTCGGGAGAAAATCTCTGCCGGGAGGTTGTCGGGAGAGGCGCTGAATACCGGGATTCTCCCGCTAAAAACGGGAGGGTTGGCAAGTATGGTGTTTTTTTCGATGTGCCTTTTTTTTCCAAACGTGTAATTATGTCAGCAAAAGTCTCCAAATTTGCCATTGCGTGTATGTTTAATTATTCCGGTCCCCTTTTGGTTTTCTTGTACGTTTAACCTGCAAACCCAAACCCACATCAAACTACATTTGGTTAAACTTGCAGTATCAAATGGAAAAGTCATGTTTATTAGGGCTTTTAAAACATAAGTTAACTGTTGCGATTAGTCGGGGAAAAAATAATATCGTATTAATCATGTATGCACGCAAACTAATCTTTTACCTTAACTGTGAATAGTTACCTTTTATTTCAAGGTGCTATACATTGATGGATCAGGTCAGCGCAAAAATGAGTGAGGTGAAGTTTAGCCTCAAAATAAACCCTGATGGGAATTTAGCTTAAACTGTTAAAATAAAGTGAACATGATTAACGTGCAAATGAATAAAATAAAACATTTAAAAGATGTTCCTGCTGTATGACATTCTGACAATAAAAGTGCTTTTGTTTTAAAATATTGGGGTCTTTTTTTTAGGTTAATCTCAAACAAACGACTAATAACCTGTAATTAATCATGATTATTCTGAGTTTAAATGTGAATAATCTGACTTTAAAAACAGCACTAGTTTATACGCATGGTATCCATTTTTCCTCATTTGATTCAACTAGGACAGGGGTCCCCAAACCTTTTGACTCAGGGGCCGCATTGGGTCAAAACAATTTGCCCGGGGCCCGGGCTGTATATATATATATATATATATATATATATATATATATATATATATATATATATATATACATACCCACACAGCAGAAGACTGCTATACGGATCCGCCTTCAAGTCGCCCAACCCGCGTTACTGTCACATTCGTTTTGGCTCCGCCTCTGAAAATTGTACGGTCAGACAGCTGATCCTGAGCGGACTCGTGTCTGATTCGCATACGCGGACGCGACAAACTAAACCGGCGCGCGCCGCCTAGAGTTATAGGCTCCGCCTACGCGCGCTGAGCCAACCAATGTCTGCACCCGCAGAGGTGGACGCGCCTACTAGCGTGTACGCGCATGAGCCAAGATCTCTGGACTTTCTTTGCTGGAATATGAACGTAAGTATAGATTTATTGATGTATTGCTACATTCGCAGTAAAGATCAGCCTTTGTGTTTCCATCATCATTTATGTATGATTGTAATGACGTTGTTTGATATTAGGACTAGCAGTAAAACTTTATATTCTGTAAAAAAAGGCTTTTATTTCCAGCGCCGCCTCCCAGAATGCTTTGCATGGGGACGTGCGTCTGACGTCACGTATTCAGAAAATTCGAAATGGCTGCACGCGGGAGGTGAGGCCCGAGCGAAGAAAAGTGGAAAAGAGTGTTATTCGTCAAAAAACCCACACAACGACGGTCATTTTTTAGCCGTGCTATTGTAAAATTGTCTTTTATCTGTGTTTTGTGAAGCCGGTGAGTAATGTTCAATACAGTTAACTTAGGCTATCTTTTGTTAGACGCTGTGAATGTGTGTAGGTTACATGCTACGATATTCCACATATTTCCAACTGGTTGAAACGAAAGCGTATTACTTTATTGTCAGTGTTGTTTAGGCCCAGCTCGCTATTACTTCGTTATAACAACGTAACGTTAACAGAGTGGAAACTGCCGTTCTTTGCTATTAATAAGAGTGTGTATTATTTCTTTCTTTGTTCTTTAGTGGAGCTCGAGATCCTGTTTACTGTGGACTAGCTGTGTGTGACGCCATGTTGTTTTTGTTTCCATTACAAAAAAAAAGGTATGTCTGTGTTTTTTGGCATAGTTAATTGTAGAAAAAAATATAAAATGAGGTGATGTGAGTGGGAAAAATTGCTGCACATATTAAGGATCCTTTTTCTTGATCTATATTTTTGTTATTTGCTGATGTATATATTTTATATGCTGTTTTTTATTTAATTAATTTATTAGAGACTATTTTATGATTTATTTACCTTTTTTTATTATTATTTTATTTACTATTATTATTATTATTTCCACATGTAAGCATAAATAATTGATCATATTAGTACATTGTTTGATTGCTTTGCTTAATGCATTCCATAGTTTAATTCCACATACTGATATACTGAAGGTCTTAAGTGTTGTGCGTGCGTACAAATGTTTTAAATTACATTTCTCTCTAAGATGATTTTTCTCCTCTTTTTTTGAGAAGAATTGCTGTATATTCTTGGGTAGCAGGTTATAGTTTGCTTTGTTTATAATTTTAGCTGTTTGCAAATTCACTATGTCGTGGAATTTCAGTATCTTTGATTCAATAAATAAAGGATTTGTGTGTTCTCTATATCCAACATTATATATTATTCTAACTGATCTTTTTTGTAACACCGTTAATGAATGAAGTGTACTTTTGTAATTATTTCCCCATATTTCTACACAATAACTCAGATATGCAACACTAGTGAACAGTAGAGAATATGAAGTGATTTTTTGTCTAGAACATGTTTTGCTTTATTCATTATTGACGTGTTTCTTGCTACTTTATGTTGTATATTTTTTACTTGAGATTTCCAGTTCAATTTATCATCAATCATTATACATAGAAATTTGGTTTCATTTACTCTTTCAATTTCTATTCCGTCTATTTGTATTTGTGTTTGACTTTCTCTTCTACTGTTACCAAAAAGTATTATTTTAGTTTTACTGAGATTCAAAGATAGTCTGTTTTTGTCAAACCATCTTTTTAATTTGTTAATTTCTTCTGTTATTATTTGTATTATCTTCTGTGTGTTCTCTCCTGAACAAAACACTGTTGTATCATCTGCAAATAATACTAACTTTAAATCTTTTGTAACTTTACAAATGTCATTTATCTAGACATTGAATAATTTAGGTCCTATATTGATCCCTGAGGTACACCACAGGATATATTTAGCGTTGTAGACGAAACCACCACATTAATATTAAAGATATGGTTAACATTCTTAGTGCTAAAGATATTCCCCTCTCCTTGTATCCCTTCTCCCAGCTCCACCGTCTCGCCGAGTGCCAGCAAGAGTCATGAGTACTTGTCAACTCGACTCCTCAACTGGAGATAACTTTCTAGGTAAAGACTGATCTCCAAAATAATATCTCAGCATCCAGTAACCATGGTTAACAGATCACAACCATTTAATACCAATTTATCTCCCTTAGCACCTCACCATGGGGAAGGACGTATTCATATGCCTTCACCAGCACCTGCATTAAACATGCAGAGAGTTACCCAAGGTAGGGACTGATCTCTGTATACACTACACTCATAATTGCAAACCCTACTTTACGATTGAGCTGAAGTTCTGACTATTATGACCTGTACTTTTACCTTTCTTATAGTTTTTACCACCTTGGGGCACCATTCAGGTAAAATCTCAGCTCATCTTACTTGCTTATTTGTATACACTAACACCTGTGCATGCTTTTGTCCACGTTGTTCCTTTGACGATGAATAAATACCCCTTTTCTTTCTTTCTACATTAAGGGTGCCTTTTCATCTGATTAAATTTATAATGAACAGGGACATTGCGGTTGTCCCAAGTGGATGGTATGATGATAGGATGGTTTTCTGGCCCAGCTATAAAAACACCGACAGAATTGAAAGGGCCGCTTTAAATGAGGAGCAGCATGAGCCAAACTGGCCAAGATTTGACGTTTCTGTTGTCCGAACTTGTGGTATGCAAATTCATAATCTTCTTGTTTAAAAATAACGTCATAGTTGCTTCTCTTTATGCTTGGAATAACCTATTGTGTCTATGTTCTGACCAGGTCTCTTGTAAGAGAGAGACCTGATTTATCATCATCAATAATAATAATATTCTGTTCAGCTCTACAGCTAATTTGAAACTCATGTTCATTTTAACATATTAAATTTTAGACAACTACAAAGACGCATTAAAAATATTGCAACAATATGGAAAGGGCTGCAACACCTCAGACCTGCAATCTGAGGCAGAGAACGAGGAGCTGCCAGAAAAAAGGAACAGGAAGCCAGTGTAAGTGTGTTCCGTCTTGTTTTTGTCATGTTTCTACAGTAATAGGAAGGTTATTTCCGGTAGCATTCAAAAATAGACCAGAGATGCTTGTACTATATGTATATTTGGCAATTTTGGTATTGCAATAATCCTAATGATATGGTTACCCAACAGCCATCGTCTCGGGGACTCAGATGATAGCGAAGAAGACCCGGGAAATAGTGACCTCACATCTCTGGGGTTGGCAAGCCAATTGCACAGGCAGAGTAAGGAATAATTTCTTAACATCGAAAACAACAAAACCACCAAAAGATATGGTTAACATTCTTAGTGCTAAAGATATTCCCCTCTCCATGTATCCCTTCTCCCAGCTCCACCGTCTCGCCGAGTGCCAGCAAGAGTCATGAGTACTTGTCAACTCGACTCCTCAACTGGAGATAACTTTCTAGGTAAAGATTGATCTCTGAAATAATATCTCAGCATCCAGTAACCATGGTTAACAGATCACAACCATTTAATACCAATTTATCTCCCTTAGCACCTCACCATGGGGAAGGATGTATTCATATGCCTTCACCAGCACCTGCATTAAACATGCAGAGAGTTACACAAGGTAGGGACTGATCTCTGAAATATTAGTGTATAGATAGGCCCCTTGGGTATTACCAGTCATGGTTAACTGATGGCTCTCTCACAATGCCCACCTCACTAGGAACGGCAGTCCCTCCTCGACTCCCTCCACCCCCCTCACCAGCAGCCCTCAACATGTGGCAGACAGAGGAGCCTGGATCCAGCCTGGCCTACAGGCCAACATGGCGAGGGGGAAGAATGGCCGACAACATTTTCTGCTCTGGTGAGCAATAACTGACAAATACCGAATGGTCATTCTGTGCCACAAATTTTGGAAAAAAATTCAAATTCACAAGCAATCACATATTTTCTTCAAACTTTGTCAATAACTTTTGTCATTAACTAAGGTCAATAGCTAATGTCAGGATTATGAGTAATGAGGATAAACACTGAAACATGTTAATTTTATACTGCTGTTTGTCAACAGCGCCTGAGGTAATCCACATCCTTAGCCTGCTGGAAACTATTAAGCACAACCAAGACCAGCTGATTGCGAAGGTAAACTTCTTAAGCCTTGAATAGGTCAGTATTTCATAATGACATTGATTTTGATTCATTATTATTTTTTAAAGAAAGAAACAGCCTACATGGCAGCTTTGTGTGATTAGAGTAAACATTGCTACATTTTCTTGTTACATTTCACCTGTTTGCTCTTTAAATACCATTTTTAATGTTTTTTATTTATTTCAATCATATTTTTTTAAAATGTGCCCTGGGGCCGTTAAAAAATGACCTGCAGGCCGCAAATGGCCCCAGGGCCGCACTTTGGACACCCCTGGCCTACACGAATACAAACATAGAATGATAGTACAAATATAATAAGAAAACAATGTCAACCTCCCAATGTTGGGTTATGGATATTTATGTATGCCCCCCACCCCCAACCCCCCGCCGCCGTCATCCAACAGAGCCAAACAAGTACTCTGATCAAGGAACCAAATAACGATATTGTTTAAACATTTTGGATGTCTTGCACACCTATACCCTGATCACAAATTCATAGTTTACGCACCTTATTTTAACCACCTCCAGTAACTTTAAGTCATGTTTTTTTTTTCAAATGTAATCTCCTTAATACCTATCACATATTTTGTATTGTGTAAGCATACTTGGCTTTGGATGCTTCCTACCATAAACATAAACGTATCTGTCTTGTAATCTTGTTTGATTACAGGTGCTGTGAGTAAAAATGTGTTGACAAGGTCAGCCACGGATGCTGAGGTCACCAAACACGCCATCAGGTGGGATCGGGCAACGAGGAGACGAGTCCCGCTTCCACCTCCTCAGGAGGAATAGAGATGTATATGTATAAATAAACAACCTTTTATTGGACTTCTTGTCATTCACCAGTTATTTATATTATTTTGCCTCCCCTGCCTCTAGTGACGGCACGC
>NC_084745.1:32523848-32603848 GCF_033978785.1 Entelurus aequoreus
AGACACATTTGTTTGTGAATTCCATAGCAGTTTTGTTTAGTGTTAATAAAGACTGGTTACAATATAACGTAATACTACATATTTTACTCACCAGTTCAACAGGAATGTAGCAAACATAGCATCCATTTGGAAATCCTTTTGTTTATGAAATCCTTCAATATTTACTCTCGTCTTGCATCTCGCTTTGTCTAATCCGTATCCGGATCAGGCCCGCGAACAGGTTTTATCCGGCTCGCGGGATGAGTTTGCTAAGTATAAAAATGAGCCGAAACTTTTGAATGAAAGAAACAGCTGTTCTAAATGTGTCCACTAGATGTCCCAATAGCAATTATTTGTATCTTTGTAGATGATGCTACATATGTAAAAAAACAAAAACAAAAAAAAAACACATGATGTTAGTACATCAGTCGAGGAAAATGAGCAAACTACATAAACAACATCCTGTAATTTGATTTTTATATTATTTTTTTTATCTTGATAGATTGAAAATTAACACCAATGATTTGACTGATGAACATTATCACATAATTTATTCAGAAAGTATAAATAACGACATAAAAAGATAGAATACTATTAACCACAACATGTAAGTGTAAAAAATAAACCAACAACATTATGATTTTTACATTTTCAGAATGTGCTTGTTCTACTTTTAAACAAACAAAACAATGTGAAGTTGTCTTTATTTTTAGGATACCGTGCCGTGATTTTACCAGTCCGGACCACTTGGGAGTAGATTTTTCCTCATGTGGCCCCCGATCTAAAATGAGTTAGACACCCCTGGTGTAATCGCTTTTTGGTTGCTACTTTCTCTCAAACTATTGTTTGGGCCTCCTAGTGTGTACACCAGTGCTTTCTCAAATATTTTCTGTTACGCACCCCCTGGGAAGAAGAATATATTTTGCGCCCCCCACTCTCCACCTTGACCAGGGGTGTCAAACATACGGCCAGGTTTTTTCCGGCTCGTATGATGAGTTTGCCAAGTATAAAAATGAGCTGCATTTTTTTTTTTTGAACGAAAGAAACTGCTGTTCTAAATGTGTCCACTGGATGCCACAATAGCAATTCTGTTAGGCAAGCAAACGGTTTATACCGGGGCCAAGCAAGAGGCACACAGTAAAGGGGGACCGTGGCTCCTCCTCCTCGACCCACATGAATTTTAAAACCTGCCGTTTTATTTCTTCTGCTTTGAATACATCGTCATTTGGCACCCTCGTTGCTCCAGGTACGTTGGAGTTCAAATCCCAGCCGAGTCATACCAAAGACTATAAAAATGGGACCCATAACCTCCCTGCTTGGCACTCAGCAACAAAGGGTTGGAGTTGGGGGTTAAATCACCAAAATGATTCCCGGGCGTGGCGCCGCTGCTGCCCACTGCTCCCCAAGGGGATGGGACAAATGCAGAGGACAAATTTCACCACATCTAGTGTGTGTGACAATCATTGGTACTTTAATCTTAAAAAAAAAAAAAAATCTCTATCAAACACGAGAAAAGAGAATGTAACCCATTTGAATAGTTTTTACCAACATTTCTTACGGTTTGTTGAGTTAGCACTGGATTGATACGTGGACATGACAAAGGAGGTGTTTGATACCTAGAAGAGTTTACATGTTGTGTTTTTTGTTCAATCCCAGAAAGACTGTACTTAATGTTGAATCCTGGCTTTGTAGATACACTGAGACGAAGTCTAAGCTCATTGTGTTCAAACTGCACCAATTTCCTCAGAATTTTCAACAAACTTGAAGTGTTTTGTCCAGAAGATTAGTTGTGATTTGTACGTTTTCATAATGTACTTGTTCTATTTTTGGCCAAAGTAAAACAAAGAAAACAACCTGGAGTTGTCTTTATTTTTAAGTTATCATGCCATGATTTTACCAATCCGGTCCGCTTGGGAATACATTTTCCTCCATGCGACCCCTGAGCTAAAATGAGTTTGACACCCCTGACCTTGACTATGAATGGTATAATATGTCTATACAAGTGTTATAACTATACCTCTGCATAACATTGTAAGCTTATTAACAAAGGAATCAACACACCGGTCTTTCCTCGTCTCTCACCATGGTTACAGTGAATCCAAGTGCTACATACGCTTCGTCATATTCTGGTACAGCAAAAAAAGCATGTTTACCAAGGCCCCCCCTGGCATCGCACCGCGCCCCCCCCCCCCCCCCCCAGTATGGCCAGCCCCACTATTAGAGAAGGACTGATGTACACGCAGAATCGGGGTTAATTTGTAAGCCTTGGCTGAAAATTGTTTGTTTGTTGTGTGCACGGCAGTTGTGAGTGACTTGAACGCCTCACTTTTGTTAAGGCAGAGTCCCATTTTTTATTTAATACAATCAGTAATTGTGAAAAATGTATAAAACATATGTTCTTTTAAAAACGCTAATAGTAACATAAGCTAGCTGGTGGTGTTCTTATGATATGTTTTGGGTAATGTAACTTTGAGTAAGTTACATGTTTAACATCTATTTACCAATAGAGAACAAGTTTGCTCAAGTTTCATATGGCAAAAAATGTGCTGTGTCTCAACATAAATGGCTTGGTGGTTACTCTGTTTTGTCTTACCCGCGTCCCAAAAACGGTACCAATAAAGTTGTTTTTTAAAAAGGGTCTCCCCTCCTGTTCCTCATAGTCAAGCAGTTTAGGCAAGTGCCATATGCCCTGATTAAAGCTAACGGCGGGCCAAAGAGCACAGGGAGGCTGTTTTGTCATTAGCCCCTCGCGAGGCTGAGGTGGAAACTCATTTAGCCCCATGCTGGACCTTCATTATGATAGACTTGTATCAGATGGCATCTCTGGCTGGGATCTCTGGCTCCTGGCTAACGGCTGGGGAGATGCTGCGGCCTCGGCCTCTCTCCAGCCCCAGCAGGGGAAGCAAAGAAGGAAGTAGTGAGTAGAAAAGTGCAGGCTAAATAGTATCCCCTCAGTGTGTGATGCTACCCCATGGCTTCAGTTTTATGGCCATGGTTAGTAGTGTTGTCCCGATACCAATAAGTTGGTATCGGGACTAAATTATTTCGATACTTTTCTGTACTTTTCTAAATAAAGGGGACCACAAAAAATGGCATTATAGGCTTTTTTTTTAACAAAAAATCTTGGGTTACATTAAACATATGTTTCTCATTGCAAGTTTGTCCTTAAATAAAATAGTGAACATACTAGACAACTTGTCTTTTAGTAGTAAGTAAGCAAACAAAGCCTCCTAATTTAGCTGCTGACAAATGCAGTAACATATTGTGTCATTTTCCATTGTATTATTTTGTCAAAATTATTAAGGACAAGTGGTAGAAAATGAATTATTAATCTACTTGTTCATTTACTGTTAATATCTGCTTACTTTCTCTCTTAACATGTTCTATCTAAACTTCTGTTAAAATTTAATAATCACTTATTCTTCTGTTGTTTGATACTTTACATTAGTTTTGGATGATACCACTAATTTAGGTATCAATCCGATACCAAGTAGTTACAGGATCATACATTGGTCATATTCAAAGTCCTCACGTGTCCAGGGACGTATTCCCTGAGTTTATAAACATAATATACATTTTTGGCGGACCGGTACTTTTCAGAGGCGGTATAGTACCCAAAATTATTAATTAGTATCGCGGTACTATACTAATACAGGTATACCGTACAACCCCAATGGTTAGTTTTGTATACGATAATGAAACGACAATAATGTGCAATAATATTATATGTGTATTGTGCAATAATGTTATATGTGTTATATGTGTATATGTATATATATGCATATGTATGGATATATGCATGTGTGTGGATGTATACATATGTATAGATACATATCTTCTTTTTTATCTTTTTTTACTATTTATGTTACTAAATTATTGTGTATGCACCTTAGGGGATCTGCTCCCATTTCATTGTTCTTTGAACCTGTTCACTGTAATAATGACAATAAAACTCTATTATATTCTATTCTATTCTATTCTATAAAACCCTAAAAACTGCAAACATATACCAGGTAATTATCTTCCAATCTCTGCTGAACAACAGGAAACTAACCACGGAAGAATGGATTCAAGCTCTGGCTTCTCCATGCCCAGGACACATCCTGGTCGTCAAAGGCTGTGCTGTATTTGTTTACGAGGTACATGCGGGGCAAGTACACTTCTTGTCCTTCACTCAGATTGTTCACCAACGGACGCTTCCTACTTTACCCGCAAAGCCACACCCCTTTGGTTACTGATCACTGAAGATCACTGTTTCTGAAAGTGGCAATTGCGATGTGGGTGTTGCCGCAGAAAAAAATCAGCCACAACATTGACTACACATTAAAATTTCCAGAGGAAAAGACTGAAAATTCCTTATGCTATAATCGTTACTGACTGTCCTGACTAGGACTGGAAACTAAATGTGTTGTATTTTTTCATTGCAATGACAAAGGAGATTTCCATTCTATTATTTTCGAATCACCCTGATAGACATCCACGTTAAAGGAGATGTAAAAAGTCTTAATGTCCACAACAGGCTACCTTTTTACCCTTCATATAAAAACATTCAATCAATCAAAGTTGATTTATATAGCCCTTAATCACACGTGTCTCAAAGGGCTGCACAGGCCACAACGACATCCTCGGCTCAGATCCAACATCAGGGCAAGGAAAAACTCAACCCAATGGAATACAATGAGAAACCTTGGAGGGGACCGCAGACCTCCCCCCCGGGCGACCGGTGCAATGAATGTCGAGTGGATCTAGTTAATAGTGTGAGAGTCCAGTCCATAGTGGGGCCAGCAGGGGATCATCTTGAGTGGAGAAAAGTCAGCAGCGCAGAGACGTCCCCAACTGATGCACAGATGAGTGGTCCACCCCGGGTCTCGACTTTGAACAGCTAGCGCATCATCTGTGGTCACCTAATAACCTCTCCATGCAGGAGAGCGGGGCAGAGCAGAAAGAGACGGCAGATCAACTGGTCTAAAAGGGGAGTCTATTTAAAAGGTAGTGTATACAATTGAGTTTTAAGACGGGACTTAAATGCTTCTACTGAGTTAGCATCTCTAACTGCTACTGGTAGGGCATTCCAGAGTACTGGAGCCCGAATAGAAAACGCTCTATAGCCCGCAGACAGTTTTTAGGCTCTCTGGGAATCACTAATAAGCCGGAGTTCTTAGAACTCAGATTTCTTGCCAGGAAATATGGTACAATACAATCAGAAAAATAGGATGGAGCTAGACAGTTTAGTATTTTATATGTAAGTAGTAAAACCTTAAATGTGTTTCTTCAGTAGGCCTTTAGCTTGTGATCCCAACAAGTATAAAGATAAATGGGTTTGTAGTCCTTAAACAAGGCAACAAACAAATAAGTGTGCCGGTGAAGCATAACCTAGCAAAGTAAGCATGAAACGTAAACAATAGCCTATAGCTAGTATATGTAACACAAACGGTCGCGTGAAGGGAACTATGGTCCTGTGCCAACTGGACGGCGAGATTGGCATACAAAGGTGCTTGATTGGGATTGGTCGCAGGCGTGTGCCAGAATCACCCGACTAAGGCAGGTGCGCACAATCAGCGCTCTCTAGCAACAAGAGGAAAAACAAGGGAGGAAAGACGCGTTGACAACAGAAATAAACACTAAACACAGGAGCACTATAATAAAACTAAAACAAGAGAAGAGGCATGAGGGCAACAGGTCCTGACTGAGTGCACCACAGAGCTAGTGACAGTGTGTGCGTCTTGGCAGGGTGGCTGCAAATTACGGCAGTTATGCTAGGTGTTGCTGTTTTGACTTTTTATTAAATAGAAAGTTGATCCATCATCCCCTTGTTATTTTTTATTGATATACAGTACTGGCAAAGTCAACAAACGTTTACAAAAATATATTTTTGTTGAGGCTGGAGCCCATTATTCCTGTTTACATCGTTTCTTATGGACAGAGTTTGCTTCAACATACAAACCTTTCTATTTACCTGTTCAAGATCCATCATAAATCAAGGTTCCACTGTAGTCGGAGGGCACAGTGTCCAATTGGTTGATATACCATTTTTTCCGGGCTGTGGAGCGCACCTTTATTTAGACCGCACCCACAACATTTTTAAAGAAATAAATATTTTTACATACATTATTCACACCAGACCCTAAGCCGCAGATATATACCAGTACAAAATATTTTATAAATGTTTATGTACATACCTTAATTGTTTCCAAACAGAGCCTGTAACACGGCAGTAAAAAGGCTGATCAAACAAAACAGAAGTCATCGTCATGGACCCACTAGCAGCGGCATCTACCTTTCTAATCAGCTAAACAGACTCAATAACTCCACGGCGACGATTTGGTGAATTTACAAAAGTGAAACAATACAAACATAATGTCATCGCAAGTTAATAATATTAACACAGACACTTGTAAACGTGTCAGCATATTCGCTAAAACTAATGACAATAGCTTGATTACATTACGATAGCACATACAAATATGGAGAGCCTGCTCAGTGGCTTTGTGGTTAGAGTGTCCGCCCTGAGATCGGTAGGTTGTGAGTTTGGCAGAGTCATACCAAATACTTTAAAAATGGGACCCATTACCTACTTGCTTGGCACTCAGCATCAAGTGTTGGAATTGGGGGTTAAATCACAAAAATGATTCCCGAGCGCAGCCACCGCTGCTGCTCACTGCTCCCCTCACCTTCAAGGGAGTGGAACAAGGGGATGGGTCAAATGCAGAGGATAATTTCATCACACCTAGTGTGTGTGTGACTATCAGTGGTACTTTAAATTTAACTTTAAATATGCATGAAAGACATCACGCATTGGACGGTTTAGTAACTATGACTTGTTTTAGTTACCTTGTAAAACTTACAAACGTTGCTTGGAGTGATGAATGAAGAATCCGTTCAAGCAGAGACGCTATGGACGGTTATACTTCCAGTTCAAAGAACGAAACAGGAAGTCTATTTTCAACCCGCAACCCCTGCAGTGAGTTAACTCGTCCAAAATATTGCGTCATATCACAAACAATACCACACCTTTTTGAGTATGTCTGACCGTGTAATGTGAACATGTTTTGTTGAATACAAAACATTATAGCTGTTGGTAAAGAAAAATCCATAAATTCGCCGCACTGCATTATTAGCCGCAGGGTTCAAAGCGTGGGAAAAAAGTAGCAGCTTATAGTCTGGAAAACACGGTATTCAGAATGATTGGCAGGCCGCAAACATGTATGATTTGAGGGACTACAAAATTAGACAATACACAATAGAAAGTGACAAAACAAGGTGACTGACAATGTCGACTTTTGGCCCACCATTAGTGGAACTTGTATAGGTCTTGACCATGTACACTATATGGCCAAAATTGATTGGCCAACCATCCAAAGGATGAGAATCAGGTGTCCTAATCACTTGGCCTTGTGTATAAAATCAAGCACTTAGGCATTTGTGAAAGAATGAGCTGCTCTCAGTGATTTCCAGCGTGGAACTGTCATAGGATGCCACCTGTGCAACAAATCCAGTCTTGAAGTTTCCTTGCTCCTAAATATTTCAAAGTCAACTTTATTATAAGAAAAGTGAAGAGTTTGGGAACAACAGCAAGTCAGCCACCAAGTGGTGAAGCCACGTAAACTGACAAAGAGGGGTCAGTGGATGCTGAACCCCATAGTGCAAAGACTTTCTGCACAGTCAGTTGCTACAGAGCTCCAAACGTATTGTGACCTTCCAATTAGCCCACGTACAGTACGCAGAGAGCTTCATGGAATGTGTTTCCATGGCAAAGCAGCTGCATCTAAGCCATACATCACCAAGTCCAATGCAAAGTGTGGGATGCAGTGGTGTACAGCACGTCGCCACTGGACTCTAGAGCAGTGGAGACGCAATCTGATGGACCAGTCTGGGTTTGGAGGTTGCCAGGAGAACGCTACATTTCGGACTGCATTGTGCCGAGTGTGAAATTTGGTGGAGGAGGAATTATGGTGTGGGGTTGTTTTTTTAGGAGTTGGGCTTGGCCCCTTAGTTCCAGTGAAAGGAACTTTGAACGCTCCAGGATTCCAAACATTTTGGACAATTCCATGGGATGGCACTTCAAGTTCATATGTGAGTAAAGGCAGGTGGCCAAATACTTTTGGAAATATAGTGTATGTCAAGGTATACTTTGGACCTCAAGGTTGACGGGGTTGAGGTCAGTACTCCCTGCTCCATTGTGGTCTACTGAAGGATGTGGGTCTCGCTGCCTCAGTGGCAGATGCTGCAGCAGACTGCTAGGAGAGACCACCACTGACAGTGCTGGCGGCAAGCAAAACCTCCCCTCTCGTCTGGCTCCGTCTTCCCCTCTGTATCTACACGCCAATCGTCTCCGGCCGTCTTTTTTGTCTCACACACGCTCACACAGACAACAACAACACCACGGCTGCTGACACAAGCATGTATGCAGAAATGATCAGCTTGAAATATTCAAATGACTGAACCAAATTTCCCATCCGGTGCTGTAATAAAAAGTCAATGAAGCACAAGCAGACAATATATTGCAATAACAAAGAGATTTGTCATTTTTGATGGAACATCCCTGCCTCCTTCTTCCTCCTTCTGACTGAAAAAACATGTTTTCCCTATCAACCCCGACCTGAAGACGACGTGACGCTCTCTAATAGAATTTTCCATCTCGGCAAAAACTGATAAGGAAGAGAAAACACCAGCAGCAGCATTGCACATCTGAAGGGTTTTTAGAAAAAAAAGAACAACGCCAAAACCGAGCTCTTGCATCAATATGCCGCCGATGCAACGTGATGTATTATTATCATTACCTGAAAACATGCTAGCAGCCGAGGTAGCTCCCCAAAGGAGGATGTCTCGGCGCCGCGTATCAGCCTGAGCTATTGGATACGCCGACTTTTAACTGGGTTAACCCACTTCCTGCTGAATAGAAATTCAATTTTAACTCGCTGCAGTTTTTTTTTTATTCGCCATATGTGTGCAAACCGCTTTCACTCGCTCTGCTCTCAATAGACTGGCATCACCATTCCCCCGGATTGAGTACACACAAAGTGTAAAATGAAAATGAAGTGCTGTTACTGGAGTGGAAGAAAAGAAACGAGAAGGAAAAGGACTGCATGGGAATCTCCTCAGCTTCAACCGTCTGGTTTCTCTTTATTTCTTTCTACCATCTGATTTCTGCCTTGCACTATATATGATCAAATAAGCTATACTCATGAAGATCCTTATGAATAAATAACGACCAATCGTCATTTATGTTGTAGGAAAGTAGCAGGAGAATTCTAACACTGCACAATGATAGGAATGTTTTATTTTTTAAGAGTTATTATTGATGATCCATCATAAATCCGATGGCTGTTATCCATTCATTAGGACTGCAATAAAAGTAATACAAATATATGCGAATACAAGAATGTTGTTGACATGTTGGAACATTGCAATGAAATACAAATGGGTAAAATAAAAGGGAAACAAAGTCATATTATGAGTAAAAATAAATAAATAAAGAGATTAGAAGGGTGGAAATTTGACAAGAATAAGGTAAACAGATATGTCAGGGAAAAACTGTACTCTTACAATCATAATTTTACCAGAATAGTATTGTGATTCAAACGATATAATTCAAAATTTTGTAAAAATAGTTGTAAATTTGCAAGGAAAAAAAGCTCTAAAATTTAAATGTAATTTTACTGTAATAAAGTGGTGCTATTGAGAGGGGAAAAGCAAGAATTTGATAACAAAGTAAAACTTATACGATTATTTTAGTACTAAATTATGATATTTTCCATCGATAAATTGTTGTAGAGTTACAAAAAAAATGACATACATTTGCTTACATTTGCTGAAATGTTTTGCAAATGTTACCATAATAGTATGGCGATTCAAACTAAATAATTCTAAATATTGTAAAAATGGTTGTAATTTTGCAAGGAAAAAAAGCTGTAGTATTGAAACTTAATTTTATCAAAGTAGTTATAAAGTGATGCTTCTGCGAGGGGAATCAACACAAATTTGAGAATAATATTATTAATATTTGAATTTTAGTCATTTTAATTTTAAATCCTAATATTTTAGAAACATAAATTGTTACACAGTCACAAGAAAAGTTAGCATGAACGTGTAAAAGCATTCATTAGCAAGCATTTTTTGCAATTTTTGTGGAAAGAAAGCTTAAAAAAAGCTGTAATATTGAAACGTCATTTTACTATAATAAAGTGGTGCTATTGAGAGGGGAAAAGCAAGATTGGAGAACAAAGTAAAACTTATACGATTATTTTAGTAGTAAATTATGATATTTTACATAGATACATTTTTATAAAGTTACAAGAAAACTTAACACAATACTGTCGAAGCTTACATTTGCTGAAATATTTTGCAAATCCTGCAAGGAATAACAAAGCTGTAGTATTGAAACGTTGTTTTATTTAAGTAGTTATAAAGTGGTGCTTTTGCCAGGGGAATAAACACGAATTTGATAATAATATTATTATTATTATCCATCCATCCATCCATCTTCTACCGCTTGTCCCTTTCTGGGTCGCAGTATTATTATTATTAATATTAGAATTTTAGTCATCATTTTAATTTTAAATCCTAATATTTTATAAACATAAATTGTTATACAGCTACAAGAAAAGTTAGCATGATCGTGTGAAAGCATTCTTTAGCAAGCATTTTTTGCAATGTTTGTGTAAACCAAAGCTTAAAAAAAAAAAAAAAAGGGAATTTTACCAGAATCAATGTAATATTTTCAGAAAAAAATAATAATACAGTAAAATTGCAGTGTTACGATAATATCGTACTACCTTTGCAGGGGGGCAGCTGCAACATTTTGTGGAGTTTACGTGAGCGACATCATTCGATTACGGATTTTAATCCTCAAATCTATTGACTAAGTTGACTATGAGTAAAATAGTTTTGCACGCTACTGTAGCATGTATGCTAGCAAGCGCATTTAACAAGAGAATAAATCGATACAAAGTGTCATTTAATGATAAAGTCACATTATTATGAGAGGTTTTTCTGAGAATAAAGTAATATAATAGGACAAAAGTCGTCATTTTACGAGAACATTTTGAGGAAATGTGCATTTTAAAAGACACACGTGCACAATGGAGGAGGGTTTTCTTTTTCTTTTTTTTCTTTTTTTGCCTTTTTGTATTCCCGTGCCCGTGTGACCGTCCTCTCGATGGGATAATGGCTTTCCTCAAGCGAACGGCGGGGCCTAAACAAATCCAGATGAGAGAGTCAGGAAGCCCTTTCAGGACTTCATTAGCTCTTCTCTCTGTAAGCGAGCACAGGCAAGCTGGTACTGTTTAGCTGCTTTAACGTCGACGGACGCTCGCACGGCCTCCCCCCCCCCCCCCCCGCAGACACACTGATGCACACACACGCATGACACAAAGGCAGCGTGTTACACACATTATACACGGGACACAATGCAGACAAAACACTCTCACGCTGTCCTCGTGTAGCCCCTTAAGGAGGAAACGCAACCAAACAGTTAGGATGGGGAATAAAACACCTTTTTAACGCTAAATTAAGATGTTTCATGGATTAATGTAGTTTATTAACACACGTGTGTCGCACAATGAACAAACGTTGTGTCGATACAATACGGCTACCATAGTGCGACGCTTTGATGGACTAAGATAGAAAAAGGCTGAAAGAGAAGACCATGGATAGAGAAGTTGAGTTTTTCCCCTATATAGTGTTTGTGTGTGTGTGTGTGTGTGTGTGTGTGTGTATGTGTGTGTGTGTGTGTGTGTGTGTGTGTTCGTGTGTGTCTCACCGGCTACACACACACTTTATTGTGAGACCATTTCTCTTCATGAGGACATTTCATTAAAAAAAAATAAAAATACTAGGATGAGCTCCTCTCACACTATTAGTGTGTGTGTGTGTGTGTGTGTGTGTGTGTGTGTGTGTGTGTGTGTGTGTGTGTGTGTGTGTGTGTGTGTGTGTGTGTGTGCATGTTGTGTGTAGGCTTCAAGCACCACCTAGTGCTCCATTGTGGCACCTCACCTGTGAAGTCAAGCATGAACACAGAATTTTGACACAATATTAATTTAACACACGCCTGATGTAAAAGCACGGGAGTTGTTGTGCTTTCTGAACATTCAGAACTTGCAGACCATCTTTCATTTTCTATAGATGACTTTGGACAAGAGGCGGCGTCCACTTTGAACCGGACGCAAGCCAATCACAGGACTCGTTGAGTAAAAAGAGCAATCACACTCACTCACACCTGTGGACAAAAACACCACATGGTAGCATAGAAACATTCTGTACTTTTGTGGTGTGAGGAAATAACTTGTCATATTACCCATGTAAATTGCAATATTTTGAGTAAGAAAATAAATAAAATATAAGAAAAAAATTGTTTTTAATTTTTGAAAAAAACAATAAGCCGATAATATTTTTACCCCAATAAAGTTAAGCTATTATTCCCTCCCAAAAAAAGAGATACTCTGAGAAAAAAATCACAATACCGCAAGAAAAATCTTTATTTTTAGAGGCAAAGTTTCGGTTTTGCAAAACAGACAAAATCGTAATTTTACAACAATGAATACATTAAGTGTTTTATAGAATATCGTTATTTACGAGAACTATTACTAATGATTAAAGAGTCAACTTTTAAAAGTTCCTGTTATTAAGTCTAGAATCGTTGGAATTCTGAGAGAAGAGCAGAAAATACAACCAGGTACATTTGAAAAAAAGTTTTTACAAACTCAAGATAGCGCGAGAATAGTCGCAATTTTTGGGGACAAAAAATGGTGGTATTGCGTAGTAATTTTACAACAATAAAATTGTACTTTGTACAAATACATAGATATAATATGTACTATATCACTTTTTTTTCAAGAATAACAGTAACTACTAAAGGAGTAAAGTCGTACTCTTGTGAAAAAAAAAAAACAGTTCATGTTATAAAAGCTAGAGTAGTTAGGATTCTTAAAGCAAAACATTAATATTGTGAAAAAAATGACTCACCAGCATACCGTAATAAATAAAATACATATTCAAAAGACAAAATATCGCAACAATAGTCGTAATCTTTGGAGACAAAATGTTGTGGTTTTGCGAGAAACACACAATCGTAAGTTTACAACAATGAATAGATTGTGTTTTATAAAATATCGTTTTTTTACGAGAATTATTACTAACGATTAAAGAGTAAACTTTGAACAGTTCATGTTATTAAGTCTAAGATTGTTGCAATTCTGGGAGAAAAACATAGAAAATACAACTAGGTACATTTGAAAAAAGAAAATTATAAATTCAAGATAGTGCTAGAATAGTCGTAATTTTTGGAGACAAAAAGTTATGGTATCGCGTAGAAGGCACATTTGTGATTTTACAATGATAAAATTGTACTTTGTACAAATACATTGATATAATATGTACTATATAAAAATGTTTTCAAGAATAACGGTAACTACTAAGGGAGTAAAGTCTTACTCTTGTGAAAAAAAAAACAAAACACAGTTGATGTTATAAAATCTAGAGTAGTTAGGATTCTTAAAGCAAAACATTAATATTGTGAAAAAAATTACTTGCCGGCGTACCGTAATAAAGAAAATACATATTCAAAAGTCAAAATATCGCAACAATAGTCGGAATCTTTGGAGACAAAATGTTGTGGTTTTGCCAGAAAGACCAAATCATAATTTTAGAACAATGAATACATTATATGATATATATATAATAAATCCATCTATTTGTGTACAATTTGTGTGTTTTTTAAGAGAACAAGTATTAACTAATAATAAATAAACATTAAACAGTTCATGTTATAAAGTCTACAAATGTCAGAATTCGGAGAAAAAAAAAAACATAAAAAATATAACTTGTGATTTAAAAAAATTATGAGAGCGTAAATACTGGTAGTTTTCACACACAAAAAGTTGCGGTATTGCAAGGAAGACAACATTTTTATTTTATAACAATAAAAATCACACTTTGCAATGACAACTACAATACATTGATAAAATATGTACTATATCGAATATGATTTTGTACAATAATAATGTTAACTGTAATCGGGACCTAATACTCAAAACTAACTTTTCCTTCCTGTTTTTGTGTATTTGGGATCTGCATAAGTCCCGAAAATTTGAAATAAAACCATGAAGGCATGGTGGAGATATTTATGAAATAATCTTGCCTTCCCTCATACTTCCTCCAAACAAACTGAATTTTCTCTGTCATGTGACATTGTCTGACCGGTGATGTCACCGAATATTTCCATATATGGTAAAAATCTCCCCAAAATGCCTTGCCCTTGTAATCTGACGCTGTAGTCAATGAGTGTTTTTTTCTTTTCTGTATTCTCTTGTTGTGAGGCAGACTGGCTCTTACATGCACGTGCATCCTCCGCTGTTGCCATTTTTAATACAAAGTAACGTATAGTTCGAATTTACATTTGTCAGTAGACTCCATTTGGAAGCGCTAAAACCTACATCATGGCTGGCGAGGAGAAGATGCAGTCGAAGTGGAGGCACATACACTACCGTTCAAAAGTTTGGGGTCACCCAAACAATTTTGTGGAAAAGCCTTCATTTTTAAGAACAAGAATAGACTGTCGAGTTTTGGATGAAAGTTCTCTTTTTCTGGCCATTTTGAGCGTTTAATTGACCCCGCAAATGTGATGCTCCAGAAACTCAATTTGCTCAAAGGAAGGTCAGTTTTGTAGCTTCTGTAACGAGCTAAACTGTTTTCAGATGTGTGAACATGATTGCACAAGGGTTTTCTAATCATCAATTAGCCTTCTGAGCCAATGAGCAAACACATTGTACCATTAGAACACTGGAGTGATAGTTGCTGGAAATGGGCCTCTATACACCTATGTAGATTTTGCACCAAAAACCAGACATTTGCAGCTAGAATAGTCATTTACCACATTAGCAATGTATAGAGTGTATTTCTTTAAAGTTAAGACTAGTTTAAAGTTATCTTCATTGAAAAATAAGGACATTTCAATGTGACCCCAAACTTTTGAACGGTAGTGTAAATAAGACAAAACGGTGCATCATGAAAGCGACTTGAAGATAGTCTGTAAAACATCATCTTTGTAACATTTTGACCAAATAACCACCATTACCTACTATATAGACCAGAAGGGAGTGTTTCATGTAGGAAAAATATGGCCTCTTTTAAAGAAGTAACGTAATACTCCTTTGAAAAAAATAGTTCACGTTATAAAGTCTTGAATAGTCGGAATTCTGAAAGCAAAACATTAAAATTGTGGGGAAAAAAATGCCAATGTACTGTAACAAAGGAGATACATAGTTAAAAGTGAAAATATTGTAACAATAGTTGTTATTTTTGTGGACAAAATATTGCGGTTTTGTAATAAAGACAACGTTCTAATTCTATAACAATACTATTTTACTAACAATATATAAATGATGTATTATAAATAACATAATTGTAATGTTGTATTTTTTTTAAAACAATGTTAACTATTTAAAAAGTAAAGTTGTACGCCGATGAGAAAATATTTTGCGCTGTAAAAATTTGGAGAGAAAAACAAATATTGAAAGAAAAATCTTGACAGCTTACCAAATTAAAGTAAATAAAACAAGTTGTAATAAAGTCAAGGTGGTTGCAAGAATAGTGGTAATTTTTGGAGACAAAAAGTTGCGGTATTGCGAAGAAAGAAAAAACGGGAATTTTATGTCAATAAAAACTTAGTTTGCAAGAAAAGTAATAATAAATTAGGTAGAATGATGTCAACTAATATGTGAGTTAAGTTGTACTTTTATGAGAAAAACAGTTCACGTTATAAAGTCTAAAATAGTTGGAATTCTGAAAGACAAATATTAAACCTGCCAGAATACCAAAATAAAGTAAATAGAACACATTTTAAAAGTCTAAATATTGTGAGAATAGTTGTTCGTTTTGGAGACAAATAGTTGCAGTATCGTGAGAAAGACAAAATCCTAGTTTTACAACAATAAAATCAGACTTTGCTAAATTCATTCAATTAGTAAAGTATGTACTATGTAGAATATAGTTATAACTTTGTAGTCTTTTATGAGAATAATGTTAAGTATTAAAGAGTAAAGTCGTACTCTTAAGAGAAAACAGTTGAAGTTATAAAGTCTACAATAGCTGGAATTCTGAAAGAAAAACATTATGAATATTGTGATTTGAAAAAAACATTTTTTGCCAGTGTACCAAAATTAAGAAAAATAAACTTTTGTAAAAAGTAAACATTTGGCGATAATAGTCATACAAAAGTGGTGGTATTGCAAACAAGACAACAATCTTAATTTCACAAAAATAAAATCGTACTTTGCAGGAAAAAAACACAGTTAGGTATGTATGAATTCCGAGAGCCAAATATAATGAGTAACATAATGAGTGAATAGCAATTTTAAAAAGTCAAAATATTTTGAAAATAGTTGTAAGTTTTGGAGACAAACAGTTACAGTATCGTGAGAAAGACACAATTTTAGTTTTATCACAATAATTGCTAAAAAAAAATATATATATATTCTCTATTTTATGCTGCCCTTTTTTTTGCTGCAGCTGTTATATATACTGTAATATTATACATGGTAATTAGGATTTGTTATATATTGTATATATTATATAAAAATATTATATAATATAATAACATCATATATCAGCATATATAATATACTGTATATATAATATGTAAATGTTACATATATGTTATATTTTATATTGCTACTATGGTACATTTTTAGTCTTCTTTATACCCACATTATCCTTTCCATCCTTTGTAACTGAGCTATTGTGTGGAACAATTTCCCTTGTGGATCAATACATTTCAAGTATTAGTAAAGTATGAACACCATCCATCCATCCATTTTCTACCGCTTGTCCCTTTTTGGGGTTGTGGGGGGTGCTGGAGCCTATCTCGGGCATTTAGGCGGAAGGCGGAGTACACCCTGGACCATACTTGCCAACCTTGAGACCTCCGATTCCGGGAGGTGGGGTGGGGCGTGTATTTCATATATATATCATATAAACTGTGTATATATATATATATATATATATATATATATATATATATATATATATATATATATATATATATATATATATATATATATATATATATATATATATATATATATGTATGAAATACTTGACTTTCAGTGAATTCTAGCTATATATACACTACCGTTCAAAAGTTTGGGGTCGCCCAAACAATTTTGTGGAATAGCCTTCATTTCTAAGAACAAGAATAGACTGTCGAGTTTCAGATGAAAGTTCTCTTTTTCTGGCCATTTTGAGCGTTTAATTGACCCCACAAATGTGATGCTCCAGAAACTCAATCTGCTCAAAGGAAGGTCAGTTTTGTAGCTTCTGTAAGGAGCTAAACTGTTTTCAGATGTGTGAACATGATTGCACAAGGGTTTTCTAATCATCAATTAGGTTTCTGAGACAATGAGCAAACACATTGTACCATTAGTGTGGTAATCTGTAAATGTCCTTGCCTATTTCTATTGTCTGCACCATGTTCACTCTCTCTCTCATCCACAGTATGGAGTGCAGCTGACGCAAGGCAGCAGCACACACCTGAGCTTGATTAGCAGCAGCCTATTTTAACTGGCTGCTGACGGCCGGTGAGCGCCGGAACTTTGCCATTGCTACCAAACGGTTGGTCGTGCAAGAGGACTCACTAAGTCGCGAACCTTTCACCTCAGGTTGGCCCGTTTAATCCTAGCCTTGTCTAGCGTTTTATTTTGGTACCTTGTTTTATCACTTCTCTCATGAAGTATATTTTTCCTAGCCTTGTCTAGCGCCTTTAGTTTTGTGTTTTTATTTTACTCTCAGTAGTTTGTTACATGGTGTGTTGTGTTTTCCACCATCGCCATTGTTTTGTTTTGCTACCTTGTGCTTCCGCCAAATAAAGAGGAAGAACAATTGGAAACCCAAACTCGTCTCTGCATCCTTGGGATCCACATCACCACATCCTAACAGAAAGTTCCGGCCAAAACGATGGAACCCGCAGAGACAGACTCCTGGAAGAGAGCATTGCAAGGCCAGGCTCAAAGGATCAACCAGCAGGGGGACCAGCTTGACCACCTGAGCCGAGGTCTACAGGGGATGTCGGAGCGCCAAGACGCCATGTTGGAGCGAATCAACATGCTGTTAGCCACCGTCGTACCCACCTCGACCACCGTGCCTGACCAGGCATCCACCCAGCCTCCACAACCCGCTAGTACTAGCAATATACGGCTTTCCCGACCCGAACGTTTTTCCGGGGAAAAGGAAGACGTAAGACAATTCCTGACGCAGTGTGAACTCCATTTTGAGCTAAACGCGTCCGCTTTCACCTCTGAGCGGGCTAAAGTAGCGTTTGTGATCTCTCACCTGTCTGGCCGCGCTGGCACCTGGGCGACTGCCGAATGGAACCGTCAGACCACCTCCAGCTCCACATACGCGAACTTTTCCAAGTCCTTGAAGCAAATATTCCAACGACGACTCCCAGGTAGAGAGGCAGCGAGATCCCTTTTCCGGCTGCAACAGGGTTCACGACGGGTCGCGGATTACGCGATCGAGTTCCGCACCATGGCGGCCGACTGTGACTGGGGTCCCTCGGCGTTGTTGGACGCCTTCTTCCTGGGTCTCGCGGACGAAATTCGTCATATGATGATCCCGCTGTCACTCCCGACGAACCTGGATGATCTTATTGAGCTGGCGGTGCAAATCGACTTCCGCCTACTAGAGGAGAGGAGGGACCGACGGGGAAGACAAGCCCCACCTAGCAGCCAATCAGCGCCTGCTAGACCCGCCATCTGCAAGACGGAGCAACTCGTCCTCGAAGACACCTCTCCTTCATGGCAGATAGACGAGCCAATGCAACTGGGAGGCCGTCGACTCACCACCGCTGAGAGGGAACGCCGTTTTCGCCTCCAACTCTGCCTATACTGTGGAGGCGCTGATCACCTCATCTCCCGCTGCAAGGAACTGCCACGCCCCGCGGCACGGCCACGAGCGCGCCCTCACTCGCCAGAGGACACGTCCACCAGAGGTCGCCGTTCTCCTTCGTTGGCCGCAGGCAGAATGCAGCTAAAAGGTACTCTTTCTTGGCCTAACCAACAAATAGACATTTGCGCTCTCATTGACTCGGGAGCAGATGATAACTTTTTGGATTTTGAGTTCATGAGACTCCATAAGATTCCTGTTGTAAAACTGTGTGTACCCAAGAGGGTGTATTCTCTAGATGGGCGCCTATTAGCCAGCATAACCCACCAGACACTCCCACTCAACCTGCGCTTGTCTGGAAATCATTGTGAGAAAATAATTTTTTTGATTGTGCCATCACGGTCCGCGCCCATCATTCTTGGGTTAACCTGGTTACAGAAGCATAACCCGAGCATAGACTGGCCTCGTTCGGCCATTATTAATTGGAGTGTTACCTGCCACCTACATTGTCTCCGTTCCGCAGCGGGATCTCACACACCGCCACCTACCACCGTTGTAGAGAACATAGACTTGACAAACGTGCCCACAAACTACCATGACTTAAGAGCGGTGTTTAGCAAAGATAGAGCACTCTCACTTCCCCCCCACCGACCCTACGATTGCGGTATCGATTTGCTAGCCGGAGCGGCTTTACCATCGACCCGTTTGTACAAGGTGTCGAACACCGAACTCAAAGCACTAGAGGAATACATAAACACTTCAATAGCTGCGGGCCTCATTCGCCCCTCGACCGCACCAGTAGCCGCCGGATTTTTTTTTGTCGAAAAGAAGGACAAGTCCCTACGGCCTTGTATAGACTACCGCGCTCTTAATCTGATTACTGTCAAGAATAAGTATCCTCTTCCTCTCCTTGATTCTGCATTTACTCCCTTACAGTCCGCAAGGTTTTTTACTAAACTCGATCTACGTAACGCGTACCATCTAGTTCGCATCCGAGAGGGGGATGAATGGAAGACCGCATTCAACACTCCTCTCGGACATTTTGAGTATCTTGTCATGCCGTTTGGACTTACAAATGCACCTGGCGTTTTTCAGGGCTTCATTAATGATATTTTTCGGGACATGACAGGGCGGTTTCTCTTCGTTTACCTGGACGACATATTAATTTATTCTTCGACATTTGACGAACATGTGCAGCAGGTTCGGTTAGTCCTTCAACGTTTGCTCGAAAATAAACTGTTCGTCAAGGCAGAAAAATGCGAGTTTCACTCATCTTCCATACCCTTCTTAGGATTTATCATTGAGGAGGGTAGACTCAGACCGGACCCTGCTAAGGTCAAAGCAGTAGTAGACTGGCCCACTCCGGTGTCCAAGAAGCACCTCCAGAGATTCTTGGGCTTCTCTAATTTTTATCGGCGATTTATTCGCAATTTTAGTCGCGTCGCGGAGCCACTTACGAGGCTAACTTCTACTAAGGTTCTGTTTGAATGGACACCCGATGCTAATTCCGCGTTCCTAAGGCTAAAAAGATTGTTTACGTCGGCTCCTGTGCTTTGTTACCCTGACCGTTCTCTCCAATTTTTTGTTGAAGTGGACGCTTCTGATTCAGGTGTAGGGGCCGTACTCTCCCAGCAATCTACCAGCGACCAGAAGTTGCACCCCTGTGCTTTCTTCTCTCGTCGCCTATCCCCTGCCGAGAAGAATTATGACATTGGCAACAGGGAGCTTCTGGCGGTCATCTTGGCCCTTCAGGAGTGGAGACACTGGCTGGAAGGGGCGGAGCTACCATTCATCGTCTACACGGACCACAAGAACCTGTCCTACTTAAGGACCGCACAGAGACTGAACCCTCGCCAGGCCAGGTGGGCACTATTTCTGACCCGTTTTAACTTTATCATCACTTTCCGACCTGGTTCTCAGAATGGGAAGCCCGATGCCCTGTCCCGTGTCTACTCTTCGTCCTTGGAAGATTCCTCACCTGAACCTATTGTTCCCCATACCCACTTCATTGGGGGACTCCAGTGGGACATCGAGCGGCAGGTCTTGGAGGCCCTGAAGTCGGACACATCTCCGCGGGGCTGCCCACCAGGTCGGCTGTTTGTGGTTCCTCGGCTCCGTTCCTGCGTTCTGGATTGGGCACATGGGTCGAAGATCGCTTGCCATCCAGGCATTCGTCGCACCAGTTTTATCCTCTCCCAGCGTTTTTGGTGGCCATCCATTCTGGCAGATACGAAGGCGTTTGTGGCAGCATGTCGGGTCTGCTCCCGGAACAAGGCATCCCACCAGGCTCCAGCAGGACTGCTACACCCATTACCCATCCCTTCCCGCCCGTGGTCACACATAGCTGTGGATTTTGTCACAGGACTGCCCCCCTCTGAGGGAAGCGACACCATTTTGACCATTGTGGACCGGTTCTCGAAGATGGCCCATTTCGTAGCCCTCCCCAAGCTGCCGTCTGCTCTTGAAACAGCCCAATTATTAGTGCTCCACGCTTTCCGGCTGCACGGCATCCCCACTGATGTTGTATCCGACAGAGGGCCACAGTTCTCCTCGGCCGTCTGGAGAGCATTCTGCAAGTCTCTGGGGGCCTCCCCTAGCCTATCCTCCGGCTACCACCCTCAGAGCAATGGACAGACCGAGCGGACCAACCAAGACCTGGAGGCGGCCATCCGGTGCACTTGTCATCAGCAACCCGCAACCTGGTCTGAAAGTCTCCCTTGGATAGAATACGCTCACAACTCTCTCATTAGCTCCGCCACCGGTCTGTCTCCATTTCACGTCGCCTATGGTTTCCAACCCCCAGTTTTTCCTTCTACCCAACCCAATGCCGACGTACCATCCGTAACGGCACACCTGCGTCGGGCTCACCAGGCTTGGCGCAACACCAGGGCTGCGTTAAAAAGAACATCGGCCAGGAACCAGGCCTTAGCCAACCGACATCGCACACCAGCCCCACACTACCAGTTGGGACAGAAGGTCTGGTTATCGTCTCGGGACCTACCATTGGCCACCGAATCTAGGAAACTGGCTCCCAGGTTCATTGGACCATTCCCCATTGCCAAGATCATCAATCGTGTGGCAGTCAAGCTCCATCTCCCTAGATCTCTCAAGTGCCATCCTGTTTTTCACGTGTCCCGCATCAAGCCTGTCTCATCCAGCCCACTCAGCCCTCCGGAGGTACCGCCTCCTCCACCCAGGCTGGTTGATGGTCACCCAGCATTTACTGTAAACACCATCTTGGATGTGAGAAGAAGGGGAAGGGGTTTCCAATACCTGGTGGACTGGGAGGGGTACGGCCCAGAGGAACGGTCATGGATTTCGAGATCGCTTATAATTGACAAGGACTTGATCAAGGACTTTTACGTTCGATTCCCAGACAAGCCAGGTAGGCCGCCAGGAGGCGTCCGTTGAGGGGGGGGTACTGTGGTAATCTGTAAATGTCCTTGCCTATTTCTATTGTCTGCACCATGTTCACTCTCTCTCTCATCCACAGTATGGAGTGCAGCTGACGCAAGGCAGCAGCACACACCTGAGCTTGATTAGCAGCAGCCTATTTTAACTGGCTGCTGACGGCCGGTGAGCGCCGGAACTTTGCCATTGCTACCAAACGGTTGGTCGTGCAAGAGGACTCACTAAGTCGCGAACCTTTCACCTCAGGTTGGCCCGTTTAATCCTAGCCTTGTCTAGCGTTTTATTTTGGTACCTTGTTTTATCACTTCTCTCATGAAGTATATTTTTCCTAGCCTTGTCTAGCGCCTTTAGTTTTGTGTTTTTATTTTACTCTCAGTAGTTTGTTACATGGTGTGTTGTGTTTTCCACCATCGCCATTGTTTTGTTTTGCTACCTTGTGCTTCCGCCAAATAAAGAGGAAGAACAATTGAAAACCCAAACTCGTCTCTGCATCCTTGGGATCCACATCACCACATCCTAACAATTAGAACACTGGAGTGATAGTTTCTGGAAATGGGCCTCTATACACCTATGTAGATATTGCACCAAAAACCAGACATTTGCAGCTAGAATAGTCATTTACCACATTAGCAATGTATAGAGTGTATTTCTTTAAAGTTAAGACTAGTTTAAAGTTATCTTCATTGAAAAGTACAGTGCTTTCCCTTAAAAAATAAGGACATTTCAATGTGACCCCAAATTTTTGAACGGTAGTGTATATATATATATATATATATATATATATATATATATATATATATATATATATATATATATATATATATATATATATATATATATATATATATATATAAAAGAAATACTTGAATTTCAGTGTTCCAGAGGCTATCCAGTAGATGGCAGTATTGTCCTGTTTAAGAGTGTCACAACATTGCTGTTTACGGCAGACGAACTGCTTTACGGTAGACGAAAACGTGACTGCTGTTGTTGTGTGGTGTACCATGCTGGGAGGACATTAATGAAATTGCCTAACAATAAACCCACATAAGAAACCAAGAACTTGCCCTCGATCATTCTACAGTTATAACGTGATTGGGCAGGCACGTTGTTTATATCGTGGGAAAGCGGACGTGAAAACAGACTGTCGCCGCTGTCCCCACTCAGGTCCTCATTGAGCTGGAGGGGGCGTGGCCGCCAGTTCCGGCTGAATTCCGGGAGTTTATCGGGAGAAAATTTCTTCCGTGAGGTTCTTGGGAGAGGCGCTGAATTCCAGGAGTCTCCCGGTAAAACCGGGAGGGTTGGCAAGTATGCCCTGGACAAGTCGCCACCTCATCACAGGGCCAACACAGATAGACAGACAACATTCACACTCACATTCACACACTAGGGCCAATTTAGTGTTGCCAATCAACCTATCCCCAGGTGCATGTCTTTGGAGGTGGGAGGAAGCCGGAGTACCCGGAGGGAACCCACAAAGTCACGGGGAAAACTCCACACAGAAAGATCCCGAGCCCGGGATTGAACTCAGGACTACTCAGAACCTTTGTATTGTGAGGCACATGCTCTAACCCCTGTTCCACCGTGCTGCCAGTATGAACTCGAAGATTTAAAAAAAAAGAAGTGAAATATGTAACTCGGAATGACTTGAAATTTCTCCCACGGCTCAATGCAGTCTACAAAACACCTACACCAACGAGCACGTGTGTAACGGGATGTGGGAAAACAAAGCAAAACGGCACTAAAGTAACGTTAGCAATGTGTAGGCTAGCTTGTCTTCTAAAGAACTTTGAGCACAGCCTATACGGGGCGCCGCAAAAGTCATTTAAAGTAAAAAAAACAACAAAAAAAACGGATGCCTGCTTTGTGGCCTGTACAGTAATGTCCTTGTTCACTCTGCGCACACGCAGCCACCAGATCCCAATTACGGCACACATGGCTAAGCAAACTTGGCTCATTTCAATGTGCCCTTGAACGCATCGCACTGTCAACACACATCCATCGCAGTCGGCCTCCTCCAAGTTAGCGCCGCGGCCCCATCAAGCCCTTCCAAACAGGCTGGTGACAGTGATGTGAGGCTGTCGCGCTGCATCAAGGTAATTCAGTCTGAGACCCCCCCCCCCCCCCACCCCACCCCACCCTAGCCGCCTCCCCTTCCCGCCTGCACCCCCCCCCACCCTTGTCAGTCGAGCGCGCCATGACCCCTCGGGCCTTGGGATTCGGCTCCCCAGACCTGTTTATTTTTATCACAACAATGAAAATTAGCATGATGCTGAATGCCTATGCACGCCCGCCAGGCTGCTCGTGCGCGTGTATGTGTGTGTGTGTGTGTGTGTGTGTGGGCTGGAGTGACAGTGTCACCTTCTTATCATGGGGCCAGTGCGGAGTAGACAGGGAGATTTAGCGCAGAGATTGAAGGGGGTCTGGGGGGTGTCGGTGGTTAGTACCGTGCGTGATGACAGGTATCACCCATACACGGATTATCAAAACAAAGATTCTGTTAGAAAAATGTCAGAGTGACTGAAGTTTCCCGTGGCGCTTTCGCAAAAAAAAAAAAACCCCGTCAAAATTACCGATCAAGCCGACGCACCTTATCTCGTTTGGTTTTAATGTCAAACTGATTTCACTCACAATCACAAAGTGTGCGTGGAAAACTTTGCTCGTATAAAGTTTTCCCCGTTACATTTGATGCGGATGAATATGTCCCCAACATAGGATGCAGAATTAGTTATGTGTTTAATTATGTGTCGGTCTTACCAAACAAATGTATATATTTAATGCATGATTTTCTTCAGTTTAAAAATAATTTTACAACCAAAAAAAATTAGCTCTTTTTTTGTTTTAATACATTTTGTAAAAATACTTTCTTTTCGACCATCTCTGGGCTCACTCACTGCGCATATACAGTCGTGGTCAAAAGTTTACATACACTTGTAAATAACATAATGTCATGGCTGTCTTGAGTTTCCAATAATTTCTACAACTCTTATTTTTTTGTGATAGAGTGATTGGAGCACATACTTGTTGGTCACAAAAAAAATTCATGAAGTTTGGTTCTTTTATGAATCTATTATGGGTCTACTGAAAATGTGACCAAGTCTGCTGGGTCAAAAGTATACATACAGCAATGTTAATATTTGCTTACATGTCCCTTGGCAAGTTTCACTGCAATAAGGTGCTTTTGGTAGCCATACACAAGCTTCTGGTTGAATTTTTGACCACTCCCCTTGACAAAATTGGTGCAGTTCAGCTAAATGTGTTGGTTTTCTGACATGGACTTGTTTCTTCAGCATTGTCCACACATTTAAGTCAGGACTTTAGGAAAGCCATTCTAAAATCTTAATTATAGCCTGATATAGCCATTCCTTTACCACATCACATGGACAAAGATAAGACCTTCTGGAGGAAAGTTCTGTGGTCAGATGAAACTAAAATTGAGCTGTTTGGCTACAATACCCAGCAACATGGTGGTGGTAGTATTAAGCTCTGGGCCTGTTTTGCTGCCAATGGAACTGGTGCTTTACAGAAGGTAAATGGGACAAAGAAAAAAGGAGGATTACCTCCCATTTTTTCAAGACAACCTAAAATCATTAGCCCAGAGGTTGGGTCTTGGGCGCAGTTGGGTTTTCCAACAGGTCAATGACCCCCAAACACACGTCAGAAGTGGTAAAGGAATGGCTTAATCTTGTCAAAGTCCTGACTTAAACATGTGGACAATGTTGAAGAAACAAGTCCATTTCAGAAAACCAACACATTTGACTAAACTGCACCAATTGTGTCAAGAGGAGTGGTCAAAAATTCAACCAGAAGCTTGCCAGAAGCTTGTGGATGGCTACCAAAAGCACCTTATTGCAGTGAAACTTGCCAAGGGACATGTAAGCAAATATTAACATTGCTGTATGTATACTTTTGACCCAGCAGATTTGGTCACATTTTCAGTAGACCCATAATAAATTCAGAAAAGAACCAAACTTTTTGAATGTTTTTTGTGACAAACAAGTATGTGCTCCAATCACTCTATCACAAAAAAATAAGAGTTTTAGAAATGTTTGGAAACTCAAGACAGCCATGACATTATGTTCTTTACAAGCGTATGTAAACTTTTGACCACGACTACATCATACATCAGCAGCCAAGAGGTGCTTCTGTAACTTACAACTTGTTTTGAAAATATTTCAGTATTATTTTAATACCAAATGATGTACTGCGAGAATCGTTTTGAATCGTGAATCGATTCTGAATTCAATCTTTATTCTAAAAATTGTATTCAAATCAAATTGTGAGTGGTTCTAAGATTCACATTTCGAATGTTCAGTGGCGCTGGCTGTTATTAACGTATCGGTCTCGCATAGTTGGCTTCTTTACACATTTTTTCTGCCTTTCGTTTTTCGTCAAATTTGTTATGTTGAGCTTTTAGGTGGCATTCTTCTGGATGTTAGCGTAGTAAAACAGACATAACGGTAGGGATGGGTACCAAAGTATGTGCTTCTTATAGGTTCTGACTGAATTCCGTCGGTACTATCAGGTATCGATCACATAAAATCGAAAGGTACCGCATTGTCATACGTTACAGTGTTAGAATTGTCAATGCCAATAAAGCAAGTATACAAGACAGAAAGTGCTCAAGCGTAAAGTAAGGCTCCACAAGCACTAGCTCGATGCTAGACATTGACTTTGCCATACACATGCTACTGGTTTAACATTAGCAATCTGACATGGTAATTTCAACACCTCCAAACTCGGTAATGAAAACTACAACTAAGATGCACGTTACAGTCAGACAGTTGGTGTGTAATAAGTACAATACTTACAGTATAAACACTATGTAGGTTGCAACATAAGACTAGACTGGCACAGGTCACTTATTGGCAAACATTATTCCCTAGCAAGACAACACTACACAAGACACACTACTGCTATCTAGCGTCTAAGAATTGCAACTGCATGCAAAATCTCCTAAATAATACTTGCGAATGAGACTGAGAAGTGTAAGAAAACAAGACATTGTAATGATCCTCAATGGCAATGTTGGACTGGTGTTCATTATTTTCATGTTTTAGGGTTATTTCCATTGCAGTGCTCTTAATTTTAATTTCTGTTTCCACTCTGCTTTTATCGTCTACTACTGAGCGCTGGCTCCTACGCCTGTCTTTCGCTGTTTCCGTCCAAAAAATGAAAGAAAAACAGACGTTTCATGAGATTTTTATATTTTGTATTTAGGATTTTTTTTTCCCACCAAATTTGATTATAACCCCAGTTTGTACAACTTTTTGAACACAATACTTACACACAAAGATGTCCAACATCTTAAGATATTTTGTTATCGGTTTTATCTGTTATTTTTAAAAAAAAAATTATTGTGCATTGAGCAGTTTAGATCCTTATGTGTGGTGTGTTACGATAATATCAACACAGCACACATTATTGTCCCACCACCGAGCGCAAATCGAGTCCTCCAAGCCTGAAACCAAGCGTGGACATACGTAATCTACAGGCATGGGCTAATAGATTTAGATATCGATACCAAGGTGGGTATTGCTATCAAATCCATACTAGCGTGGTGGGATTGATACTTTTGTAGCGCATGTTTGTAACTTAATACTTTCTTATACACTTCTGCCTTGCAGATTTTGTATGTGTAAGTAATATGCAACTATAATTATTTTATACTTGTTCATATTGACAAATGTAGTGTTTTAAACTGCAATTGTTATGTTTAGGAGGAGTAGACAGCACAGACCACAAGGGGGCATAGTAGCTCTATGATTTATTATACAGGTATATACATATAAACACTAAATATATATAATAATAAACAATACTAACATAAACTAGAGAATGTAGTGTGACAAAAATCCAAACGTGTGTGTGTGTGTGTGTGTGTGTGTGTGTGTGTGTGTGTGTGTGTGTGTGTGAAACTATGTGTGGAATTAACTGTTGTCTGTTACCGTGAGTGTTGAGCGAGAGGCGGAAGTCCTTGAGGGGAAAGGCAGGCTCAAATGTCCGTGAGACAGGCAGGTTGACGGAGGGGTATAGCGAGGCGTCTAAAGGCCTGTGTCCAAGCAGGGGTCGAGGATCAAAGAAAGGCAGTCCGGAATCCAAAAGGAAGTCGAGGCACACAGCTCGATCACGGGAGACAGGGAAAGCACTGCGGGAAACACAAAGTACATAAGACACGGGAACTGGGAAGGTACAGAGAGAGAGCAAGTACGCGGGAGGGGAGCCAGAGACGCGATAGCTTACCGTGTACAGAGAACTACGTTCCGGCACTGGATCTTCGGGTACACTGGTCTTTATGCCGTCTGCCCTCATCAGAACCAGGTGCGCTGATTGCAGATTGCTTGCAGCCGAGCAGGGGTGTGGCCGTGATGCGGGAAGAGCGAGCAGAGGCGTGTCCTGGCCGTGCTCGCATCAGATGGCATGCGGGACTGCGCATGCACTGTGACAGCAAATGTGTTTAATTTAGGACACGTATTACATATGCCTAGCTTGTGTGCTATTGTGTGCTTAGCTGTTATGTAGCAGCTAGCTCCTAGTAGCCTGTAGCCTACCATATTTAGCTTTTGTAAATGACTTTTGCTAAAATGCAAGTAAAATATTGTGTATTTACTGGAGGACATTTAGATGTTTGTACACAGACTTTGTGTGCTACTGTTGTATAGAGGAACTTAAACCATGTAAACACTTTGGCAGATCCTTGCATTGACATTTTAACCATACTAGCAAACACTGGGGTCCAAACTTGTGATTTACATTACGTTGGCGTTCCTCAAGGCACCCCTTCAAGTCTTCTCTTTTTTGGCAGTTCCAAATGTTTTTTGTAACTAAGATAATGCTTCAGCTTTTTTATTGCAGATGCAGTCATTAGTCATGTGTTCGATTTATTTAGTTCTACTAGCGATTTTGCTCAAGGTTCTATTGTATTCTCTTTTTCATCATTCGGGCTATGCAACAGGTGGCCCTCGAGTTCAGCTTAAAAAACATGAGAGAGGCTCCCATTTTTGCAGCAGATTCTTAAAAACACTAGTGCAGTTATGGAGATGACTATGTTTTTTGCAAAAGGTGTAACGTAGGAGACGCATGGTGATGCGTGGATTGTTCTTGCAGGGTGGCAGACGGAATGACAGGATACGGCGTGCAGGTAAGAGTATGATTTATTCTCATACATCAGGGCGGAACAAACAAACACAAGAAAACAAACAAAACATGCGTGCATATAGCACTGGAAGCTAACGGGATAGCTACACAGGAAAAACTAAGGCGAAACTTAGTGCAAGAAACACAAGGAATAAACGTAACAGTTGCATGAGAGCAAACAAAAGCACCAGAATAAGTGAGGCGAAAAGGCAGGACTACATAGCTCTCTGATTAGTACCCGGGAACAAGTGAACGTCCAGAACACTAATAAGAGGCAGGTGAACACAATGAATAACCATAGCAACCAAGGAGACACAAAACAGGGGTGCTGAAAAGGAACTTAAACAACAAGTGAATCAAAAAGGTAAATAAACTATGATCCGGGCAACGGATCATAACAGAAGGTCCTTAAAAACCGCAGAGTTCTCCTGTACCTCAGACAAAATAAATGGACCAACATCAAATGTCTACTGTAGAGGACGCTGGAATATACAAAAATAAGAATAATAGTGAAGGGAGAAGTCAGACCCCCCCCCCCCCCATCCTGGTCCTTAGCTTTCTGGAAATGTGGCCCTGTCGTTGGTCCAAACATTGCAACGTACTGTGACAAATTTGTATCAATCCCTAGAATTAAGTGCCCAAACAAAATGTAATAAAACTGCTGTACTTTGTATCGTAAATTCCCAGGTAACACAATCAACAGAACGGTTTCTCTGCAAACAATCCTGTAACGCCGGCGTCTCTCCCCTGTAAGTCATCCCAGCACTCATTCGCCACTGCAGGCTGGAAGGCAGAAATGGCAGCTGGCTTGACGATCCATTCAAACATGATTATGACTGAATTAATAGACATTGACGTTTGTGTTTGTTCCAATGTGGTGAACAGCCCAGCGTTCCCTGCCAATGGGCCCATGGATGACACTAATACCTCGTAATCAAAGGAAATGTGCAAGGCTCCACAACCGTTACATTCAGTTCTTCTCTCCCTGACTTCACTCTTGTTTGTTTCGCTGTAATGCAGATCAGTTCTGGGTTTATTTTCTGCCCTCAAAGCAGTGTTTGTTTGATTTGTGGTAGAAATATAAATCTTCCTGGTAAAATTACATCCACATGGCAACCCCTTCACGCTCTCAGCCGTGCCGGGATGACAAAACAAGGTTAGGAACAAGCGATGGGTTGTTTTCCAGGACACAACGCTCTTATTTTGGGGTATACATTCCAAACAAATGAATTAGGATCGGGCTGATTCACTAGTTTTGCTGAGCTGTTTTTTTCAAGTCAATCAGGCACACTGTAAACTTTGTGATTGTAAATTCACAGCAAATTACTGGCTAATAATTGCATTATTTTTACAGTATCATTTACCATATGATTTAAAGTAAAGTTACAGCAAGATGCTGTAACTTCACAATTATAATTTTATGGTTAATTATTATTTTATTTCTTAACCATTGTTGGACCCCGAGCGCCCCCCAGAGAGCTGCCAAAAAGTATCTTATCTGTTTTACTATCAGTACTCAGTTGTAATACACTTTTCCACCACTTGTGGCGGTAATGACAATCCCAAACAAATAGAAAAAGTCTGGAGCTAAAGTCATAGAGAAGTTTCTTAAGCGCAGAAATTATGACTAAAGTGGTGAAGCTATATTTTCAGTTGCGCTTTAATTTTATTGACAGTTTCTTTAGGAAACATATTTATTTATAATAAAATGTATTTTAGCACAACATAATTATATGTCAATGTATTTTCCCTCAGTTATTTATGAGTCCCTTTGTATGTAGTATACTTATCACCTATTTTTGTAATCAACCTGACCAAAGTCTAAGGTTTATGTGTTAAATAAATAATATTATTTGTGATTATTACATGGTTTCATATCATTTGACAATGTGTATCCTGTTAAACTGTAAGTAGGTGAGATGTAATTATTGAATACTATTAAAATCAAGAGTAAGATTACTCATTCATAGTTAATATTGGAGTGGGTCCAAGTCCACTCTGTAGCGGAAAAGATGGGCTCAGAGGTCAAAAAGGTTAAGAACCCCTTAAGAGACAGATCAGTTTGAATTTACAGTAATTTGTTGTGATGTTACAGATGACTATGATTATAGTATTTTATTGTAAAATAACGGTTAATTTCTGTGACATAAGAATGTCATCATTTTTAATTAATTTATTCTAATGTTAAATAAAATGTTGATTACTGTGAAAAATTATGGTACAATTTTAGACTGTACAGTAAAAGCTCTATGTTGTGTATTTTACTGCCATCTGTAAAAAAACAAACACATGCAATTTAACTGCAAAACATATTTGTAATTTATAGCAGTGTAACTGCATTGAATTCCCCTTATAAGATTAAAAGAAATACATTGAAAACTAATAGTGTGGCAATATTAACTATTTTCAGTCATTTCCTGTAAAATATCTTTACATCAATATACTGTAACTGCAGAACTGTGATTTTACCAACATTCACAATAACCAAATACTGTAACTTCACAATTGTAATTTTATAGTTAATTACTCTCTTGCATACCACCACTTATTCTACACGAGTACACGAGTGTGCAACATAGTCTACGGAACCCCTTAAGAAAAAAAAAACAGTTGTGTTTTTACACAGGACTATGATTACAGTGTTTTGATGTGAAATAATAGATTGCTGTGAAATATAATGACATCTTATTTTTCTGTAGTCATTTGCTGTATTATTACAGGTCATTTCGATTCCTGTGAAAAAAATACTGTTATAGTAGAAAGGGGATTCACATTGCCCCATTTGTCGCGATTTACCTGACACAAGAAACGTGACAAATTGGGCGGTGCACTATCCAATTTATCCACAAGAATGTTGAATAACTTAAAATGTGTTTTGTGGCAATTCCAACGTTGACCATAGCGTCAGTTGCTATGTAGAGTGGCAGTTGTCCATCATTTTCAACATACAGCATTGCAAAATGATTAACCCCCCACTTTCCTTTCCCGCAAGGTCCACCCCTTCCCTACTGTAAATGCTGTGAAATCGCTGTCATTTTTTACACCGCAGGATTTACCTTGATGATATGAACATAGATTTGTTGACTTAATATGCTTGATATTTATGCATAAACAGCTGCAAGGTACTCCCACTGAATGGTTCCCAGGGTCCTCTTTATGTCGGGATGTGGGTGACATGGCATGTAAGGATGGAGATGCATCATCTCCTCTCCGTCACTGAGCAACTTTTCTTCCTTTTTGTTGATGTTTGTGAAGACAGTTCACCCTGAGGAGAGAGGCGGCTACATTTTCACCTCTTCCCAAAGCAGACGGGAGGGAGGAATTAACCAGTTGAAAGGTTTTGTGGTAAGTCAACATTGTCTTCTCGGCTTAACTTCAATGATTGAGACCTGTAATTATACAACGCACTTAGCTTGTCGGCGAAATCTTTGTCTCTTGTTACTTTCACCACTGACTCACGTAAAAAAAAAAAAAAAAACTTTGCCATTTGCAGCCATTATGGAAACATTATTTCCATCATTGCAACATCCTAAATTTCCTTTTTTGTGACCCTTTAGCACAGGGATGTCAAACTCATTTTAGATGATGGCCACATGGAGAAAAATCTACTCCCAAGTGGGCCGGACTGGTAAAATCACAGCACAATAACTTAAAAATAAATATAACTTCAGATTGTTTTCTTTGTTTAAAAATTAATGTTGTTGTTTTTTTACACTTACATGGGTATACCTTCTTAATGAATTATGTGATAATGTTCATCAGTCAACTCCATCCATCCATCCATCCATCCATTTTTTACCGCTTGTCCCTTTTTGGGGTCGCGGGGGGTGCTGGAATTATATTAATTACTGTATGTTATTTATGTAGTTTGCTCATTTTCCTCGACTGATGTATTAACATCATGTGGTTTATTTTTTTAACATGGGTAGCATCATCTACAACAGGGGTGGGCAATTAATTTTTACCGGGGGCCGCATGAGCTACCCGAGCACTGCTGGAGGGCCACATCGACAATATTTCAATTAAATTTTGCTCAATAATATTTTTGATATATACCGTAAGATAAATAATAATAATAATAATAATAATAATAATAATAATAATTAAAAATAATAGTAATACTTCAACATAGTGTGTGTAACAGCATTCCATGACTAATATAAATAAATTAACATTAATAATAAATGACAGTAAAATAAGCACACGTATGACTGAGGAGTCATAGTGTAACTTTGTGTGGTGTTTGAGTTGTCCGACTTTTTGTGTGGCCGTAAACGCACCAGTGGTTTAGTATGCGTGTTGGTGACAGATGACAAGTTGGTTTTGGCCTGGTTTGTACGGCAGAAAATGACTAGTTTTTCGAGATAGAAGTGTTTTACTCATGTTTTTGGTGTGGTTATGTCCGAATATAAACAGTTTTGCTCAATAAAGTGATCGATATAATTCCTGTCCTCGAAGCATCTCGATAGACGTTACAATAATTGAACGGTGTTCAATTGAACGGTGTTGACGAACACCGTTAGGGCCGCTTGTTGTCACTGTCACTCAAAGTTGCATTGCATAATTACATAGAATAAATATGTTTATTTTGTTTAGAATTCAGATGGGATTTGATTTGGTGCGCGGCATATATTTGCTGCGCGCAGCAGACGCTTGAGCAGTGCGCAATTGCGCAGGCATGCACCTTAGAGGGGACGTTGCTTTGCAGTCCATGTCTTTTTGAAAACACGCCATTCCTCATCAACTTTTCTCTTTTTAGCGTCTCGGGTGTAAACCGTGCATCACTTGTCGCTGCATGTGCACCTTCACTCGCAGGTTACACACGGACACACGCCCATAAATAATACTTTTCAAAATAAAAGCAGCACAGTTGTATTGCGCGCACGACATAGATGTTTTTTCAACTTTATTTTGTAATTTGTGATTGCAGCTGTTCACATTCACACACAATCACGCACACGCATACGTCCACACGGAAGTAATACAAATAACGATTTTCAAAACAAAAGCAGCACCGTTGTATTGCACACTCGACATAGATACTTTTTAAAATGTATTTTGTAATTTATAATTGGCCTCACGCGGGCCGGACAGGGACGCACAAAGGGCCGGATGCGGCCCGCGGGCCGCAGAATGCCCATGTCTGATCTACAAAGATACAAAGAATTGCTATTTCGACATCTAGTGCACACATTTAGAGCAGCTGTTTCTTTCATTCAAACATTTTTGCTGATTTTTATACTTAGCAAACTCATCCCGCGGGCCGGATAAAACCTGTTCGCGTTCCCGATCCGACCCGCAGGCCTTACATTTGACACCCCGGCTTTAGCATCTGAGCTCACAATGCTTAAAATATGCATCCAAAAGAAAGTATTATGAGTGCTTCATGATTATATAAACTAAAATTAATGTTCTCTTAGATCATAGGTGTCAAAGTCAAGGCCCGCGGGCCACATTCGGCCAGCATATAAATTATCTATGGCCCCCGGGAGGATATTTGATTAGTATTAACCTGCTCAGTGGCCTTGCTGCTGAGTGTCCGCCCTGAGATTGGTAGGTTTTGAGTTCAAACCCTGGCCGAGTCATACCAAATATTAGAACAATGGGACCCATTACCTCCCTGCTTGGCACTCAGTATCAAGGGTTGGAATTGGGGGTTAAATCACCAAAAATGATTCCCGGGCACGGCCATCTCTGCTGCTCACTGCTCCCCTCACCTCCCAGGGGGTGAACAAGGGGATGGGTCAAATGCAGAGGACACATTTCACCACACTTAGTGTGTGTGTGACAATCATTGGTACTTTAACTTTACTTTATTAGAACCGGCCGCCTGCTGTTGTTTTGCACGCACCAATACTCCATCAGTGTTGGCGCTAGGAATTATCAAAATGGGGTCCCAGGGACCCCATCAAGTCATAAAAATGGGGTTCCACAGTACATTTTTGGGGTCCCACTTTTTTTGTAACTGTTTTGAAAACAAATGATAAATACTATTGTATCTCACTTTCTATATTGTGTTTTGGAAAAAGGTTATCATAAATGTTACTTAATTCATAAAAAAAAAATACAAAAGCAAACACATTTTTAAGCATATGTAAATGTATTCAGTTATAAACATTTATTCACTGTCTTCTTTCCTTCATGGATCTAAACTTTACCGCTGCCTGTATGTTTTCCTATATTTTTATTGTAATATTTTCAGAATGTTTTTGTTCTATTTTTGACCAAAGTAAGACAAAGAAAACAATCTGAAGTTGACTTTTTTTTTTTTTTTTTTAATGCCATGATTTTAATAGTGCGCACAGATTTTCCTCCATGCTGCCCCTGAGCTAAAATGAGTTTGACACCCCTGTTTAGATAACCTCCCGAGAACCAGAGTCCACTGCAGTGGACACTTTTGCTTTGTTTGTCAGAGTTACACATTGTTGAAAACAAATCTCTCTGGAGGTTATAGATGACTTTGATTATTAATTTTGCATTACATCCTTAAAAAAGCCAGAATCATGGTGTCATATTATCCTGAGAACCAGCGTCCAGTGGAGTGGATGTTTGTTTTTTGTGAAATTATTTTGTCAGATTTACACATTTGGGAACAAATTTTTCTGGAGGTGAGAGGTGATTTCTGACTTGTAATTTTGCAGTTCACCCTTGTCATATCCTCCCGAGAATTAGCGTCCATTGTAGTGGACATTTGTTTTGGTCTATTTGTTTTGTCTGAGTTCTATATTTTGGAAAACAAACGCTGATCTTTTAGGAGCAATTTTGCAGCTTCTTGTCATGGCCTCCAAAGTGAAATGTCCACTGCAGTCGACATTTGTTTTTAGTGTATTTATTTTGTCAAATTTACACATTTTGGAAAAAAAAAAATCTCTAAAGGTTTTAGTTGATCTTTGACTAGCAATTTGGCAGTACATCCTTAAAAAAAAACAATCATCTCGTCATATTATCCGGAGAACCAATGTCCACATTAGTGGACATTTGTTTTGGTCTGTTCGTTTTGTCAGTGTTACAAATTTGGAAAACACACATCCTGCATGAGGTTCTCGATTATCTTTGACGAGCAATTTCGCAGTACAACACTTAAAACTTTTAGCATATCTGTATGTGGAATTAAATTATGGAATGGATTAAGCGAATAAATCAAACAGAGCACCAACGTGATTCAGTTTAAGAGACTGTTCCAACTACAAGTGTCACAAAGTACACAGAACAAGAATTATGATGAACATCTTGAACCCTTTTTTTATTGAGACAAAGATTATTAATGCATTTATTATTTGTTTGCTTACTATGGTATATTATTAGTTTATTATGTATGTGTTCACTGTTATGTTATACAGAACAAGGACATTGAATAAAATTGCTATGGTATGAAAAGGGGTAGGATTAAATAAACTCTGCTTCTTCCTACTCCTTTTCGAACGTGCTGTAATGAAACAACTGGAAATTTGAGATGAATTACATTGTATTGTATGCATGTTCAAAATAAACTGAAACTGAATGTACACCAGGGTCCTTATGTCATATCTGCCTTGGAACTAATGTCCACTGCAGTTGACATTTGGGTTTAGTCTATTTATGCCTGCCTCGCATGTTCCTCAGTGCTCAAGGATTAATTATGTTTGAGAACTGTTGTATTAATGATTGCTTTTCCTCTGTTTAAATATATGAAAATCCTCTTACCTACGCTTCGATCTCCTGGTTCCTGCATCTTGGGGTCACAACTACTGCAGCCATGCGGGTTCATGACACATTTGTTTTTGGTCTATTTCATTTGTCAGAGTTACACATTTTGGAAAACATATTTCTCAGGAGGTTCTCAATTATCTTTTAACTAGCACTTTTGCAGTACATCCAAATGTACACCAGAGTCCTTCTGCCATATCTGCCTGTTAACTAATGTTGACTGCAGTCGACATTTGTTTTTGTCTATTTCTGTTGTCAGTGTTACACATTTTGAAAAAACTAATTTCACTGGAGGTCAAAGAGGATTTTTGACTTGCAATTTTGCAGAATGTCCTTTAAAATCAACGTAGTCCTCTTGTAATTCACAACAAACATCCACTGCAGTTGTATACAAAACATTATGGCCGTTAGCAAAGAAAAATCCAGAGATTAGTCGCACCTTTGTACGAGCTTGTTGGGAAAAAAGTAACGGTTTATAGTCCGGAAAATACAGTACTTGGTGGACATGTCCCCCTTGATCAAACTCTTCTTGAAGAAGAACGAACGGACGATCCGTGGGCACCTAGAATACGACGACTGGTGCATGTCCTTCTTCGACGGCCACAACAAAAGCAACAGCTACACCTTTCATTTAGTCTCCGCAGAGGCTGTACCTTTACTTCTGGGTGGGCTGTCAGCGCTGCCCCATCAAGCTGGAGCCCATCGGGCTCTTAGTCAAAGTTACTTTTTGAGTGCCTTGCTATGTCAGCATTATTTTTAATAAGCGGTCACTTTATTCAGAAAAATGGCCATAGAGAGTTGCCTTATTTTAGGCCTTAAATACTTCGCAGTGGTGGGATGTTTGTCTGAGGGGAGTGAACAGGAATATTGAAGAGTCGTCTCATGTTTTGTCGACTGTTGTCAACTGCACTTGAACACCAGTGAGACAAAAGAGCTTGTGATTGACTACCGGCACTCCGCTCCACCACCCACACCGGTGAACATCCCGGGATCAGACATATGAATAGTGGACTCATTTAAATACCTGGATGCAGTGGCAGAGCTACCATGGAGGCAAGGAGAGGCACCTGTTCCCCTGTGATCTAGTTGGCCCCCCTGTGTGCCACCCCAAATGTAATTGACTTTCGACACTGTCAGTCAAACAATTGCTACCCTCTGTTCTATCACCAACCAAATTCAAGAAATAAATTGTGTTTGTTTTTACTATTATCATCAATCATCCATCCATCCATTTTCCTCCACTTATCCGAGGTCGGGTTGCGGGGGCAGCAGCCTAAGCAGGGAAGCCCAGACTTCCCTCTCCCCAGCCACTTCGTTCAGCTCCTCCCGGGAGACATAGTCTTCCCAACGTGTCCTGGGTCTTCCCCGTGGCCTCCTACCGGTCGGACGTGCCCTAAACACCTCCGTAGGGAGGCGTTCAGGTGGCATCCTGACCAGATGCCCGAAACACCTCATCAGGCTCCTCTTGATGTGGAGGAGCAGCGGCTTTACTTTGAGCTCACCCCAGATGGCAGAGCTTCTCACCCTATCTCTAGTAAACTAATTTTGCCCGCTCATACCCGTGATCTTGTCCTTTCGGTCATAACCCAAAGATCATGACCGTAGGTGAGGATGGGAACGTAGATCGACTGGTAAATTGAGAGCTTTGCCCTCCAGCTCAGCTCCTTCTTCACCACAACGGATAAATACAGCGTCCGCATATCTGAAGACGCTGCACCGATCCGCCTGTCGATCTCACGATCCACTCTTCTCTCACTCGTGAACAAGATCTTGAGGTACTTGAACTCCTCCACATGGGGCAATATCTCTTTCCCAACTCGGAAATGGCACTCCACCCTTTTCCGGGCGAGAACCATGGACTCGGACTTGGAGGTGCTGATTCTCATCAATCAATCAAAATGTATTTATATAGCCCTTGTCACAAGTGCCTCAAAGGGCTTCACAAACCACAAGGACATCCTCTGATCTGATCCCACATCCAGGTAAGAAAAAACTCAACCCAATGGGACATTGGGTGATCGGGTGCAATGGATGCCAAGTGGGTACGGTTCTTAATGTGAGAGTCCAGTCCAACGGGAGGCCAGCAGGGGATCATTTTGCATGTAGACAAATCGGCAGCACAGAGAAGTCACCAAACCGGGTCCCGGCTTGGAACAGCTCGAGCCTCCTCTGTGGAAACTGATCTGTGGCCACCTGATAACCTCTCCATGCAGGAGAGGGGGACAGAGCAGAAGAGAGAAGCGGCAGGTCAACTGTTCTAAAAAGGGGTCTATTTAAAGGCTAGAGTATATAAATTAGTTTTAAGATGGGACTCAAATGCTTCTACTGAGGTAGCTTGAAAAGACACTTGGTTTATTTAAGTTTTAGAATGCATTAAAAAATTAAAAATAATAATCCATCGTCACGTCTCTCATAATGATTGTGAACGACAGGCAAAATTCCAAAAAAAGTGCAATTCCTCTAAATTAAGCATCGTCAGGCTTTTGCAGAATCTTGTAACACGATTTTATATGTGGGGCATAAAGAAAATATCCTATTTGAATTTTAACATTTTGAAACTACAATAGAAAAAAAAAAAAAAAATATTCATGCTAAAATTAAGATTATGCCGTAAAGTCAACAACTAAAAATAATAATACCTCTTAAAACTCGGGAAATTTCTAGAAATAAAATATTAAATATTGGCAAGTGGCAAATAATTTGCAGGGGAAGTCTTTGAATTTCACAGATGAAGACTCTCCCTATCATATCACATTAATGGTCCACCTACAGAAACTGTGACGACATGCTAATATGCTATCATGTGTTTCAAAACATTATGAGCATAACCTATTTACTACACAAGTCATTTGCAGTGAAAAAATAAGACACACTTGATGTACCACACTATACTATACTGCACATTTGCAGTATCACCCATTGAATCCACAGTGCTGCATCACTTTTTTTCCCCCTCGCGTAGAACATAGCTCATTAGATTTCATTTTTCCATACCACTTGTCCCAGTAAATAAAGTTGATGCACTGTTTTTTTCCCTCCGACTCACACACACACACACACACACACACACACACACACACACACACACACACACACACACACACACACACACACACACACACACACACACACACCGCGCGCACACACACTCACATAAAATGCAGTATTCCGAGGTAATTGAAAATGTGATCCATGAAGTGCAATTTAACTCAAAGCCTACGCATGTTGGCGCTTCCGCTTGCTCGTAACAGGTCAAAGAATGAAATTAATTTTTAAAAAGGTGCCCCATGAAATTGCACTCATGATAGATGGGGTGTGAAAAAGAAAAGCAATATTTTAATACAGTTATGTACGCTATGTATGGCTTCATATTGTTCAGCCCATTTTTGAGAAGGATGGACTGTTTTGTGGGGGGCTGATAAACTTTAACTAAATGAAGTTAGAGTGCGTTTCAACGCAACAACGCATTTCACGGTTATTATTACTGCAAAAAATAGACTATAAAAGTGTATTACCAGTACAATACTTGCACAATATCGTAATAGCTGTAGAAAAAAATCGGGCTTTTATAAATATAATGAATCAGACTACATTCATCCTCTCTGATTAACACTAAAATGATATCATTTTTATCTATTATTTTAGTGTTTACTTATATTGTTAATTTATATAATTGTGTTGTAGTGTCGTCGTTGGGTATTTTTCAAAAGTGCTATATAAATTAGATTTGTCAAGAGCCGAAACGCAGCTTTGCGGTGTGACCCCAAGTATGCAGAGACTGAAAGCAGACGGTGAGTAAACGAATATTGTTTAATATAACCCAAAAGACGCACTCACAGGGAGAGGAGAAAGGAGCAGAAAACTCACTTGCAAAAGGAGTGGAGAATAACAAAAGAATGCGAGTGCAAAAATTAAACGCATCAGACACAGAACTTTTTATGGAAAGGGAACAACACGTGTATGTCAAGCATTAGGCAAGAAATGATCCGACACTCTCTGGAAGACTAAAATAGGAGACTGATTGGCAACCGGGTACAGACTAATGATTTTAATGATTTTGTGATAGTAAAAAATATCGACGTAATCGTTGTAGAATCGATTATATAGGGCTCTTCTACTTGGTATCGTTACAGTCGATGTCTGCGTAGACCCACCCACGGCATTTGTTTACATTCAGGAGCGATAGATTGTTGTTGGCGGTTAGCTATTGTATCCTCCTACAGTGTGTAGTGAAGCATGATTAGCTATTCCTCGTCCTGCAGGAATGATACTTGTAAGAAACATAGTTTATTTGTTGCCATGGCGACAAGGATTAGTGGTTTGTGATTACTGTGGATGAACGTTAGCCGCTAGCTAGCTAAGAGCTAAGCTAAGCACCTCTTGTAGAGCGGCACGTCAGTGTTTATGGCTTCAACTTCATCCTTAATTTTTAAGCCAAAATGCATCCGGTGTCCCTTTTTCTATACCCATGTTGTTTCTGCTTACAAGTACTCTGTGCGTTGCCTAACAAGCGCCTCTGCTCATTTTACCGACGTGACGACGGTGCGGAGTCATGTCCAGAAAAAAAAGTATCAGTATTTTTTTAGAAGCAGTAAAGTACTGTTTTTGATTAGTTGGTATTGCGGTACTTCATTAGTACCATTATACCGAGCAATATACATATATATATATATATATATATATATATATATATATATATATATATATATATATATATATATATATATATATATATATATACACTACCGTTCAAAAGTTTGGGGTCACATTGAAATGTCGTTATTTTTGAAGGAAAAGCACTGTACTTTTCAATGAAGATAACTTTAAACTAGTCTTAACTTTAAAGAAATACACTCTATACATTGCTAATGTGGTAAATAACTATTCTAGCTGCAAATGTCTGGTTTTTGGTGCAATATCTACATAGGTGTATAGAGGCCCATTTCCAGAAACTATCACTCCAGTGTTCTAATGGTACAATGTGTTTGCTCATTGGCTCAGAAGGCTAATTGATGGTTAGAAAACCCTTGTGCAATCATGTTCACACATCTGAAAACAGTTTAGCTCGTTACAGAAGCTACAAAACTGACCTTCCCCTTCCCCTTGACCCCAAACTTTTGAACGGTAGTGTATATATCTATATGTCAAAGTTAACGCGATAATAACGTGTTAACTATAAGTTCGTTTAACGGCGATCATTTTTTAAGGTGCGATTAACATTTTTGACCCTCTGTCTGTTCCGTAGTTTGGGGAAATATGTAATGGCGTCCAGTTACTGTTGAGCCACAGGCTCAAAATTAGCTTGCAGAACTGCACAAATAATGAATTGTCCACACATATATATATATATGTATATATATATATGTATGTATGTTTATGTATGTATATATAGGAGGGTATTTAGTATGATGTCATAATTATTAACTGCTTGATATTACCAGTCTAATAATTATGGTGCACCCTTGATTTTTTCAGTGTTCTTTATTGTGGCTAAGCACCATATTTGAAGGGTTTTCTAAAAGAGTCGCTTTTTAATGAAAATCATGTCGTCTTTTTTTCTTCTGCCAGAATTTAGAGCCATGCATGGCAACATTTTAGCAACATATTGAGCAACATATTACAGTATTTTCAACAGAAATGTAATTGATTCAAATGTGCTTGATACAAATAAAATAGTCTTAGAAATACCTTCAATTACAACAAAAGTCGCTGACGAGCCAGCAAAAAGCAATTGTTCAAAAGAGGCTTAGTAAGTGGTCATGACATAAGGATCTTGAAATCCTTGGAATTTTAGGGAGCAGTTTTTTGGGGGATAAGGAAAAAAAAAACTCTAAAGTGTCCAACCATTCTGCCACCTCTAGGCTTCAGCGATGGAATGAGGACATCGTGGAACAAGGTTAAGGTACTTTGAGATCCTAAAGGGGCAGCTGTGCTCGCTTCGGTCTGAGTCCTCTGACCTACTTCCACCCTGACTCAAGATCAATGGTGTAAAACCAAACCTGCTGGCTGGTTGTAAGAACTGTAAGAACTTATTATGACATTAAGTATGGACACTCCTTATGGTGACCACGTCTCTGCAAGAAGCTGTGGCTCATATTTCACTCTGCTGAGTTTCTCGCCATTTCTTTCTCACTCGGCGCTGTTGCCTGGAGGGGGGAAATCTCAAGGCCTGAAAGTATGTGAGAAGAGTCGGTCGGACAGAAGTTCAAGATGTCATCGGGGAGATGCTGTGTTTCGACACGAAACCTTGTTTGTGCTCATCAGCAAACCTGTCAGGAGGCCGTTTGATGTTGTATTTGGGCGAGGGCCTGGGGCGGCGTGTTTGTGTTAGCTTTCATATGGATTAGCTTCATATAACTCTGTACAAGACGGCGAGGTGTCAAACTCGCACCGCCAAGGGAAAAGGCGCCCTCGTAGGTTTTTCGAATTTACGACAAAGTCCAAGAGAAATGCCTCAACAAAACGACCGCCTTAGCTTCACCTGCATAATTGATAGAGTCCTTCTGATGGAGCTAATGAGGCTCAGAGCTTCAGCCCTATCCACCAGGTCCTAATTACAAATGTGTAATATGCCCCTTCAATTAGCTTGAGAACAGAAAGTTAGGACTCATTCAATATTTATGTGGATGGACATCTTCAAGACTGGTCATTGTCCTTAATTGTTCTTGATGAGAGCCACTGACTACATGGCTTTGGGAAGTGTTCCATCATCCATGGAAAATGTCCTTTCATCAGGTCACATATTTTCCTTGAAAATACCTGAGCCGAGCAGGTGTGTGACGTAAGGTAGCTAAGCTGTCAGTAAGCCGGCGGAGAGATGCTTTGTGATTGACACCCCACCCCGGAGGCGATAGGTCTAAGGGTGCATCATGGGAGCGCTCTCGGCAGGCTTGCAAAGACCTCTCTTCCGCGTGCGATGAAGGCTCGGGTGGAATGGGGATCAAATAGCAAGCGTGTGCGTGTGGAAGGGAGTGCTGCTTTGCACAAGATGGAACACCTTCTGTTGCCGTGTGTGCTGTGGTTGAAAAGCTGAGGTGCTTTAAATACTGTACATGCTGGCAAAACACAGCATTGGAAAGGGATGAAATACTGACAGATACCAAAGAGATAGCACTTTAAGTGGTGTTTGTGAGTGGCAAGAAAAAAAGCTCAGACTCACTTGGGGACGGCGTGGCGCAGTTGGGAGAGTGGCCGTGCCAGCAATCTGAGGGTTCCTGGTTCGATCCCCACCTTCAACCAACCTCGTCACATGCGTTGTGTCCTTGAGCAAGACACTTCACCCTTACTTCTGATGGGTCGTGGTTAGCGCCTTTCATGGCAGCTCCCGCCATCAGTGTGTGAATGTGTGTGAATGTGTGTGAATGGGTGAATGTGGAAATAGTGTCAAAGCGCTTTGAGGACCTTGAAGGTAGAAACAAGTATAACCCATTTACTATTTACTTGAGAAAAAGTCTGTTTGATCTGTTTCTTCCTGAGAACCACCGTCCTCTGCAGTCGACACGGCTTATTTTCCATCAAAATGTGCTACTTTATTGAGCTTGTCTGTGAATGACAGGAAGAAAAGCTCAGGCCTGCTTGAGAAGAAATATGTTTGATCTGTTTCGTCGATTTGTGTTTTGCACATTTTCTGAAATTTGGAACTGTATCAAGGCCACTGGGGTCTGTGAATGACAGGAAGAAAAGCTCTGACTCACTCGAGGACAGGGGGTGTCGCCTAACCTTCAGGTTTTCCTGTGTTGAGTATAGGACAAAGTGTTTGACTCTAATGTTCGATGTATTTCCTCCTGAGGACCAGCATCCTCTGCCGTGGACATTTGTGTTTTGCATAACAGGGCAATTGTTTTCCCCAAATGTGTAACTTTATCCAGGTCACTGGGTACTGTAAGTGAAAAGAAGAAAAGCTCAGATTCACTTGAGAATGAGTCTGTTCGATCTGTTTCTTCCTGAGAACCACTGTCCTCTGCAGTGGACCTTTGTGTTTTTTACAACACAGCTTTTTTTCCATCAAAATGTGTTACTTTATTTTGCTATCTGAAGTCTGTGAATGACAGGAAGAAAAGCTCAGGCCTGCTTGAGAAGAAATATGTTTGGTCTGTTTCGTCGATTTGTGTTTTGCATATTTTCTGAAATGTGTAACTGTATCAAGGCCACTGGGGTCTGTGAGTGACATGAAGAAAGGCTCTGACTCACTCGAGGACAGGGGATTTGGCTTAACCTTCAGGTTGGCCTGTATTGAGTATAGGACAAAGTCTTTGTGTCTAATGTTCGATGTATTTCCTCCTGAGGACCAGCATCCTCTGCCGTAGACATTTATATTTTGCATAACAGGGCTATTTTTTTACCCCCAAATGTGTAACTTTATCCAGGTCACTGGGTTCTGTAAGTGACAGGAAGAAAAGCTCAGACTCACTTGAGAAAAAGCGATTTGGCTCAACCTTCAGGTTTTTAAGAATAGAGTACAGGACCAACTGTTTAAATTTAATGTTTGCTCTATTTCCTCCCAGTGTCGTCTGCAATGGACATTTATGTTTAGCATATTTTTCTTCAAAAACTTTTAACTTTATCGAGGCCTCTGGTGTGAAGTCTGTGAGGGACAGGAAGAAATTATTCGACTTAACCTTCAAATTTTTCCTGAACCAAAAATATTAATTATTTTATCTTTGTGGAAATATTGGACACAGTGTGTTGTCAAGCTTATGAGATGCGATGCAAGTGTAAGCCACTGTGACACTATTGTTCTTTTTTTTTTTTTATAAATGTCTAATGATAATGTCAATGAGGGATTTTTAATCACTGCTTTGTTGAAATTGTTACTAATATATATACTGTTGTTGATAATATTCATTTTTGTTTCACTACTTTTATGTCATGTCTTTTGTGTGTCCTCTCAATTGCTCTGTTTATTGCTATTCTGAATGTTGCTGGGTCGGGTTTGGTTTTGGAATTGGATTGCATTATTATGGTATTGCTGTGTATTTTTTTGTTGGATTGATTAATAAAAATAAAAAAATTAAAAAAAATAACATAAAATGTTTCCTGTACTAAGTAAAGTACTACCTATTTTTAGACTTACATTCAAACTATTTCCTCCCGAGGAGTAAAGTACTCTGCGGTTGAAATTTGTGTAATGCATAAAAAGGTTTTTTCCCAAAAAGTGTAACTTCATCCAGGTCCGTGGTGTCTGTGAGTGACAGGAAGAACATACTCACTTGGAGAGACGTAATTTGGAGCCTGTTCTAGTTTTATATGTCAAAATCTCTGGACCCCAAATATAAGAAGACTGGACTTCATGAGACCACAGTCTTACATTCCACATCTATGCAGTGGGAGCAGCATAAGGACAACTATGGAAGCATTATTGTAGCAAAATTATTAGCATTTCATTTTGTGCGCGTGTATTGTTTCAGGGGGAAGTGGACGAAGGCAGCTGACAGTTGGAAGGTTACACCATTCCTCAATTGAGGAGGGTAACAAACGGTGCAAAAAGTATGCCATACATAGCCCCAATACAGAGTGAATTTGCCACAAATGCTTGAGATTTGTCTCAATATTTGACCTGGCACTACAGAACACCAGGTCTTGAGTGCACACATATTCCAAGCGGTCCAAGTCCAGTGGTCTTAGATTCAAAACATGTAACAGCCATGAATATAGCCTTTCCAGGATGTGGCAACGAAGCAGAACCTTAGAATTATTTGCCACTACTTTAAAGGAATGAAACATGATTTTTTGACCACCCAGTTTGCAGTTGAGGAATTATTGTACACCAAGAGTGTTTCACTTTCTTTCACTCACTTGTCTTTGTTTTGTTTTATTTCCATGCCTGTTTTAATGATGAGAAATGTGAAATATTTAAGTCCCATCTTGAAACTAATTTGTATACGCTAGCCTTTAAATAGACCCCCCTTTTAGACCAGTTGATCTGCCGTCTCTTTTCTGCTCTGACTCCCTCTCCTGCTTGGAGAGGTTATTAGGTGACCACCAGTGTTGGGACTAACGCGTTACTCAGTAACGCGTTACTGTAACACCGTTAGTTTCGGCGGTAACTAGTAATCTAACGCGTTATTTTTTTATATACAGTAACTCAGTTACCGTTACTGCATGATGCGTTACTGCGTTATTTTACGTTATTTTTATGTAGTATCGGCTAGAAACTGAAGATCTGAGTGTGTTTTATTGGAGCGCTCCGGTGGAAAAAAGAGGCGTGCTTTCCCCCACCCACAGAAAGCGCGCCTCCCCGCAGGGGAGACGTTCCTCCAGAGCCGTACTTCGGGTCTAACAACCTTCACTTTACCCGGAAGAGGGTCTTTACAGCTGAGGGTGAATGACGAGCCCGGCGGTTTGTTGCAACTTTGTGACTTTATTGGACGCAGCCATCCAGCAAGCTAGAGCACCTACATGCACTCACTGTCGCCGCGCCCTCACCTCTCTCGCCCACTCACTCACTGACGTCACTCACCTCTCATGCTGTCATATCTTAAAGGGCCACACACACACACACACATATACGCTACTCTCATAACAACTAACAAGACATCATGGCGAAGCCAGAAGTCGAGTTTTTTAACATGGAGATATTCTCAATACTTTTCTTTTGTCGAGCACAAAGAAAATAACATTTTAGTTAAATGTAAGTGGTGTCTTGGATCAAAGATCCTATCTACTTAGAGTTAAAGTTAAAGTGCCATTATGTTGCAGCTATTTAAAATAGTTTTGTCAATTTTTTCTGGCCTGAAATAAATTGGCCCTTTGAAACATATCTTTGTCTTTGTGTGTTGTATGTAGACCACATTGCTTTCTGAGTTCAGTGATGCAAATGCATGTCAAGTTGATCAACAGATTGTATTATTCTCCAGTGCAATAACAGTACTGAAATGAAGGCTAAAGGGGCATTAATGGGAGCCTTAAAAAAAAGGGGGAAAAAAGAAGTAACTAAATAGTTACTTTTCACAGTAACGCATTACTTTTTGGTGTAAGTAACTGAGTTAGTAACTGAGTTACTTTTGAAATAAAGTAACTAGTAATTGTAACTAGTTACTGGTTTTCAGTAACTAACCCAACACTGGTGACCACAGATGTTCAAAGTCGGGACCCGAGGTGGACCACTCATCTGTAAATCAGTTGGGGACGTATCTGCGCTGCTGACCTGTCTCCACTCAAGATCCCCTGCTGGCCCCACTATGGACTGGACTCTGGGCATTGTATCATATGTCCCGGCAAGAAATCTGCGTTCTAAGAACTCCAATTTATTAGTGATTCCCAGAGCCTAAAAACAGTCTGCGGGCTATAGAGCTTTTTCGATTCGGGTTCCAGTACTCTGAAATGCCCTACCAGTAACAGTTAGAGATGCTACCTAAGTAGAAGCATTTGTAAATAAAAGTCACATCTTAAAACTCAATTGTATACGCTAGCCTTTAAATAGACCCCTCATTTAGGCCAGTTGATCTGCCGTCTCTTTTCTGCTCTGCCCCCCTATCCTGCGTGGAGAGGTTATTAGGTGACCACAGATGACGCACTAGCTGTTCAAAGTCGGGACCCGGGGTGGACCACTCATCTGTGCATCAGTTGGGGACGTCTCTGCGCTGCTGACTTGTCTCCACTCAAGATGATCCCCTGCTAGCCCCACTATGGATTGGACTCTCACACTATTAACAGGGGGGTGGGGGGGTCCTCACATCTGCGGTCCCCTCCAAGGTTTCTCATTGTATCCCACTGGGTTGAGTTTTTTCTTGCCCTGATGTGGGATTTGAGCCGAGGATGTTGCTGTGGCTTGTGCAGTCCTTTGAGACACTTGTGAGTAAGGGCTATATATATTAACTTTGTTTGATTGATTGATTGATTGATTGATTGATTGATTGATTCAATGATTGATATTTGCTGAGATGGAGATTAGGCAAGGTGGTTAGATGTGCTAACCAACTTGCTTGATGAACCCGTTTTTTTTTAAACCATGCCCAATATATAAATACAAATAAAAAGCTCAACACAAGGAGCATGGAGAGCTTATATTTAAGAGTGAAAAATGAGAAACACAATTAGTTCATTTTCAAACTGTATGTCTTCATGCACAAATCGGTGCTTAAGCCGTGCATGCATTTAAGCACATATCAGGTATTCATTCATATTTTTACCTGTGATTTTGTTCTTATTTGAAATATCTCAACCAAGTATTTATGCACAATTCATACACATCCCAGGGTTTTACAAACTGCTAAGTGTTAATTCATTGTAAAGGACAAATAAACTAATCAAAACAGTGTAATAAAACCACTATTATCTGTTGTAAGGAATCTTAATCTTTATGAATCATAATCTTAATGAAATTGTTGATAAATTAAATAATATTGTTAGTTATCTATGTATATAAGTCTGTTATATATTGAATGATCTTATATTTAAGATGATTGTCCCTCCCAGGGTCGCAGGGTGGCTGAAGCCTATCCCAGCTGCACTAAGTCGGAAGGCGACGTACACCCTGGACAAGTCAGCAACTCATCGCAGGGCCAACAAAGTTGTATGAAAATATGACTTGGCCATGATGTACATACAGTATGCAGCTTATTCCACAGACAAGTTGGCAGTTTTTTTGGAGAAAGGTGAAGCGTGTTAATGACTGATAATTAACAGACAGCAGTTGAGTTATAACGTTTATTGAAAAAAAAACATTTGCATACCCATGGGTTGTTCAAAGGTCCGAACGACTGGCCTGTCTCAGCATTCATCTTCTGTGTGGTCAACATTCACATCAGCCAAAACATCAACTAATTATATAATCAATCCATCTATCGATCCATTGTGTCACGATCCGTTGCCCAGGTCATGTTTTGTTTAGGTTGGTATTTCCTTAATTGTTGGTTAGTTCTTTTTCAGCACCCTTGTTTGTGTTCTTAGTCTGATTTTTGTCACCTGCCTCTGATTAGGGGTCGGGACGCTCACTTGCTCCTGGTCACTAATCAGAGAGCTATGTATTACTACCTCGCGCCACACTCTGCCTGGCAGTCTTGTTGGCAACACGCAACAGTTACCTTGGAGTTTATTTGGATATGAGTTTAGAGTTACTAGCTTCTTGCTCCGTTGTTGGCAAGTCTTATTGCTAAGCTTTGCCGTAGCTTCTCGTGCCAGCCGCACGTTTTCCTTTTTTCGTATTTTTGCCTTATTTGAATAAATCATCCTTCTTTCCTGCACACTGCTTCCTGACGTCCTTCTGCATCTTGGGAAAACGACCACCGCAAATACCATGCAACCCCAACGTGACACATTGTTTACCGCGTGTCCCACTTCATAATAATAATAATCTCAATATTATGAATACCCAACATTTGACACGCTGTACATGTCCTCCTGCGTGCGTGGGCAGCCTTTTCAGCCAAAGTTAAGGGAGCAGTACAGAAGCTATCTTGAAGGCTAACATTACGCACACGCTGAGAAAACCTAAATTGTTCACAGAAAAAAATTACCGATAACTGATTTGAAGAAGACAAAATACAGTTGGAAGGACAACAGCAAGAAGGGCATGAGCAGACTCTTTTTCCCGAGGAAGCTTAGGTCATTTAATGTGTGCAGAAAGCTGTTGGAGATCTTTTATCAGTCTGTTGTGGCCAGTGCCCTGTAGGGATGATACTCGAAACCGGTTTTCCCGGTTGTTTGATAAGAAAAGAACCGAGTCCTCGGACTCGAATCCCTTTTTGAGAACCGGTACCCGTTATTGAGACCACTATAGTAAAGGAAAAGAGTTGATTCTTTATTCGAATCCCGTCCCGACCAGAAATGCTCCGTGGGACATCACAATAAATGACGTCACGTAGCTCAGTCATTAGGCGCAGATAGCGAAAGCAGGAAAACAATGGATGGGAAAAAGCGCTCCAAGGTGTAATAAAGTTCAAAACTAAAGCTATAATCCATCGAATAACTTTACTGAGAGATTTTAGCAGGGTAAAACACATGACAAACACTTTTACGACCAACCGGAAACATAGCAACGCACCTCCTTTACGGCACCTGTCGCAACGTTCTTAAGACATCCGCAGCACATGCATATACAGGTATATATACAACATATCTCCCTTTTATAACTTTTGTTTTTCTTTCCTTGTAAACAAAACAAAATCACACTGTAGATGTGTTGTCTGTCTAATTATAAATAATGCAGACGAGGCGTGTTGGCTGAGTTCTTGACATTTACTTTCACAGCGTGGCAACATGCAACACTTTTCGGGGCTACCGCGCATGCTCGTAACTCCCGTTGCATGCTGGGTAGTGTAGTTGTTATATTCTCCAGCTCATAACATTTTTCCCCCATAAAGAAATAATGTTAACTCAATAAAGTATATTTCTTTTTTTAGCTTTAACTTTTCATTTATTAGCATTGTAACCACATTTGCAAAGAACTTTTCCCTTCATAGAATGTTCTTTCAATAAAGAAATAAAGTGCAAAAATTTAAAAGCATCATAACAAACAGTTATGTCAAATAGCAGCAGAAGTGCACTTTTTGGAGAGCTGTATTATTTTCAGTTTTGTGCCCAAGGGACTGATTTTATTTATCCATCCATCCATCCATCCATCCATGATCTTCCGCTTATCCGAGGTCGGGTCGCGGGGGTAGCAGCCTAAGCAGGGAAGCCCAGACTTTCCTCTCCCCAGCCACTTCGTCCAGCCCCTCCCGGGGGATCCCGAGGCGTTCCCAGGCCAGCCGGGAGACATAGTCTTCCCAACGTGTCCTGGGTCTTCCCCGTGGCCTCCTACCGGTTGGACGTGCCCTAAACACCTCCCTAGGGAGGCGTTCGGGTGGCATCCAGACCAGATGCCCGAACCACCTCATCTGGCTCCTCTCGATGTGGAGGAGCAGCGGCTTTACTTTGAGCTCCCCCCGGATGGCAGAGCTTCTCACCCTATCTCTAAGGGAGAGCCCCGCCACCCGGCGGAGGAAACTCATTTCGGCCGCCTGTACCCGTGATCTTGTCCTTTCGGTCATAACCCAAAGCTCATGACCATAGGTGAGGATGGGAACGTAGATCGACCGGTAAATTGAGAGCTTTGCCTTCCGGCTCAGCTCCTTCTTCACCACAACGGATCGATACAGCGTCCGCATTACTGAAGACGCCGCACCGATCGCCTGTCGATCTCACGATCCACTCTTCCCCCACTCGTGAACAAGACTCCTAGGTACTTGAACTCCTCCACTTGGGGCAGAGTCTCCTCCCCAACCCGGAGATGGCACTCCACCCTTTTCCGGGCGAGAACCATGGACTCTGACTTGGAGGTGCTGATTCTCATCCCAGTCGCTTCACACTCGGCTGCGAACCGATCCAGCGAGAGCTGAAGATCCTGGCCGGATGAAGCCATCAGGACCACATCATCCGCAAAAAGCAGAGACCTAATCCTGTAGCCACCAAACCGGATCCCCTCAACGCCTTGACTGCGCCTAGAAATTATGTCCATAAAAGTTATGAACAGAATCGGTGACAAAGGGCAGCCTTGGCGGAGTCCAACCCTCACTGGAAACGTGTCCGATTTACTGCCGGCAACTGATCGTACAGGGAGCGGACCGCCACAATCAGACAGTCCGATACCCCATACTCTCTGAGCACTCCCCACAGGACCTCCCGAGGGACACGGTCGAATGCCTTCTCCAAGTCCACAAAGCACACGTAGACTGGTTGGGCAAACTCCCATGCACCCTCAAGGATCCTGCCGAGAGTATAGAGCTGGTCCACAGTTCCATGACCAGGACGAAAACCACACTGTTCCTCCTGAATCCGAGGTTCGACTCTCCGGCGTAGCCTCCTCTCCAGTACACCCGAATAAACCTTACCGGGAAGGCTGAGGAGTGTGATCCCACGATAGTTGGAACACACCCTCCGGTTCCCCTTCTTAAAGAGAGGAACCACCACCCCGGTCTGCCAATCCAGAGGTACCGCCCCCGATGTCAACGCGATGCTGCAGAGTCTTGTCAACCAAGACAGCCCCACAGCATCCAGAGCCTTAAGGAACTCCGGGCGGATCTCATCCACCCCCGGGGCCTTGCCACCGAGGAGCTTTTTAACTACCTCAGCAACCTCAGCCCCAGAAATAGGAGAGCCCACCACAGATTCCCCAGGCACTGCTTCCTCATAGGAAGACGTGTTGGTGGGATTGAGGAGGTCTTCGAAGTATTCCCTCCACCGATCCACAACATCCGTAGTCGAGGTCAGCAGAACACCACCCGCACCATACACGGTGTTGACAGTGCACTGCTTCACCCTCCTGAGGCGGCGGATGGTGGTCCAGAATCGCTTCGAAGCCATCCAGGAGTCGTTTTCCATGGCTTCTCCAAACTCCTCCCATGTTCGAGTTTTTGCCTCCGCGACCGCCGAAGCCGCACACCGCTTGGCCTGTCGGTACCTGTCCGCTGCCTCCGGAGTCCTATGAGCCAAAAGAACCCGATAAGACTCCTTCTTCAGCTTGACGGCATCCCTCACCGCCGGTGTCCACCGACGGGTTGTAGGATTACCGCCACGACAGGCACCAACTACCTTGCGGCCACAGCTCCAATCAGCCGCCTCGACAATAGAGGCACGGAACATGGTCCACTCGAACTCAATGTCCAGCACCTCCCTCGTGACATGTTCAAAGTTCTTCCGGAGGTGGGAATTGAAACTCTCTCTGACAGGAGACTCTGCCAGACGTTCCCAGCAGACCCTCACAATGCGTTTGGGCCTGCCAGGTCTGTCCGGCATCCCCCCCCACCATCGCAGCCAACTCACCACCAGGTGGTGATCGGTAGAAAGCTCCGCCCCTCTCTTCACCCGAGTGTCCAAAACATGAGGCCGCAAATCCGATGACACAACTACAAAGTCGATCATGGAACTGCGGCCTAGGGTGTCCTGGTGCCAAGTGCACATATGGACACCCTTATGTTTGAACATGGTGTTCGTTATGGACAATCTGTGACGAGCACAAAAGTCCAATAACAAAACACCACTCGGGTTCAGATCCGGGCGGCCATTCTTCCCAATCACTCCTCTCCAGGTTTCACTGTCGTTGCCAACATGAGCGTTGAAGTCACCCAGTAGGACAATGGAATCACCCGGGGGAGCACTTTCCAGCACTCCCTCGAGCGCATCCAAAAAGGGTGAGTACTCTGAACTGCTGTTTGGTGCATAAGCACAAACAACAGTCAGGACCCGTCCCCCCACCCGAAGGCGGAGGGAGGCTACCCTCTCGTCCACCGGGTTGAACTCCAACGTGCAGGCTTTGAGCCGGGGGGAAACAAGAATTGCCACCCCAGCTCGTCGCCTCTCACTGCGTGCAACGCCAGTGTAGAAGAGAGTCCAGCCCCTCTCGAGAGAACTGGTTCCAGAGCCCTTGCTGTGCGTCGAGGTGAGTCCGACTATATCTAGCCGGAACTTCTCTACCTCGCGCACTAGCTCAGGCTCCTTCCCCCCCAGCGAGGTGACGTTCCACGTCCCAAGAGCTAGCTTCTGTAGCCGAGGATCGGACCGCCAAGTGCCCTGCCTTCGGCTTCCGCCCAGCTCACAATGCACCCGACCTCTACGGCCCCTCCCATGAGTGGTGAACCCATTGGAGGGGTGACCCACGTTGCCTCTTCGGGCTGTGCCCGGCCGGGCCCCATGGGGACAGGCCCGGCCACCAGGCGCTCGCCATCGTGCCCCAACTCCGGGCCTGGCTCCAGAGGGGGGCCCCGGTGACCCGCGTCCGGGCGAGGGAAATCTGAGTCTTTGTTGTTTCATTCCCATAGAAGTCTTCGAGCTGCTCTTTGTCTGATCCCTCACCTAGGACCTGTTTGTCTTGGGAGACCCTACCAGGGGGCATGAAAGCCCCCGGACAACATAGCTCCTAGGATCATTGGGACACGCAAACTCCTCTACCACAGTAAGGTGGCAGCTCAGAGAGGAGTGATTTTATTTAACACTATATTATTATTTATACACCTATAGTGATCACTGAGACAGGTTGTTTTTGTGTTACTGTATATATTTGTTTCTCTGAAAAATCCCACTTAATATACTTTGGGTAACAACAGTCAATATTTATTTATTTTATTTTATTTTTTTAGGTGGGTAACAGTCAATATTTATTTATTTATTAGATTTTATTTTTTTATTATATAATAAAAGTGAGCTTTTGTTAAACCAAATATTGTGTGTTTTTTTCCATATACAACAACCTATCTGGACTCGATAATATAATCGATAAGGAATCGGTTCGATAAGAGGATTCGATAATAGGCTCGAACTCGATAATTCCTTATCAAACATCATCCCTAGTGCCCTGTACTTTGCAGTGCTTTGTTGGGGGAGCAGCACCAGCAAAAGGGACTTAAACCGGATTGACAAACTGATCCGGAAAGCCGGCCAAACTATTGGCACGCAGTTGGAGGCGTTTGTGTCAGTGAGGGACAGGAGGACACTGGACAAACTGCTCGCCATCATGGACAATCCTGCCCACCCACTCCACCAGACAATTGAGGGACAGCAGAGCTCATACTCCAACAGGCTCCTTCAGCTTGGTTCCCACAGTGTTCGATTCAAGAACTCCTTCATTCCGCACTCCATCCAGCAGTACAATCACTCGCCATAGAGCAATGGACAATATTTGTCTATTACCTGACTGTTTCTATGTTAGCTACCTGTCTATTTTCTGCTGGATCTACTCTTTATTTTATGCTGCCCTGTTTTTTGCTGCAGCTGTTACATATACTACATGGTATATAATATATACTGATATATTATATAATATATACAATATTATTATGTAGTATATCAGTATATATTATATACAGTATATATAATATGTAAATATTACATATATGTTATTTTTTATATTGCTACTATGGTACATTTTTAGTCTACTTTATACCTTTTTGTTTTTGTCCTCTTTTTGTGCCCTTGTGTGCATTATCCTTTCCATCCTTATCCTACCCATCCTTTGTAACTGAGCTACTGTGTGGAACAATTTCCCTTGTGGATCAATAAAGTTTGTCTAAGTCTAAGTCTAAGTCTAAGTTACTGCTAAAACATGAACTTTTACTCACTGCAAGTGGTCGAGCGTGGTCCATCGTTGTTGACTTCAATGCGGAATAACATGTTCAGTGGCTGCAAGGCGCCAACTAGTGGCGAGTATAAGGAAAGGCAAGGGGAGGTTACATACAAAAGCCTGTAAACGTTCAAATCGCTGTACAGACAGACTAACTCTTACACGGCAGATGTCACGTGTAAAAAAGACAGCCACTTGATGGGATGTTTAGAAAGTTCTTGGCATCACTGATTTGTTTTTGTCCACTGAGCAAAAAAACGATACAAAAATAAGCAATGCTATTTTATTTTTTGATCAAGTTTCAATATACTGCTAGTAGTTATAATTAAACATGGGAATCTATAAATTCTGATTTGACTATGAACATTTTTACTCAGACACAGCCCTACTTGTCTCTCAGCAATCACACAATAAAATACAATCACAATTGTTATTTCTGTTTTGTTTTTTTAAATCAGTTACTCTGCAAATCAAGAAAACTGCCCCACTTGCCCAGCTTTGTATGTTTTTTGGTATTTTATTTTGATGATAACGATATTATTTTCTGTCCCGCCTTGCCGGTTCCCTTTTTTCTGTGCGTTTCCGACATGTATGCCATTCAAAAGCTCAGCGTTAAGAAGATGACGGGGTTCTGGCGAGACGTGCTGTCCATTGTAATTCATGCACCCCCTGCATGTGTATGAATCAAAGGAATGTGCAAATGTCATTGCGCGTTGAAGAAATTGTACACGTTGTTTGTGTGTCATTTAATAAACATGTTTCACTATGCTAACAAACAAGTTAATGTATGAACTTTCCTCCAGGAGGTCTTATCTTTGTCCAAGTGATGTCAGATGAAACAAAAACTGAGCTGTTTGGCCACAATACCTAGCAATATGTTTGGAAGAGAAAAGGTGAGGCCTTTAATCCCAGGAACACCACCCTACCGTCAAGCATGGTGGTGATAGTATTATGCTCTGGGCCTGTTTTGCTGCCAATGGAACTGGTGCTTTACAGAGAGTAAATGAGACAAGGAAAAAGGAGGATTACCTCCAAATTCTTCAGTACAACCTAAAATCATCAGCCCAGAGGTTGGATCTTGGGCACAGTTGGGTGTTCCAACAGAACAATTACCCCAAACAAACATCAAACGTGGTAAAGGAATCAGGCTAGAATTAAGGTTTTAGAATGGCCTTCCCAAAGTCCTGACTTAAACATGTGGACAATGCTGAAGAAACAAGTCCATGTCAGAAAACCAGTAAATGTAGCTGAACTGCACCAATTTTGTCAAGAGGAGTGGTCAAAAATTCAACCAGAAGCTTGCCAGAAGCTTGTGGATGGCTACCAAAAGCGCCTTATTGCAGTGAAACTTGCCAAGGGACATGTAAGCAAATATTAACATTGCTGTATGTTGTGTCGGGCACTAGGACCATGCTCACACTCAGCAGAATGGGTGTGGTTTTATGTACCTTCTTGGGCACACTATAAAAGTGCATATTGTGTTTTATTGTGGAATTCTTATGTTGGCAGTCTTGCAATAAAGACCTCAAAGAGACAACGCTGTGTTTCTTGCATTTGCCACATTGGTGACCCCGACAATGTTTCACGCAGAAGAGGAAGCTGTGTCTTCATCGGCCATGTCGCCCCAACTCCAGCAACCTGCATCCCCCGCGGGGACAAAGCTTCCGGAGTTCTGGCAGAGCGACCCGGCATCATGGTTCCAGCACATCGAGGCACTTTTCCACCTGCTAGGAATCGCCGGCGACGACTCCCGGTATTACTTGGTCGTAACAGCCCTCGACCAGGCGACCACTCGCCGCGCCATGCAGCTGTTGCGAACGCCTCCACAGCGCGGCAAGTACGCTGCACTCAAGAATCTTCTGCTTCGGAGATTTACTCTAACTGACGCTGAGAGGGCAGATAGACTTCTTTCCCTGCCCGGTTTGGGCGATAGCACCGCCTTGGATCTGATGGACAGTATGCTGTCGCTGCTGGGCTCCGAGGAGGGCGGGTTCATTTTCCCGCATCTTTTCTTGCGGCAGCTACCACCTGCGGCCCGTGCGGTGTTGGCTAACTCCGCTTCTCTGGCCTCCGGCGACTACCGGGGCTTGGCTGAAGAAGCTGACCGGGTGCTTCTGGCTTCCAGACGGTTTGCCGTGCAGAGCGTAGAAGCGCCCCCCCTGCAGACGATGGAGAATGCGGACCCAGCGGTAGTGGCGGGAGTCGCTACCCGGAAAAGGCGCGAAGCGAGCCAGTGCTTCTTCCATCAACGTTTTGGCGCCAAAGCTCGACGGTGTGTCCCTCCATGCTCCTTCATGGCCCCGGGAAACTCCAACGCCAGCGTTCAGTAGCAGCTGTGGGCGCCGGCGAAGCAAGTGAGCTGCTCTTCATCGCTGACTCGTCGTCAAGGAGACGTTTCCTGGTGGACTCCGGTTCGCAAGTCAGCCTGTTACCTGCCACGGACGCGGACAGGGCGACAGGTGGCTGCGGGCCGCTGCTGAATGCCGCGAACGGCTCGTCGATCGACACTTTCGGCTCCAGGTTGGTGACTGTGTGCTTTCATGGACGCAAATTCCAGTGGGACTTTATCATCGCCGCCATCACGGTTCCCATTATTGGCGCGGATTTTCTGTGTGCTAACGGACTGCTTGTTGATGTTGCTAACCGCCGATTGATTGATGCTGTGTCTTTTTCAACTTTTACATGTAAGGCGGGGGGAACTTGGACCGTTAACGCACGCTAATTATTTGGTATCTGGTGACGTATTTCAGCGTTTGCTGGCGGATTTTCCGTCATTAATCACTCCCGCTTTTTCCACCGCGGACACTAAGCACGGTGTCGAACATTTCATTCCCACGGTGGGCCCGCCAGTTTTTGCGCGCGCGCGCCGTCTTGACGCGGCTAAATCGACCATTGCTAAAGAGGAGTTTGCTACTATGGAGCGTTTAGGCATCGTTAGGCGTTCTAATAGCCCTTGCACATGGTGCCCAAGTCAGACGGTTCCTGGCGGCCTTGTGGGGATTTTCGCCGCTTTAACAACATCACAACGCACGATCGCTACCCTATTCCGCACATCCAGGACTTTTCGGCGCGCCTGGCTGGCGCCGCCATTTTCTCGAAGGTAGACTTAGTTCGTGGTTACCACCAGGTGAAGGTGCGTGCCGAGGACGTGCCCAAGACCGCAGTAATAACCCCGTTGGGGCTTTTTGAGTTCCTGCGTATGCCTTTTGGCCTGAAGGGGGCAGCACAAACCTTTCAGAGATTAATGGACTCAGTTTTGCGCGGCCTCAATTTTGTGTTTGTTTATCTGGACGACATTTTAGTGGCGAGTCCTTCAGCCGAGGAGCACCAGTCCCACCTAACACAGGTGTTCACACGTCTTGACGGGCACGGCCTGATCGTCAATCCTTCTGAATGTCAGTTTGGGCTGTCAGAGATTGATTTTTTAGGTCACCGTATTTCGTCACTGGGTGCGATCCCTTTGCCTTCAAAAGTGCAAGTGGTGGCAGATTTCCCTCGCCCCTCCACTGTCAAAGCTCTGCAGGAATTTTTGGGCATGATTAATTTTTATAATCGGTTCCTTCCTCGCGCTGCCCACCTCCTGCAGCCTCTTTATGGTGCCCTACGGAACAAAAAGGCAAGCGATTCCCTCGAATGGTCTCCTCAGCGAGTCCAAGCTTTTCATAGGGCTAAATCCGCGCTCGCAGAGGCTGCTCTCCTCGCCCACCCTGTTTCCGCGGCGCCCGTGGCTTTGACAACGGACGCGTCTGATGTCGCCGTGGGCGCTGTGGTGGAGCAGCAGGTGGCGAATGTATGGCAGCCCCTTGCGTTCTTCAGTCGTAAACTGCGAGATAACGAGCGGAAGTACAGTGTATTTGACCGAGAGTTGTTGGCACTGTATCTTGCAACACGCCATTTTCGTTTTCTGTTGTAAGGTCGGTCCTTCACGGCTTTTGTTGACCACAAACCCCTGACGTTTGCCATGTCAAAGGTCACAGAGCCTTGGTCAGCCCGTCAGCAGCGTCACTTGTCGGCCATCTCTGAGTTCACTACGGACATTCAGCATGTGGCCGGTAAGGCCAACCCTGTGGCTGACTGTCTCTCACGCGTACTCGTGTGCCCCGTGCAGCTCGGTTTAGATTTTTCGGGAATGGCCGCTGACCAGCCCGACGACCCCGACATCCGCGCACTCAAAACTGACGGTACAGCGCTAGTGCTCGAGGAGGTGGTAGTTCAGGATGGCGGTCCCGCCCTCCTCTGCGATGTTTCCACTGGCCGCCCTTGGCCGGTTGTCCCGGTAGACCGGCGCCGCCGGGTTTTTGACGCAATACACTCCCTGTCGCACCCTGGCGTTCGGGCTTCCGTCAAGTTGGTTGGTGCCAAGTTTGTTTGGCCTGGCCTTAGGAAGGATGTTAGGCAGTGGGCAGCCGCATGCGTGGCATGTCAGCACGCCAAGGTCCACCGGCACACAAAGGCGGCCCTCGAACCATTTCCGATTCCGGTCAGGCGGTTTGACTACGTGCATGTAGACTTAGTTGGCCCCCTCATTCCGTTGCAGGGTTATACACATTTGCTAACGATGGTAGATCGTACCACCAGATGGCCGGAAGCAGTTCCTCTTTCCTCCACTGCCTCGGTAGACGTTGCTCGCGCGTTTCTGTCAGCCTGGGTTGCACGTTTTGGCACGCCGTCTGATATCACCTCGGACAGGGGATCCCAGTTTGTGTCGGAGCTTTGGTCAGCGTTGGCCCAGTCCTTGGGTGTGCAGGTGCACCATACTACAGCCTACCATCCCCAAGCTAACGGCTTATGTGAACGTTTTCACCGGTCGCTTAAGGCGGCTTTGCGTGCGGCGCTCGTTGATAGCAATTGGATTGACCGTTTACCTTGGGTTATGCTCGGGTTGCGCTCAGCCCCTAAAGAGGATCTTGCAGCGGCCCCCGCTGAATTGGTGTTCGGTCAGCCACTACGCGTTCCGGGGGAATTTTTACCTGAGAGTTGTACCCCGCGACCGTTTCCCTTTTTGTCGAGTGGGTCCTTGGCTCCCGGCCCGATTCACCACTGTTTCCCTAAGTCGTTTGTGCCATCGGAGCTTAAATCTGCCCGTTTTGTCTTCGTACGTCACGACGCCCACCGTTCGCCCCTCCAACCGCCTTACGATGGCCCATTTAGGGTGCTGGAACACGGTCCTAAAAACTTTGTGCTGGATATGGGCGGGCGCAGGGAATGCGTTTCTCTGGACAGACTTAAACCGGCGCATTGTGTTGCAGGTGAAAAGATACTGCCGGGCCAAGTCCCCCGCCGAGGTCGCCCCCCCAAAATCTGTTCGGGTTGAATGTCTTTCGCCTCTCCCGGACCCTGATGTTTGTTTTGCTCCACAAGGCACACCCGCTTCGCGGGATGGACATTGTAGCCGTTACGGCAGGCGAGTGAGGCCTCCTGACAGGTTTTCTTTTTCCCCATAACTTGCTGTCTGGGTGTTCGGGGGGGGGGGGGGCTGTGTGGCGGGCACTAGGACCATGCTCACACTCAGCAGAATGGGTGTGGTTTTATGTACCTTCTTGGGCACACTATAAAAGTGCATATTGTGTTTTATTGTGGAATTCTTATGTTGGCAGTCTTGCAATAAAGACCTCAAAGAAACAACGCTGTGTTTCTTGCATTTGCCACAATGTATACTTTTGACCCAGCAGATTTGGTTACATTTTCAGTAGACCCAAAATAAATTCGTAAAAGAACCAAACTTCATGAATGTTGTTTTGTGACCAACAAGTATGTGCTCCAATCACTCAATCACAAAAAAATAAGAGTTGTAGAAATTATTGGAAACTCTATATGACATTACGACATTATGTTCTTTACAAGTGTATGTAAACTTTTGACCACAATTGTATATTTCATGCGGTAGGTCTCCTTTTTGTTAAGTTCTCTGCCACTGTTTTTTCATAATGCCTTGGTTTTTTCTGACTTTTACCTGCAAAGAAAGATCTTATGTACATCGGTTTGTGTTGTTAGGAAGTGGTTCACAACTGTAGTTGAGTATCATTGATTTATATTAACAGCGGTGGCTGCAAATGAACTGATGCTGCACAACAGTCGGTAACAGAAATGAAAATATTACTTATGTCTGCTTTAAGGGAATCAGATTTGTAGACACGGTCTTCCTTGCCGCTGTACCGCAATGACCATTGACTGGGGTTTTGACGGAGGACTGCGCTGGCAATGTGTCAGCGGTGAAGCCTACGGAGCAGGGCCTGGGACTCAGAGACTGGGCTGGGATCCCATAGCCTGGAGGCTGGAGGCCCGGCACTGCACCCGCTGGCTTAGACCATCCCAACACAGCCCGGCCCAGCCTTGCTCAGCCCCCCTCCCTCCCTCCCTGTGGCCTCCTCGCACCTTCGCCAGCTGCGCTTTTCTGGCTCCAGCTGCTAGGTATATATCCGTATGATGTCCGCCCCCTCCGTATCGCTCTTTTTTTCCCTCCAAATTCTGCTTTTCCCTTGTTTGCCCACTCTCTTGTTTTCCGATTTGTCCTCTCAATGCGCGCCGGCCTCTTCATCCCTTTTTTTTTTCCTACCCACCCCGCCGCTCCCTTGCCAGACACAGGGGTTGTAAAAGTGCCCAGCAATTACGGAGTTGGCATGCGCCGCATTGTTTACTCACAGTACTATTCCTACTGGACTTTATTAAAACACCATCTGCCGTCAACTCTGGAATGGCAGAGCGGCAGCGGAGGAGTAGAGGCGAGTGGGAGAGAGGAGATTTGGCTGCGGAAGCGCGGGAAAACGGTTGGACTCATGTCGAGGGTGCGAGCTGACGCGGCGGTCTCCTGTCGCAGGACTACAGTAGGCAGAGGAAACGGAATGACTCAAGTCTGATAAGTGAACATCGCGAGTTTGTTTTTTTGGAACGAATCAGGTGCGAAATAGCCTGCGGGATATCAAAGCTATGGCCACACCTGTTTGTCAACACTCATCACCTCCCCTCCTCCTTCACAATAGAGCCACGCTGGGTAATGACACCCCGCCTCCCCTCATGCAATGAATTTCATTATTTCATTAGCTGTAATTTGTAAGGGGACATGTCATTTTTGCAGGAGAGCGGCGATTGATTGGATAACCCGCGGAGGGGAGGCAGGCTGGACTCTGCAAAACGGATCAATTAGATTATTATTGCAGTTCTGACGAAGACAAGCTTTAATTATTGTATTTATTTGATTCTTCTTGTTGACTTTTGTAGATACGTTCCTCTGACTTTCCAGTTGTTTTAAAGATCAGTTGATGCATTTGCCAAACAAACCATTGTACAAACCATCTTTGACTTTTGAACGCATCATAATAATCCTCAATTCCCCCCAAAAACCGATTAACTCGCTGGAATATAAAGACAATATAACATACATCCATAAACGTGGATGCATATGCAAAAGTGCAATATATTTATTGGAACAGTAATCTATATATTCATATCGGCACCTTATTGCTCTTTTATCTTGCACTACAACAAGCTAATGCAACAAAATGTCATTCTTATCTGTACTGTAAAGTTCAAATTTGAATGAAAATAAAAGGAAGTCTAAGTCTCCAAGTATAACATTTGTGTGTACTAGGGGTGTGGGGAAAAATCGATTCGGATTCGAATTGAGATTCTCACGTTGTGCGATTCAGAATCAATTCCCATTTTTAAAAAATCTATTTTTGTATATATATTTTTTAAATTATTTATTTATTTATTTATTTATTTATTTATTTATTTATTTATTTATTTATTTATTTATTTATTGTAATTCATCAATCCAACAAAAATAATACACAGCATTATCAATCAATCAATCAATCAATGTTAATTTATATAGCCCTAAATCACAAAAGTCTCAAAGGGCTGCACAAGCCACAACGACATCCTCGGCACAGAGCCCATAACAATGCAATCCAATTCCAAAACCAAACCCGACCCAGCAACACTCAGAACTGCAATAAACACAGCAATTGAGAGGAGACACAAACACGATACAGAACAAACCAATAGTAGTGAAACAAAAATAAATATTATCAACAACAGTATCAATATTAGTTACAATTTCAACATAGCAGTGATTAAAAATCCCTCATTGACATTATCATTAGACATTTATAAAAAAAAAAAAAAAAGAACAATAGTGTCACAGTGGCTTACACTTGCATCACATCTCATAAGCTTAACAACACACTGTGTCCAATATTTTCACAAATATAAAATAAGTCATATTTTTGGTTCATTTAATAGTTAAAACAAATTTACATTATTGCAATCAGTTGATAAAACATTGTCCTTTACAATTATAAAAGCTTGTTACAAAAATCTACTACTCTACTTGCATGTCAGCAGACTGGGGTAGATCCTGCTGAAATCCTATGTTTTGAATGAATAGAGAATTCTTTTGAATCGGGAAAAATCGTTTTTGAATCGGGAATCGTGTTGAATTGAAAAAAAAAAAGATTTTGAATCGAATCGTGACCCCAAGAATCGATATTGAATCGAATCGTGGGACAACCAAAGATTCACAGCCCTAGTGCGTACCCACAATTATTGTCACATCGACTAAAAGGAAGTTATAAAATGACATGGTTGTACATATTTGTGGTATGTTATGTTTAAATACATTAAAATATTTTTTTATTTAAAACCAAATAAAATCCGATTCACCTCGGTTTTCCCCTTAAAAGGGAACTGCACTTTTTCTGGAATTGTGTCTGTCATTCAGAATGAAGACATGACGACGGATGGATTTTTTTTGTTTTTATGTATTCTAACTTGTAAATAAAAGTAAATAAAAGTAAATAAAAGTCCGCTTACAGCAGAGTCAATTGGAGCGCCTCTATTTCGCCCATAAAATCTAATAAATCACCATTAAAAAAACGCCAACAATACTCCATTTATATTTGGTGATTTGAATATTAACCAAGTGTTAGTGATACTGTTGTTATACACGCTAACGCAGACAGACTATTTATAGCGGCGCCCTGATCACAAGCGTGTGTCCCTATGTTTACATCATCGAGTGGTCTGCTGCTTCCTTGCTCTCAGTAAATTCATTCGAGATCCTAAATCATGCCTCTCACCTGCACAGAAGACGTCTGAGTAGGTATTCCAACAAGTTGGTACACTCTGACAGCCATTTAGGACCCGGAATTGGCGAGGACGAAAAGACGCTTGGTAGGAAAAAGTGCAGCCCTTTAAACCGCAGCGATTTAAGATGCTCTACGGATGCATTCGTATATCGCATGTTGGTGGTGGATCGATGCAAACCGGTTAATCTCATTATCGTTAATCTTGTTAATCCCAGTGTACCCTCAGTAGTTGTTTTATTGTTATTAAAAGAGTGTTTGTCTATTTTGTGTTTAGCTGTTTAGAAAAGCATAATATCTGATACACAAACATTTACATAAGGCAAACAAATTGTCCAGTTCCATGTTGATAGTATTAAGAACATGAAAATGATCTTTTTAAATTACACTTACTAATGATAAAAAATTATATCTGTGATTAATCACAATTAATTATGAGTTAACTATTGACAAAAAGGGATTATAATATTTAACTATTGTGTAAAATATTGATTGATTAATCAACTGCGAATAGTCACATGTCCATAGTTAACTCACATAAATATACTTTTTTATTGTTACTAAGTGTATTGTACCTCACACAGATCTTCAAGTTTTTTAACACAATCGACGCGGCACTGGACAACTTAGTTGCTTCATGCAAATGTTTATTCTGCTTCAAATGCTCTCCTATACAGCTCAACACAAAATGGACTGAAAAACATGTTCACTGGTAACCTGTGGAAAATACAGAAAATACAGAAAAAATGCAAATATGTACACACAATTCGACAACACTTTAGTATGAGGAACACATTTTCGCCATTAATTAGTTACTTATTAACATTCAAATTAGTAACATTTTGGCTCTTAATTAGTCATTATTAAATACTTATTAATGCCTATCTGTGTTGGCCCTGCGATGAGGTGGCGACTTGTCCAGGGTGTACCCCGCCTTCCGCCCGATTGTAGCTGAGATAGGCTCCAGCGCCCCCCGCGACCCCGAAGGGAATAAGCGGTAGAAAATGGATGGATGCCTTATTCTGCATGGCCTTATTATACAACCAGTAAGCCATTACCTAAGAGTCTTCCCTCAATAACCTCAGAATTATTACTTATTAGTAACCCTAACCGTAACCGTAACCCTTATATGTTCCTCTAGTGTCCAAATAACTCTAAATTAAGTATTTGTTACTTTAATAAGCAACTAATTAATGGTGAATATGTTCCCCATACTAAAGTGTTACCTACAATTCTTGTTTAAAAAAAGAAAATGAAAGAATAATATAATACAAAATAATACATTGGTTTGAATCTATTTCTTAAATGATTATCCTAATGTTTTTTTATTTTTTAATTACATAAAAATCTTAATACATTAAAAAAATATAAAAACTATTTATATTTACACCCATGTTTAGAATATTTGTAATTATCAGTGTCATTCATCATACAGATACACAGCTGAAATATGTGTAGGTAGATGTGTGTACAGTATAGATCAGGGGTCACCAACCTTTTTGAAACCAAGGGCTACTTCTTGGGTACTGATTAATGCGATGGGCTACCAGTTAGATACACACTTAAATAAATTGCCAGAAGTAGCCAATTTGCTCAACTTACCTTTAACTCTATGTTATTATTAATAATTAATGATATTTATCTTTGTGGAAACACTGATCATCTTAATGATTTCTCACAATAAATATATATAGAAACAGATAAATATCAATATGCAACACTTTATTTTTATATTTTCTCTAAGTGCACATTTTCCAAATTGAACATTTTCAAATGATCACTGAAATCACAATATCCCATTTTAACTAGCTAGCCACTAACATTTTTTAACAAATCATGAATTACTTTGCACCATGTTTGTACAAATAATAACTCATGTAAAATACAAAAGTAAACTCTCAAATTTTTAAATCATGTCACACTTTGAACTGGACACCAAATCTGTTATCTGTTTCTTTGTCAGTTAGTGGGAAGCCTGGCATTGCATGCTGTTAACTAGTGTGTTGTACTCTGGTGTGTAACTTGACACTGCAACTCTGAGTGAGTCTTGCAGATGTGCATCAGTGAGGCGTGTTCTGTGTTTGTTCTTGATGAAGTTCATGTCAGAAAAGGCTGATTCACAAAAATAAGATTTTTCCTCATTGTTTGCGGAACCTTCTTAATCTTTTGGACATATTTTCACAGCAATCTGGCCTTAAGCTTAATTATTATAAATGTAAAATGTTAAGGATCGGAAATCTAAAGGGAACGTCCTTTCGAATGGAATGCAAAGTGTTTTGTTTATAAATTATATGCAATCTGTTGTGTTCCCTAATTTTTTTCTGTGTACATGAATGAAGGTGTGTGTTGCTGAGTCCGACTTGGACATTATCTGGACTGGGCCTGGTTTAAAAAACCCTTTAAAAAAATCTAATTTCATTGACGACCTGGTCTGTTGAAGATAAGGCCCTTTTTTAAAAAATAAAATAAAATAAGATAAATAAATAAAAAACATTTTCTTGGATAAAAAAAGAAAGTAAAACAATATAAAAATAATTACATAAAAAATAGTAATTAATGAAAATGTTAGTGCACCAGCAGCCTATACAATCATGTGTGCTTCAGGGACTGTGTCCCTTGCAGATGTGTTGTCTATGTTGTGGGAACCAGAATATTGGTAGCAGAAAGAAATAACCCCTTTTGTGTGGATGAGTGTGCATGGGGGAGGTTTTTTGGGTTGATGCACTGATTGAAAGTGCGTTTTTTCTATGTATATTTAATTTAAAAAAAAAAAATAAAAAATAAAAAAAATTTTTAATTTTTTTTTTTTTTTTTTTTTTAAATTTTTTTTTTTTAGAACAGGCCCGCGGGCGACTCATCTGGTCCTTACGGGCGACCTGGTGCCCGCGGGCACCGCGTTGGTGACCCCTGGTATAGATAAACAGTATATTTTAATTTTGTCGTCATACACCAAATTGTATTTGCGTTTATATCGTAGTGTGTGTTTGTGTTTGTGTTTGTGTGCGTGTGTGTGTCCTACAACACAAGCAGACCCCCTGCTGGTAGTCCTCAGCTGGCGATGTTGTCAGGGTAAGAGGTCGTAGGTCGGACCAAAGTTCATTATGTCCTCTATCTTCCATCGCCATCATGTCCCCAGACACCAACACTCCCCACTGTCAACAAACAGACAAGAGTGGATCAAATACAGGATTATCTCCGTTTATCAACAACGACAGTTGTAGAATTTTAATGTTTGGAATGATGTACCTGGGTGCAATATGTCAGACTTAGCCCTAACCAGAGTGAAATCATTGTCTTGTAAAACAACACATACTCTTTTATAGGTCACGTCAGGGCTGCGTTCAAAGGCCAATAATGGCCAACGCCACAAGACAGGATGCAACTCAACGCTCGCAGTTCCTCCCTCGAGTTTATTTAACTTCTTCCGTTACTGGTTTTATTTATTATCAGGTCATCACGGATATGTCGCGCGACGCTGGAAGATAAACGAGCGGGAGCATGTGTGCCTATGCTGCTAATTTGGAGTATGAACTGTTGGAAACCGAGGAAAAATGCAAGCTTTAATTCTACAAAGTGTACTGCAGTTCCATTAAAATGTGCACATTTTTCATAACATTGTCAGTAATCCGTAATATTACAAAATTGATACAACTGCTAGTTCATGAGAATGGATTCCACCAACTGTACTGTTAATACGTCTTATAAATCCACTCGTATAAGTCTGCTCCGAATGGGAACGTTTATAAGCACCGGAGGTTGTGTCCATTCATTCGTTTTCCAAGCGCTGAGTCAGCATTTCTTTCTCGAGCCCAAAGGATAACGACGGTCGGTGCACTTTTTTGTTGGACTTTCATCGAACGCCGTAAAGTGTTAGACGCCATTAAGGTTGAAAAACTGTAGCAATCCCCCACAAAATGCAAGAATTATCCTCACAGGCTGGACAGGGAAGGGCAAAAGTATTGGGACAGTGGGTCATAAGCCTGTGAAAGTAATGTTTCACTTTCAGTCACCCAGGTAGCTAAGCTGTCACCGTGGAATTATTGAGCCTGTGCAGCTGATTGGAGAGCTAGCTTCCGCAGCAAACATTTGTTTTGTTTTTTTGTCTCTGGGGGTTAGTTTTAGACCTGCCACTTGCTTCTCTAGCGCTGTAGTGTTGGAAGCATCCATCCATCCATCCATTTTCAATTGTTTGAAAAGTATTTGGTCCTGAAGAAGACTGCAGATAACAGTCGAAACATGTCAGGTAAAGATTCCATCTAAATATACCGAAAATATTGTCTGATTACAAGACTGCAGCGCTGGCAGTCAACACCACTCCGAAGCAGAATTCAGCTTCCATGCCAAAACAACATCCACGCAGCAGACATTAATCCATGAAATTATCAATAAGATGAACTGGAAATCTCATATAAAAACATACAAGATACGGTGGCAAGATATACTGTACATATTCAGTAATGGATGAAAGCAAAATATGTTCTGGACCAAAAATTACTCCATATTCTCCACTGCTCACTGGTGTTACCATCTCTGAATTATTGTGTAAAAATATGGGAGAAAAAACTACAAAAGTATGTTTAATTCCTTAACAATGTTACAGTTAGGTTAATACATATATCTTGAAAATTGAGAACATTCAAACCCTTTATTTAATTAATCAAAAATATTGCATTTGCAAACAGCAAAAATTATGCAAAATTATGCACAAAGCAAACTTTTAATCTGCTACCCAATAATGTACAACAATTATTTGCAACAAATGAGGAGAAATGTAACCTTAGGGAAACGTTTCAACTTAAAACATTTGTCTGCACGTACAACACTTAAAATATCCAGCATATCAGTAAGTGCAATTAAGTTATGGAATGGGTTAAGCAAATAAGTCAAACATTTTCTAATAGAAAATTATGTTGTATCGATTTATAGGACTGGAAACAAACACCAGTTCACAAACTACAGACCTGTGTCTCTATTTCTCAAATTTTCTAAAAATATTGAAAAATTATTTGACAAACACTAGACCAATTCATCAATAAAAGTGGAACACTTGCCGACAGCCAATCAGGATACAGAGCGAACAACTCAACATCAATGACATTAATTAAACCAATGCAATAGATAGTACACAGTGTGCAGTTGTGGTGTTTATGCATCTAACAAAAACATTTGACACAGTTAACCATAATATCCTAATTAGCAAATATAAAAGTACAACATCAGAGGATTGTTATTAAGTGGGTAAAAAGCTGATAAACCAAAAGAAAACAATATGTGAACCTCAGTAAACATACGTCTACAGTGCTAAATATATCTTGCGGCGTACCGCAGAGATCAATACTGGGACCATTTTTAAATTGCAAATGACTTAAAGTTAGTTTTATTTGCAGACAATATGAGTGTGTTTTGTTCAGGAGAGAACACACAGAAGCCAATACAAATGATAACAGAAGAAATGAACAAATAAAAAAGATGGTTTGACAAAAACTGACTATCTTTGAATCCAGTGGCAGGCCGCACGTTTCCCACCTAGGCCTTCAGTGATGTCCGACTTCAATGATTACCTCTCAAAAATACCATCATTTATGTCACCACATGACCATTGCTGGAGTAATACTATACAGGAACATATTTACTGGGTATTGAAACCTCAACAGTGTACGAAACGGGCTATTTTCTGGCGCATTTAAAAAGCAATAAACTCACATCAGCAATAAAACATATCTTATGTGGTACTGTCAAAATTAAAATTGCAAAAAACAAATTAAACGTGAAAAAATAAAGAAATAAAATATCTGAACTCACGATTTGTAGCACCCATTCAAGCTTCCGCAGTTGGCCGACATCGTCTCATAAGATGTAGCTTCTCTTTAAATATCCTTCTTGAAAATGGCCCTGCAAATATATGTGTTGTCTTGTCTAATCATAAAAGATGCAGACAAGGCGTGTTGGCTGAGTTCTTAAAGTTTACTCCACAGCGTGCTCATCAAAAACATCCAGCTGCTGGTATGTCTACATTGAACAATCTAAACGGGGCTACTGCGCATGCTCTTCACTACTGTGGTATGCTGGGTAATGGAGTTCTTAAGTTACCTAGCTCACAACATCACAATATATATCTGCCTTAGGCCATCTAGAAGGCCTTACTGACAACAACTCGTGATCTGATTGGCTATTGCAACTGTCTATCAACTGTATGTGTCCGTTCACTTACAGTGCACGGACACCCGCATTGTTGATTCTGAAGGCCTCGGGCAGATTAGCCTGGTACAGCATGGCAACATAAACTAACTGAATTCTGATTGGATACAAACTCTATGTGGAGGTTGCCCTCCAGGGGGTTCTTTGGACCACCAAGCACCAACTTGATTGCCCGGTTCAGGTTCAATACAGTTTTATTTTTCAATAAAGTCTGTGGGTTACTTTCCAGCAATTGTCTGTTGTGGCTGTGTCGGGCACGCTCCGACCCCGTCTCTCCTCCCGGTTGCTGCTTATACAGAGCGACAGGTGATTAGATAACAAGGCCCACCTGGGCCATCTACGCACCTGTCGCTGACTTCGAGGCCGGTCCTGGCACACATCGTTCCGCTGCAGGGCCGCAGGCCACGCCCCCCTTCACACTCTATAACCTAAAAACAACAGCGCTGGAAGGAGCATAATATGACATGAAGAGAATATGAATACTTTTAGATATTTAGGGTAAGTAAATAAAAAAATACTTTTATCTTTAATAATGATCATAATTTCTGGTTATGTTAGGCCATGTCTACACTAAGTCGTTTAAACCCTTAAACGAATAATTACTTGGCCTAAGCCCCATTTCAGTCACACTAAACCATCATTTAAGGTGCCCCTCCTCGGACAAATTTTTACACGGGTAAGTCAGCCGTGTATTTCTTGAATCTCCGGCACTTACATTTGTATGGACTCATTGATCATTTACAAACTGAGTTCGGAGAGGAATTGACGCCAGAACAACCGCTCCCAAAAGGAAGTGACATCAGAAAGAATGCGCCACAGTCAGCTTCATAACAAAGATGGAGGCGGATCATGCAGATATGCCCGTGTTTCTCCTTCTTCTTCATGTACAGGCGCTTTTGGAAATCACAAATCAATACCTTAAGAGAAGGAAACGGGCGATTGTAGCTATTTCGGACACTACACATCTCAGACGGCAAGAGAACTTTCGAACAGTCAGCTGTGATTCTACTTACCGGAAAACTTGGTCCCTTCCTCCCGTGGATTTGATCATGATAGGCAGTGTGTGACTACAAATATTGCTTTATGGATGTGACTGTGAAATGGCCAGGCAGTGTGCATGATGCCCGCATCTTCGCTGACCCCGCCATTAGCGCGCAGCTGAAAGATGGAACCATCCCCTCGTGTCCCAAACTGTTTATCACATTGTCTACTTTCTCATGTCGATTAAAGATTTGATTAATTTATGATGGCTCAGGTGTGATTCACTCATACTTGCCAACCTTGAGACCTCCGATACCGGGAGGTAGGGGGTGGGAGTGGGGGCGTGGTTGGGGGCGGGAGGCGTGGTTAAGGGCGTGGTTAAGAGGGGAGTATATTTACAGCTAGAATTCACCAACTCAAGTATTTCATATATATATATATATATATATATATATATATATATATATATATATATATATACTGTGTATATATATATATATATATATATATATATATATATATATATATATATATATATATATATATATATATATAAATATATATATATATAAAATGTATAAAATGTATAAAATACTTGACTTTCAGTGAATTCTAGCTATATATATATATATATGTATATATATATATATATATATATATATATATATATATATATATATATATATATATATATATATATATATATATATATATATATATATATATTTATTTTATTATATATATAATACATTTTGCGAGGTGGCCCATAATACTGGGCTGTGAACGGTGCTGCGCTGGCGCCGCCATGTGCTTTGCTCTCCGTTCATGAATGAGTATATAATTTCGGCCACCGTGTTCAATGGAGAAGTCTGTTCTACAAAATGTACAGGCAACATACACCTTCCCCTTTGAACTGTCCTGGATGAACTGAAATTCTTGTTTCCACGGCGTCGCCATGTCTGTAACTTCCTCGTTTTTCTGCTTCGTCTCCTTGTTGTGTGCGCAGTTGTGCACTCTACTCTCTAAAAGCCGTAGATGTTATGACGTCATTGGGCAGGCAAGCTGTTTATATTGTGGGAAAGTGGACGTGAGAACAGGCTGTCCCCACTCAGGTCCGCATTGAGCTGGAGGGGGCGTGGCCTCCAGCTCCGGCTGAATACCGGGAGTTTGTCGGGAGAAAATTTCTGCCGGGAGGTTATCGGGAGAGGCGCTGAATACCGGTAGTCTCCTGGTAAAACCGGGAGGGTTGGCAAGTATGGATGCACTACAATAGGGCCCCACAGCACACTGGATTCTAGTTAATTGAAATACCACAACAGTGGAGAGCTTGGAGCAGATGGATGCTTTTTTTTTTTTTTTTTCGCGCATGCGTACTAGGTCACGTTGCGCCGGCGAACAACATTGTTGTGTGTGGACACGGATAAGGTTTGGTGTGATTTACCCTGGATAACCTTATCCAGCTTAGTGTCAACGGGCCTTAGGCTTGCTGGCCCTGACGGCACACCACTGCTTGAATCACAGTAAAACAAAAGTAATGCTACGTAATAACAGTAGAAGATAAAGTCACACACAAATACAAATAGATGAGTGGACAATGAAAGGGTGAAAGAAATTACATATTTAGGGCGTAATAATGAATGACAAAATGAACTGGAAAGTTCGAGCTCCAACAACGATCTAGAACAGGAAGTTAAATAGCTCATTCTCAGTGTTTTGCCATATAATTGCACCTCACCCCATTCTGAAAACAGACACTATTTCTAGTCCAGATGTCCCCTGAACTATTGAACTAATGAATTTGAGCAATCCCGCCTTTATTCGGGGGGTCTTCTAGTCCCCCCCCCCCCCTGTTTTAAAGAGTGCCTAACATGACAGGGGCGGTCCTGCACGGTGTCTCTATCAGTGATGGAGAGGCCAGCTGAGGATCAAGCCCAGCGGTCCGCGACATGTTCCAGCCCCCGCCCCTCCGACGCTCTCCGCCCTGCCTCCTACAAGCGCCCTTTGTGCCGCCTCAATGGGTCTGGATGCACCCCTTTAACTTTGATTTCCATCGGCCATTGTCCGCCCGTCGACCGGGAGGGCGGCTCCATCTGTGGCCGCCTTGCGTGGTGCCGTCCTTTCAAAAGGCATATGTTCCACATGTAGGGGCGCTAAACTGGCAAAAAGAATGGCCGGGAAGGAATAATGATATACAAGCCAGGCCGCAACCTCCCCCTCACTTTTTTTTTTTCCAGCGAGAAAATGTTCCATTCATCAATTTATTGTATGGCCTTTAAAACCCAGCAGCCTTTTTATGTATATTCAAGGGCGCAGAAGGGATTACACAAAAGCCCCCCGCTGAACTGATGGCGTTTTAAATTGTGGTCAAGCTGCTCCGCTCGCCTCCTGAACCGAAATATGCGCAAAAGTTTGTTTTTTTTAAGTTTTTGTTACGCGAAAGGCTAGCACAATAGGAATCCCCTCAAAACAATTGACAACTGTTAGCCGAGGTCAATTCTGACTTGGAAATGTGCAATATGCTGTGAAAAGTGTGTGTGTGTGTGCGCGTGTGTGTGTGTGTGTGTGTGTGTGTGTGTGTGTGTGTGTGTGTGTGTGTGTGTGTGTGTGTGTGTGTGTGTGTGTGTGTGTGTGTGTGTGTGTGTGCGTGCGTGTGTGTGTGTGTCCAGATGCTATCTCCACATGTGATAACACCACTTAAGATCTCATACAGTAACACACATTAAGTCATTTCCGTCTGCAAACAAACTGTCAGAGGGGGGAAAATAAAAAGGGGAAATTTGCTACCCGATTATTAAAGCCGGTGTTCCTTTAAGATTTTTATCTCCGAGATGGATTTTTTTTTGGTGCTGAAGTCCAATTTAGGGTGGGAATCTCATTCATCCCTAATCTCTCTTTTATCCCAATGCCCCGATCCTCTATCGATTACAAGCCTGTCGTACAAAACGACCTAATGGAGGGTGAGCTTTAATGTGCAGGGGCAAGGGGGGGGGATGCTTTTTCCCAGCTCCCTCCTGCTGTGCTCCACCTTGTCCCTCTTAGCCCCTTTCCCATTGCAGGAAAAATCAACATCACAGCCCCTTTTTTTTTTTTTTTTTTTTTTACAAGGCCTGCCACCGGCTGCATGTGCGAGGGTATTTAGTGGGGGTCTGAAAGCTGAAAAGAGAAGTGAAATGTTTGAAAGGAGGGTGGGGGTGGGCGGGTGCGGGGAACAGAAGGAGCCCTCTCAGGAGGGGTTGTTGAGGCCCCGGCTCGTTTTATAGACTCCCCTCAAAGAACGTGATTACAGATCATTATCCAATTGAAGCAGATTGATGGGCCGGGGTCAAAGTAATATAGCTCATAGTAGCCTGGCGAAAAGGGGAGGGGTGTAGAAGTGTGTGGGGGTGGGGGGGCAGGGTGAAGATGGTATAATCACCGGATTGTCACTGCAGAGTAGCGGGAGGGAGGGGGAGAATAAGCGACTTCAGGGAAGGAGGAGGTTTCTTTCAATTTTAGAAGCACAACAAGTGATGATGATGATGATGGTGATGGAGATGTCGCATTGGCCTAGTCACTCCACAGGAAGTTGGGCTTGACTTTGCTGCATGGCATGTTAGGCCCCATTTACACTAAGATAAGGTTATCCAGGGTAAATCCCACCTAACCTTATCCTTGTCCACACACAACAATGCCACCGTTTAAGACCCCCACTCCCCCTCCGTCCGCCGGCGCAACGCGACCTAGTACGCATGCACGGAAAATGCGCACGTCATAGTCACCTGTAGTGTTGCTTTGTGTGCAAGTACTTAAATGTAATTTATCTGAACAATATCCAGTGTTGTGGTATTTCAATTAACTGGAATCCAGTGTGTGGTGGGGCCATATTGTAGTGAATCACACCTGAGACATCATAAATTAGTCAAATCTTTATTGGACACGTAAACAATGTGATAAAGAACATTTTACATCAGTCAATCTAGGGATCTAGATATCTGGTCAGGACATTCCTCACTCTTTTGCCTTCACCTTCATTGTCCATTCCTTTTTGGTGACTTCATATACTCTGGACCGAGACGTTGAGTCCGCGACATACATGGCGGACAATAACTGATACAGTCTGCTTTGCCAGTCCAAATGCATTCGCCGTTTTCCGTAGTTTTACCTCGTCTTCCCTCGACGGCCAGGTAATACAAAGCACACGCTACCTTTTTTATCACATCCACGAGAGCTCGCATTCTCGTTGACTCTCCTTCAACAAATGGACAAAGTTTTTCGCAAAGTAGAATCGCAGCTGACCTGGACATTCAAAAGTTCTCTTGCCGTCTGAGAAGTGTTGTATCCCAAATAGCTGCAATCGCTTTCTCTTAAGGTATTCATGTGTGATATCCACAAGTGTCTGTACAGACAGAAGGAGAACCACGGCATGTCTGGATGACTCACCTCCAACCTTCTAGTGGTTACCTTCGAGTTACGAAACCGCTTTATTATGAAGCTGGCTGTGGCGTGTTCTTTCTGACGTCACTTCCTGTGTGAGTGCGGTCTTTCTGGCATCACTTCCTCTCCGAACTCAGTTTGTAAACAATCAATGAGTCCATACAAAGCTAATTGCCAGAGATTCAAGAAATACAAGGCGCACTTAGCCGTGTAAAATTTTGTCCGAGGAGGGGAACCTTAAACGCTGGTTTAGTGTGGCTGAAACGGGGCTTATGCTAAATAATTATTTGTTTAAGGGGTTAAACGACTTAGTGTAGACATGGCCTAAGCCTGGGCCCCTGGAGAGGGGTCCAGACTGAGGCCAAGGGAAACAAAACCTCATAGCCATAGTACACATAAGCACGTGTGTAAGAGGAAACATAAAACATCAAAGAACATAAAGGACATTAAAGACATTAAAAGAGCAGAGCTGATGCAACCAGCCAATTCTACATACAGCTACGAAAGTAAAAACAAACAAAAAAAATACATATACACTGTGGTGGCCTATGCGGTGTTCCATGCCATCGTCTGCTGGGGTGGGGGGAGCATGGCAAAAGAAAGGAGCACACCCAACAAAGCAAACAAGAGAGCCGACTCTCCCCTCGGCCGCCCAATAACTCTCGGTCAGTGTCCAGTCCGCATGGATGAGCGAAGATGCGTCTAAGGAGACTGAGGTGTCCGATACACCTCGGTCTTGATCTCGATATCCCTATTAACTAGTTTTTCTTAACCATAGGGCCGCGAAAGCCTCCTAGAGGGCTGCCAAAAAAAAATATGTGTCTCAGCTGTGGTCCGTACGGGAGGCAGCGATACTCAGTTGTAATACATATTCCCACCACTTGTGGCAGTAATGGCAATCTCAAACAATTAGAAGCAGCCTGGTGCTAAAGCACAAAAATGATGACCAAGTGGTGAAACTGTATTTTCATTTGCACTTTAATTTTATTAACAGTTCAGTTCAGAAACATTTCAGTGGCTGGAGAGTGCACCGGTATTTAAGCCACCAAATTTAGAAGAAATAAATATATTTTACATATATTATCCGCACCGGACTATAAGCCGCAGATACAGTATGTACCGGTACATAGGATTTTGCAAAAGTTTATTTACATACCTTAATTGCTTTCAAACAGTGCATGTCACACGGCAGTAAAATAGACGATCAAACAAAACAGAAGTTATCGTCATGGACCCATGAGCAGCGAAAGCTAGCTCTCAATCACCTAAACAAACTCATTAATGTTTTGGGGAATTTACAAAAACTGAAACAATAACAAAAAATGCCCTTATAAGTTACGGAAATAGACACTTGTAAACATGTTAGCATATTCTCTAATGCTAATGACGCTAGCTTGATTACGTTACGATTGCCCGTACAGTACACATACGCATGAAAACACTCCTACAGACATCACACATGAAACGGTTAAGTAAGTAATAATTGTTTTAGTTGTATTGTAAAACTTACAAACGTTGCTTGAAGTGATGAATGAAGGATCCTTTTGAGCAGAAACGCTATAAAGGGTTATACTTTCAGTTCAAGGCACGAAACAGGAAGTACATTTTCAACCCACAGCACCTGCAGTGAGCAAACTCGTCCAACAGATGGCGCCATAGTACAAATAATAACACACCTTTTCAGTGTCTTGCACTATACTTCTATTTGCAATATTACTAATTGCATTATTTTAATTTTTGTTGCATTCAGCACAACTAAAGGTGATCCAGTACAATAGCTGTATATATATGTACACCAGTTCTAAATAAATACATTAATTAACATAAATAAAAGTTAATATGGATCATAATTATATACAGTATTTTTTTACTTACATTCTCAGACTTTTATAAATGGAACATGTTTATTGTTGTGATTGTAGCTTGCATCGCAGTGGAGCTTCACTGTACTGTGTCGTACTAAGATATGATATTAAAGTTAAAAGTTAAAGTACCAATGATTGTCACACACACACTAGGTGTGGCAAAATTATTCTCTGCATTTGACCCATCACCCTGGATCACCCCCTGGGAGGTGAGGGGAGCAGTGAGCAACAGCGGTGGCCGCACCCGGGAATCATTTTTGGTGATTGAACCCCCAATTCCAACCCTTGATGCTGAGTGCCAAGCAGAGAGATAATGGGTCCCATTTTTAAAGTCTTTGGTATGACTCGGCCGGAGTTTGAACTCACAACCTACCGATCTCAGGGCGGACACTCTAACCACTATTCCACTGAGTAGGTTACATGTACGTACTTTATGTACAGTGTGGAATTCATCACGTTACTGTTTTTTTTTGTATTCAAAATACTCCACGGCTGTATTCTTATGTACAGCCCTTTGAGACACTTGTGATTTAGGGCTATATAAATAAACATTGATTGATTGATTGATTGATGTAGTTTTGCTACCTTTAAATAATTCCATGATATTTATTGTGTGGTCTGCTGTTTTATTTTTTTTATTTTTTTCAGATTATCAGAATTATATACATTATTCAATTTATTTCACTGTGCACATGGAGGGAGATATTTTCAGCACATTACAATGATCATTTCCATTTGCACATTTCTGGAGTGGAATTTTAGTACACAATGTCTAATAGATGACACGGGAGTGGTCACATAATGGGTAATAACAAGGATATGATATATCTTATTGGATCATTTATATGTCATTCTTCAGATGTTTCATCAAACAAATGTGACTTTATGGGATGAAACGTTGAGGATGCCATGAGATAGTATGTCACCATCTATGAATCTGATGCATTCATTATTATAACTGGTTTGTTTGCAGGATTGTGGCACTACAGTACACGAGCACAAAAGAGAGCTTCTGTACAGTCATCAAACCACTGAATGGCCCTTTTTGAGTCGGATTTTTGAATCAAAGATTATAAAGGTTGAAGGTCACATCAAGTTTGAGATTTAGGTTTGAGACATCCTGTTCATTTTCTACTATTGCATGCTTTGAACACTTATTGCATTAGTTGTCGTTTGAGCCGTTAAACAGTTTAAGTTTTTAATCAAATTAATCAAAAGATTAATTTTGATTAATTACGATTAAGTAGAACACATTCTTAATCTAATAATGTAATCTAATCCAATGTAATCTATATAAAAACAAATGATGTGCATTCAAGTGAAACATAAACA